>NW_016821745.1:617779-621316 GCF_001698545.2 Rhinopithecus bieti | reverse complement strand
ACAAAAAACTAGCCGGGCGAGGTGGCGGCGCCTGTAGTCCCAGCTACTCGGGAGGCTGAGGCAGGAGAATTGGGTGAACCCGAGAGGCGGAGCTTGCAGTGAGCTGAGATCCGGCCACTGCACTCCAGCCTGAGCAACAGAGCGAGACTCCGTCTCAAAAAAAAAAAAAAAAAGTCTGCACCAACTGCTTTGGGAACCCTCTTTTGTTGTTTATTTTTTGTTTCTAAGAGCTCTCCTCATTTTCGTGTATGAGAATGTGGGAGTCCGTTTTCTTGTCATTACAAAGTGACGGAATCACAGGGTGCCATTCCTGGGCCCTGTGATGACCATAATCAGGGCCATTCTGTGACTTCTTGGTGCCTCCCTGTCCTCCTGGAGGACACTGGTATGCTTCAACTGACTTAATCTTCAGAATGATCTTAGTGCAGGAAGCATATCAGTGAGTTACAGGAAAAGCAATAGACCCTGACCACCCACAGCACATCAGGAATTTACTTGATTGGAAAACATGAGATTATTGGGCCTACTTTCATTTAAACCTTTGCTAATTGCATGAAGGACAGTGAAATGACTTGTTCTGAGCGGAAGTCATTACGGTACTTTAGTTAATGACATCCACAGAAACTTTGCCAGCATGTGATGAGCTTTCAGGGTGTTGGCTCCATTCAGCTGCCTTCAGTGCTGTACTGAGAAAAACATTCTGTGTTAAAGACGTTGGTGTCAGCTGCTGAACTGCTTCTGTAAGTCCTTTAAAACTCAAAAACCCAGTCTGTATATTCATGTTAAAGTTTCCACGTCGGAATTAACGTACAGGATGTGCTTGAATAACTTTACCAACATGAATTTTACTTGTATTCTTAAATGTTATGCTGTTATATTTAATTTGAAGATGTTAAATAGAACTTCAGATTTAGAATTTTGAGAAATTTTGATGTAATTTACATAATTGAAAACATACGGCCGGGCGCGGTGGCTCACGCCCGTAATCCCAGCACTTTGGGAGGCCAAAGAGGGCGGATCATGAGGTCAGGAGATCGAGACCATCCTGGCTAACATGGTGAAACCCCGTCTCTACTAAAAATGCAAAAAACTAGCCGGGCGTGGTGGCGGATGCCTTTAGTCCCAGCTACTTGGGAGGCTGAGGCAGGAGAATGGTGTGAACCTGGGAGGCGGAGCTTGCAGTGAGCCGAGATCCGGCCACTGCACTCCAGCCTGGGTGACAGAGTGAGACTCCGTCTCAAAAAAAAGAAAACATACTTGAAGACGGCGCAGAAAGCGACAAAGGAAGCTCTGCCTTTCCTAAAGCCGAAGCCAAAGCGAAGGCATTAAAGGCCAAGAAGACAGTGTTGAAGGGTGTCCACAGCCACAACATACTTGAATATGTTTTTTGCCTGAATTTTTATTGATGTCTGCAAAATTCTGATTTACTGTTAAAAATTATATTTGAATATAACCTAGTAGCCATATTAGAATGTGTCTTCCAGTTTATCTTCATTGAAGAGGCTTAAATTGGAAACTACAGTTTTCTCAGGTCTTTACAAACTGAAGTGTATATCCAGTCCGTCAGAGCTAGCCTCCAGTAAGTCACTGTGGCCTTCTGCCAATCTGTTGCCTTTCTCTGGATTCTTCTAGCATTGATTGTTTTGCAGTCTAGCAGTGATGTCTGTGTGCTTCCCCATTACACTCCAGCCTGTCTGGTGGATCTCAGCCTTGCCTGCGATTTTCACTGACACCCTTACATCTCCATCCAGTCCTGTCTGGATGACTCCTGTTGAAGCTTAATAACCCCTGAGCTGGTTTTGTCCAGATCCGCTAGGCTGCTGTCCCTCACGTCGTTCCTGGTTACCCAGACCGAAAACCTGGGAGTCACAGACCCTTCAGCTTTTACAGCCAGTGTCATGCACTGCCATGCGTCACTGTGGTGCCCAGCCCCTTCATCCCTGGTCCAGCGCAGCTGCGTTGTTTAGGCCATCATCTCCTGGCTGGGCTGTGGGGGCAGCTCTGTGTCACCACCATGTCCCTGCTTCCACCTTTTCCCTCCAGTCCCAGCTTAAGTTGAGATTTGAGAGAAAATGATGACACGATAGTGTTGCCGGCAAGATTGAAAACTACTGTTTCTGCCTTCAAGTTTTATTATCTCTGTTTTACACACTGAAAAAACAGGGGTCCAGGAACTTGCTGAAGACCACACAGACCCACTTCCTGGTCTTCTCATCCTTCAGTCCACAGTTATGGAATTCGGGATAGAATGTACCAGAACAGCACAGGGAAAACACTTAGGCCTTGCTTAGCTCCACCAGGCCTGGCAGTTCCTGGCCCCAGTTCCGCCCCTCAGGGCAATGTCTGGTTTACCTGCTGGTCCCCCTCAGGGCCCAGTGCCCCTCAGACCACTGGGTGAGCCAAGTGGGTGTATTCGCAAGCTATGTTAGTGCCAGAGACTCAGCCCTGGGAAAGTAGGGCTCTCCTCTGTGGCACCTGGGGCCCTTCCAGAGGTTATTAAGTACCTGTCTATTTGGCAACCTCTGATATTCAGAATGTGTTGCGTTTTTCTATTTTAGGAATCACTTGTATTTGCTTCCTTGTAAGAAATTAATTTGGGGTAAAAGTCTGCAAAAAATCTTTTAAGAAATGAGTATTGTTAGGTAGTGGAACTTTTTTTTTTTTTTGGACACAGAGTCTTGCTCTGTCACCCAGACTGGAGTGCGGTGGTGCAATCTCAGCTCACTGCAACCTCCGCCTCCTGGGTTCAAGCGATTCTCCTGCCTCAGCCTCCCGAGTAACTGGGATTACAGGCATGTGCCACCACACCCTGCTAATTTTTTTTTTTTTTTTCCATTTTTAGTAGAGACAGGGTTTCACTCTGTTAGCCAGGATGGTCTCAATCTCCTGACCTCGTGATCCACCTGCCTCAGCTTCCAAAGTACTGGGGTTATAGGCGTGCACCACCCCGCCTGGCTAATTTTCTTTTTGTATTTTTAGTAGAGACGGAATTTCACCGTGTTAGCTAGGATGGTCTCGATATGTCTGACCTCGTGATCCGCCCACCTCCGCCTCCCAAATTGCTGGGATTACAGGCGTGAACCACCGCACCCGGCCAGTAGTGGAACATTTTTAGAGATGTAGATGTATTTTTAACATCATTTTTAACAGTTTTATTTTTCCCAAGGAGTCAGAACAGCTGCTGGCCAAACAATGCCCGTTTGTTGTTGGTTTTACCAAGAGGAAGGTGCCTTTGCATCCAGTCTGGGCGCTCTGGCTGGCTGCTCTGGGTTGCTGAGGGATGCCTTGTTGGAATGCCCTGCCTTGTGGACACTTTGTTCATTTAGAAAGTGCCAGTTCTGTGTGTTGAAGGAGAAAGGAAGGTTTCTAGGAATAACATAATCATCTTTTTTCTGTTCGGTTCTTTCAGGTCGGTGCCCACTTTCTGGAGGCGGTGGTGAGGAAGTTCGATGCCGTCTATAAACATGGAAGCGAAGGGAAAGAGTGTGACAACCTGTTCACCATCCTCGCCCATTTATACAACTTCCACGTGGTTCA
>NW_016821745.1:577444-616415 GCF_001698545.2 Rhinopithecus bieti | reverse complement strand
GCAATCTCAGCTCACTGCAACCTCCGCCTCCTGGGTTCAAGCGATTCTCCTGCCTCAGCCTCCCGAGTAACTGGGATTACAGGCATGTGCCACCACACCCTGCTAATTTTTTTTTTTTTTTTCCATTTTAGTAGAGACAGGGTTTCACTCTGTTAGCCAGGATGGTCTCAATCTCCTGACCTCGTGATCCACCTGCCTCAGCTTCCAAAGTACTGGGGTTATAGGCGTGCACCACCCCGCCTGGCTAATTTTCTTTTGTATTTTAGTAGAGACGGAATTTCACCGTGTTAGCTAGGATGGTCTCGATATGTCTGACCTCGTGATCCGCCCACCTCCGCCTCCCAAATTGCTGGGATTACAGGCGTGAACCACCGCACCCGGCCAGTAGTGGAACATTTTAGAGATGTAGATGTATTTTAACATCATTTTAACAGTTTTATTTTCCCAAGGAGTCAGAACAGCTGCTGGCCAAACAATGCCCGTTTGTTGTTGGTTTTACCAAGAGGAAGGTGCCTTTGCATCCAGTCTGGGCGCTCTGGCTGGCTGCTCTGGGTTGCTGAGGGATGCCTTGTTGGAATGCCCTGCCTTGTGGACACTTTGTTCATTTAGAAAGTGCCAGTTCTGTGTGTTGAAGGAGAAAGGAAGGTTTCTAGGAATAACATAATCATCTTTTTTCTGTTCGGTTCTTTCAGGTCGGTGCCCACTTTCTGGAGGCGGTGGTGAGGAAGTTCGATGCCGTCTATAAACATGGAAGCGAAGGGAAAGAGTGTGACAACCTGTTCACCATCCTCGCCCATTTATACAACTTCCACGTGGTTCAGTCTCTCCTCATCTTTGACATTTTGAAAAAACTGATTGGAACTTTCACCGAAAAAGATATTGAACTGATCTTGTTAATGCTGAAAAACGTGGGTTTTTCGTTGAGAAAAGATGATGCTTTATCACTTAAGGAACTGATCACTGAAGCCCAGACCAGAGCCAGCAGGGCAGGCAGCGAGTTTCAGGACCAGACCAGGGTACGCGTGCGACACTTGATCTGCTTCCTAAGTCCCTAAAGCCCACAAACTGGCCAGAACCTAGAAATCAGTATCTGGGGTAAATATTACACTCTTCCTTTCCTAGTGATTTCTGTTTCTTCTGTCTCGTCCCGTTTTCTGGCTTTAATATGTGAATGGACCTTATTCCTTTACTAAGAACTCAGAAAATATTTTGTGAATTCAAAAATTGATTTATGTAACATTCATTTATGCAAAACATATCTACCAAGGAGGCCACAGGACCTGGGGCTCTAGGGTAAGCCTGGGTTGGACTTTGGGCTCTGCCACTTGACAGCAGCATAACCTGGGTCTTCTTAGCCTCAGTTTCCCCCTCTGTAAGACAGGAACTGATCACAGCTCTCACCTTGTGTGCTGTTCAGATGATGAGATGGGTGGAACCGTGTGTTCCTGAGAAACCCTTTGGGGAAGAACCCGAAAAGGGTTACTGTGAGAACCTGGAGGGGCTGTCACAAGAGAAAAAGGCAGAGGCCAGGACTCTGGACCCTTGTTAATTACTGCAGGGAATTGAGGGTTTATCCTGGGGGCCTCGGAAGGTCCCAGCAGCTGATTGACAGGTTGGAGTTTTCCTTCTGATGGTCACTTTGACTCTAAGATAGAAAGAGGTGCGAGGTGGTCGGAGTCAGGAGTTTTGCAGGAGCTGGGGAGTAGGTGGTGGCAAATGTCGGGATCGTGGCAGCAGGTGTGGACATAGGCGTCAGAAATGACTAGACCTCATGTGGATTGGGGTGAAGGGAAGGAGGGCTCAGGGTCACCTGTCGGGCACAGGGGACTATGCAGGAGGAGGTGAGGATTTAGAAGGACAGGCACCTCCGTTTCGGAGAGACTGGGCTAGCTGTGAACAAAGTGGGCTGAAGGGATTCGGGGCTGCTCTTGTAGAGGGGTCCTGGGAGCCATGGACATGGGTGGACTTGCCTGGCAGGGCACAGGCTGTGAAGAGGACCTTCAGGTTAAGGAGCACTGGCGTTTAGCTGCAGGGAGGAGGGAGAGCTGGCAGGTGAGAAGGAAATGAGGATGGTCCCAGGAGCCGGGGACCCCTAGTGTCCCCAGGAAGAATTCACGCCCGTGTGGGATGCTGAGGACCAGCAAGAGGAGGAAGGGATTTGCGTTTTGGGCTGAATTGTGACAGCGGTCCTTACTGGCTTATCCTGGTCACCGGAGAAGCCAGTCTGAAGAGGAGGGGGCTGGAGAAGGGAATGGGAGCAGTGGATTAAATCGTGGTTTAAAATGGAGAAGAGACAGAAAGTACATTAGTGGCCACCTAGAGCTAGGGTGCTGGCTGGGGAGTTGGGGAAACGGGGAATGGTTGTTAATGGGCTTGGAGTTTCTCTTCTGGGGTGATGAGAAAGTTCTAAATTGATTGTGGTGATAGTTGCACAGAATGTACTAAAAGCCACCTAATTATATACCTTACATGAGTGAGTTTCATGGTATATGAATTCTGTATCAGTAAGAAGTTGATATTTGGGGACATCTCAGAGGGTATGTGGGAATTCTTTGTGCTGTTCTTGCAACTTTTCTGTAAGTATGACATTACTTCCAGTTTTAAAGTTTAAAAACTTACAAGGCCAGTGGTAGGAGAGAAGATGTCCAGAGCGGGTCGCTGGAGGCCAGGGTGGGAGCAGGAGCACAGTAGGGGCCGGGGCGGCCGAGGAGGTGTGGACGGTGCAGAAGGGCGAGGTGTGTGGCGAGCAGAAGGGAAAGTGAGATCTCTGGGGAGTTTGGGTTCCCACTTGACGTTGGGGGACACATTTCTGTTTTGAGGTATTATGTAGCCCTGAGTAAGCGTCTGAGACTAGTTTAGACCGTCTCTACCTAAGGGCCGTCCTGACTTTGTGTCGTGGCAGTGGCGGCCATGTGCATCAGGTGTGGTAGATTTCTTGCCAACTTGAATGGGCCGTTTAGACTGTTTGAAATGATGGACTTTCCATTTTTTCATTTTTCTTGAAGATTCGGTTTATGCTAGAGACGATGTTGGCCCTGAAGAACAATGACATGCGCAAAATTCCAGGCTATGACCCCGAGCCTGTGGAGAAGCTGAGGAAACTGCAGAGAGCTTTGGTAAGTCAAGGAACTTTCGGTTCTGCTTTGCTCAGAGCTTGCATGTCAGCATGAGCCTGTCGTGAAAATCAAGAAATAGTCAGACCTGCAAGTCAGGGCGGTGTCTGGTGAGTGAGAGCGTGCTCAGAGGCAGAGTGAAGGCTGCTCGGTTTTCCTCGGGGGCTCTCCCAGTGGTCTGGGCGCGCTCGTGCAGAGTGTCCGTGCGTGGGGAAGCCCATGTTGGGCGAGCGTCCTCTTTGCCTCGCCCCGGGTGCTGAACTTGGGCTGCATCATTGGATCATCCGATGCTTTAAGAGAAGGCTGGGTCCCCACCTGGACCAAGGAAATCGGATGATGTAGGTCCTTGGACCATCTCTGACATGCAGCCAGGATGGAGACTGAGCAACTCCCTGCCGGAGTGAGTCTTTCAGCCCCTGTCATCTCAAGTCCAAATCGTCCTTGACCCAGGCTCTTCCAGGCGAGTGCTCCCCTGCCACTGAGCCTGAGGCAGCTCTGTCACTTTCCCCTGTTGGGGCAGCTTTCCAAACAACACGTTTAGGGTGCTGGACTCTCAAACACAAAACACCGAGTTTACTGCTAGTTTTGGCATTTTTCCAAACAGGTTAATCGTCCCAATTGTCCAGTGAATCATCCAGTATTCATGTACCAGAAATGTCATGGTCAGAAACAAAGCCACCAGGGATGGAAGTACAGAATATGAACCAATTAAAAGTGTTTCATTAGCTCTTCTCTCTTAATCAGGTCCGCAGCGCCAGCTCAGGTTCTGAGACTCAGCTTCGCATCTCCTGGGACAGCATCTTGAATGCGGAGCAGACAGGTCGCTGGTGGATTGTGGGGTCTGCCTGGAGTGGGGCCCCGATGATTGACAACAGTCACCATACACACCTGCAGAAGCAGCTTGCAGGGACGGTAGGGATGCCTATGCTCAAGGCCGCCAGGCAGTGGCACCCCCCTGTGTGTTGGGTGGTCACAGCTTTACCTGGAGCAGCTCTCTTACTGTTCTTGAATCGTCACTGAAATGTACAAGGTTAATTTGGAGGCCTTATAGAAATTGCTATTAATATTACATTGTGATATAATTATTCTGTTTCTGTTGTATCTTTTTACTGAACTTTAAGAGATCTGAAAGTTGAATGACATGGGGCATGAGGACCTGAACGCTCACGGGGCAGGAGCCCGTTGCTGAGACCCCTCGTGCTGCCCCCCCGGGCTGTGCATTCTAGGCCACAGGCCATGGATTTCACATTGTGGAAATTCAAGTCCATTTTTCACCCAGACTTCCCTTGTTATCCCCTGTGTCCTTCCCTGTCCCAGATTCTGTGTCACTCGTGGTGGTCACAGTTCCCCGGCCTCTGCCAGTGACTGGCTCTCTGCTTTATTCATCGTCGCTTGCCCTGAGGTTGAACCGCGACTGAGAAGCCTCCCCTATGAGTGTTTTCTTCCCCAGCGGCTGTGGCTTCCCTGTGTGTCCCCCTTGCACAGAGGGGCGTTGCCCGAGAGTGAACTTGGTGCTGACGCTCATCTGCCCACATAGACCTCACAGTTGGAATCAGTGACACTGAAGTACAGTATGGTGTCTCTCAGGAAGCAGTTTCCATGGAGACATGTGTATCACTTGTCCATTCATCGTGCTTCCAGGTCAGCTCAAAGATCCTAGAACTCGCCCGGAAGCAGAGGATGAACACGGACATCCGGAGAAACATATTCTGCACAATAATGACAAGTGAAGATTTTTTGGATGCTTTCGAAAAGCTTCTGAAGTAAGCATT
Organism: Rhinopithecus bieti; assembly: GCF_001698545.2. Classification (NCBI taxonomy): domain Eukaryota; kingdom Metazoa; phylum Chordata; class Mammalia; order Primates; family Cercopithecidae; genus Rhinopithecus; species Rhinopithecus bieti. The sequence continues at coordinate 611,530 of NW_016821745.1, read as the reverse complement.
TGTGTACACATTTTGACCTATTAATGAGATGCTGTAAAATAAGTAAGTTGATTTGCTTTTTGAGTTTTGGGTGACTGAGTCTGATGCTGCTTAGGGAGGACAGGGCTATTCTTGTGACCATCTGCTCATGCTGTTGGATTCATGCATCCCTGGGTTAGTCATCTTGTTCCTATTAATTTGCCTCTAGTAGTTCCTCATTAGAACATTTTATGATATATAAAGATTGGGGGTTTGGGGGTTTTTTTGAGACAGCGTCTTGCCATGTTGCTCAGGCTGGAGATTGAGGAGTTTTGACTGAAAGTATCAGATAACCTTGTCAGTGGCTGTTGGTTGTCATGAATTGCTTAAAAATATATAAATCTTCATAATAAAGCTATTCTGATTCTTCATTTAAAACTTCCTGGTATAGTTTCTATAATTAGTTGTAATAAGATTTTAAAGATCCTGTAATCCCAGCTAGTTAGAAGGCTGAGACAGGAGGATCACTTTAGCCCAGGAGTTCAAGACCAGCCTGGGCAACATACTGAGACCCCATCTCATTAAAAAAAAAATTTAAATGTACCTGTGTAGTTTTATGAGATACTTTTTTTTTTNTCTTAAAGATTGTACAGAAAATATGATTTGTTGGAGATATCCCTTGCCTCCAAGCTCTAATATTAAGCCTCCAAATATAATGCAAGTTATATTGATATAGAAAATGGGAAGGAGCGGGCAGATTTATTATGTATAACCATGAATAATTTTTATCTTTATTGCTTTCCCACTTCAGATCAAGTTGGAATTTTTAACTTTTCACCAAAGATTCTTTGGTTTTACAGAAAATATAGCACAGGTACATGAAATGTAATATATTTATTGTATATACTTTTTTTTTTTTGAGACGGAGTCTCGCTCTGTCACCCAGGCTGGAGTGCAGTGGCTGGATCTCAGCTCACTGCAAGCTCCGCCTCCCAGGTTTACGCCATTCTCCTGCCTCAGCCTCCCGAGTAGCTGGGACTACAGGCGCCACCTCGCCCGGCTAGTTTTTTGTATTTGTTAGTAGAGACAGGGTTTCACCGTGTTAGCCAGGATGGTCTCGATCTCCTGACCTCGTGATCCGCCCGTCTCGGCCTCCCAAAGTGCTAGGATTACAGGCTTGAGCCACCGCGCCCGGCCTTTGTGAGATACTTCTAAACAATGTAATGTTAATACATATTCTTTTATTTGCTTCAAACTAGGATGAAATATAGGGAGAACATGGTTCGTTTTAGGGTTCTGATAATTAGGGTTTTATTTTCTAAACTGGGGTGCCTAGTTGAAGTGGAATTCCTGAGCTTCCTTGGCCTCTCTGTGGCCTTGCTGTTTTGCTGATACATCCCGTCTCCCTAGTTACCCTTTGTCTCTAAAAGGGCTCTTTTGAGGAGAGCTCTTATTCTCTAGTCAGCGGGTCTAGCTTATCCTTTGTACTCAGAAGGACTTCTTTTATTTTTCGTCTGGTGGACTTCATGTTTTGAAATTTTTGGCCTTTCAAACTACGTTTATTAAACAATAGTTTTTCCCACTGTTATTCATCAAAATCATGAGTTATGAATCTGAGCTTTTAATCAACATGAATTGATAATAAATGCAGCCAAAACTCAGTTGGTTCTTTGGGCTGCCTGCACTGCCTTCACGTGAGTGCTGTCCGTGGGGCTATGCCGTTTGCAGTGGAGTTGGTGCTTCTCTCCTAAGGTACAGAGTGTCTGCCTTCGTGCAGGGGCGGCAGCCTCAGCCATATTCGGATCTCACCAGAAACTGGAAGCAGCCCACATGCCCCTCAGTTGGGGAGAGGATAAACCATGAGACGCCGTCTAAGGGATACTTACTACTTAGCATCACGAGGGGCAAACTCCCAAGGCCCCAACAGCACAGTGACCCTCGAGTGTATTCTGCCAGTGCAGGACGCCACCCTGCCTCGAATCTGTGTGACAGAGGCAGAGGCAGAACTAGAGGGACAGAAGCAGATTAGCAGTGGCCCATGGCATGGGGGCCTCACGGCCCCAGGTTCTCGCGGCAGATTAGTGGTGGCCCACGGCAAGGGGGGCCCACGGCCCCAGGTTCTCGCGGGCGATGGAGAGTTCTGTTTCGGCAGTGCCGGTGGTGTCATGACTATATAGGCTTATCCACACTCACAGGATTCTGCACTACGAAGGATAGGTTTCACTGTGTGAGCTCTAACTCAAGTTTTACAAACGATGGCGGGCACCCTGGCTCATGTCTGTAATCCCAGTACTTTGGGAGGCCAAGGTGGATGGATCACCTGAGGTCAGGAGTTAAAGAGCAGCCTGGCCAACACGGCGAAACCCCATCTCTACTAAAAATACAAAAATTAGCTGAGGGTGGTGGTGGCACCTGTAATCTTAGCTACTCGGGAGGCTGAGGCACAAGAATCGCTTGAACCTGAGAGGTGGAGGTTGTCGTGAGCTGAGGTCACACCACTTGCACTCCAGCCTAGGTGACAGAGCAAGACTGTCTCAAAAAAAAAAAAGAAAGAAAATGTGAAGTCATTGCCATAGCAGGAACCAGCTCTGAGGGCGCACACGATTGAGGCCGTTTATTGTCAGCCGGGCACAGCTGTCGACTTTTGCAGCTGGCGGGGGACCCTAATGGTCTTGTTTCCTCTGACGTTTTGTCACGTTGTAGGATAAGCTGAGGACCAGAGAGGTTGTGACGGGGCTGGGTCCCAGCTGGTGTTTGCCGCTGCCTCCACCTCCTTTACCTGGCTCGCCTCTCACCAGACCTTTCCAGGCGGGAAGGATTTCCCCTGAAAGGTATCAGCCATTAAACTTCGGAAGTCGAGCGATGTTCCAGTCATTGCTGTTCTGTTTTCTAGGCTTGGACTTAAGGATCAGCAGGAGAGAGAAATCATTCACGTTCTCATGGATTGCTGCCTTCAAGAGAAAACTTACAATCCCTTCTATGCTTTCCTGGCTAGCAAATTTTGTGAATATGAAAGGAGATTTCAGGTAGCTTAGTGCGGAGGCACCAGTTACATCTGCTCTACTGTTTTTTCTACACATGCTGCCTGGTTCAACCCACCTGCAAAGGAGTTTCCCAAGTCAGGAGGCCTCTGATATCCCAGTCCCGTGGTTCACACTGGCTGCCAGGCCACGTTCACTGGGAGCGGAAGTGGGAGGGCTAGAGGGGAATGTCAAAGGTCCACCATGTCCTCATGTCGCCTGCTCCTGCCACAGTCGCAGGCAGTGTGTGGCCAGGCCAGTAGGAGCACCTCACCAGTTTACAGTGCACCAGTCTCTTCTGATGTCACTTGCTGTGGCCTTTTCCTTAGAATGTTCTGTTGGTATCTGCTGATTTGGGGGGAAAACTGCACCAGAAAGAGATTCTTGTGAAACTGTTTGGGACTATGCTCCATAGGAAAGGACAGTAAGGCCGCCACTAAAAGTCTTGATGTTTAGAATATTAAAAATAAAATAATAAGAAAATACCTTTAGGTTCTGTTCTTGGTGATGTATTATAATAATTTGTGGCCATTTACCTTTTTTTCTCCTTTTAACTGTGATACTAGATGACTTTCCAGTTCAGCATATGGGACAAATTTCGGGACTTGGAAAACTTGCCAGTTACGAATTTCTCTAATTTGGTTCATCTGGTGGCCCACTTGTTGAAGACAAAATCTCTTTCCCTTTCCATCTTAAAGGTTCGTGTAACATGTGAAAATATTGAAAGCAATGGAAATGGGAGTGTAATTGTTTACATCAGGTCCTATTGTACCAGCGTGTTTTCTTCGATTCTGATTCATCTGAAAAGTGCCTGCGTTTTCCTAGCCAGCATAGAAAATGGCCAGACTAACAGGTGCTACAAATTAACCTGGTAAATGAAGGCACCGCTGCAGTTCTTTTGCTAATCTGAGTGAATCTGTTTTGGGGTTTGAGGTTAATTTGTTGGTCCTAATTATAAAATCCTGAACTAGGCCAGGTGCGGTGGCTCAAGCCTGTAATCCCAGCACTTTGGGAGGCCGAGACAGGTGGATCACGAGGTCAGGAGATCGAGACCATCCTGGCTAACACGGTGAAACCCCGTCTCTACTAAAAATACAAAAAAAAAATAACTAGCCGGGCGAGGTGGCGGGCGCCTGTAGTCCCAGCTACTCCGGAGGCTGAGGCAGGAGAATGGCGTAAACCCAGGAGGTAGAGCTTGCAGTGAGCTGAGATCTGGCCACTGCACTCCAGCCCGGGCGACAGAGCAAGACTCCATCTCAAAAAAAAAAAAAATCCTGAACTAGTCACTGTTAGTGAGGAGAAGAGTGGACGAAGTAGGGCCTGGTGTCCTTAGAGGTGAGGTGAGTTTGCTCACTTCTATGTAAGTTGTTTTAAAACTGTGGGCTTTCTCCTGCCCTGCTGTGTTTTGGGACTTTGCAGTGAACCATGAAACACAGACATCTTTTTTTCTTTTTCCCCAAGATGGAGTGTTGCTCTGTCGCCCAGGCTGGAGTGCAGTGGTACGGTCTCAGCTCACTGCAACCTCCGCCTCCCGGATTCAAGCGATTCTCCTGCCTCAGCCTCCCAAGTAGCTGGGACTACAGGCGCCTGCCACCACACCCAGCTAATTTTTGTATTTTTAGTAGAGACAGGATTTCACTGTGTTGGCCAGGCTGGTCTGGAACTCCTGACCTTGTGATCTGCCTTCCTCAGCCTCCCAAAGTGCTAATATTACAGGCGTGAGCCACTGTGCCCGGCTGAAACCTAGGCATTTTATAAGTTGGGGTTTGATGTGGGCCAGTAAGGCTTGGATGGTAGGACCAACAGACTCTGAATAGCCTAAAAAATTTGGAGCGCCTGGGGGGCAATGGGAAGTGAAAAGCAGAGAAAGTTGAGGGGTGTTGACTGCAGTGGCCTGGACCTACAAGACAGCTGCAGCCGCAGCTTCCCGTGTGTTTCTGTGTGTCCTGTGCAGTTCATCACCATGCCCGCTCCAGTGCACACTACGTCCCTTGCTGTGTCCAACTTCCTGTGTCCAAGTGTCTAAGTTTGGCCACTGTACTGAAAACGAGGGCACCGAGCCTTACGCCAAATCCTGACAACTGGAATAACTTAGATCACGGTGGAGGCGTCGCTCCCCCTCCACTCCCCTGCGTTGCCTTTTGCTCACTCAGGAATCGTGCTCATCATGGATACTACTGCGGATGAGCGGGAGAGGCATGGCAGGAGTGCATCCTTTGGCACAGAGTTTTAGAGATGCCCCAGGCCCCGCTCCGGTCCCCCGGGCTGCTCTCATTCCCAGTATCTCTGTGTTCTGGCTATGCTTTGTGGTCTCGCTGTGTCCCGGGTCTGCAAGCGCCTGTGATGGTGTTTGGCTGCAGACCTCCCTGTGGGTATCCTTCCCGTCAGCATGCATTTAGTCCCCTCCTCAAGTTCGCTGACATTCAGCTAAGATGGAAGTGGGTCCATGCTGGCGCCCGTGAGTCTGTTCTGGGTAGCATCCTACTGTATATGTATGCCTCAGTTTACATACTTATTTATCCTACTGATCCGTGTTTAAGTTATTTCTGATTTTTTGATAGTTTTCTAGGAGAGAGATATATATGGATTAGTCTTCTAGAAGTAAATTTTATATATATATAGTTTTAATTAGGGGGTGGGTACTTCGGGAATGGAGGTAATTTATGGTTCAGTTCTAGATACTGAATTTCTGATTCAAAGGTGTATGCCCCGGGAATTCCACTTACACTGCTCAGTTGTTCTCAGCGGTGATTGTGGCCAGCCACACCTCTGCCAGCAGTGTTTAGGGATTCCCAAGGCCCACATCCTTGCCAACAGGTGTTCATTTCTTAGCTCTAGAAATAGCTTCTTAAATCAGGGGTAGAGTGGGGAGTGGGGAGATTCATTTTACTCTAATTAAGTATGTTTACAAATCATTGACAAAGTTGGCTGAATCAGGGTAACTGTATTTTTCTCTGTGTCCTGACCATTAGGTAGTTGAATTCAGTGAACTGGACAAACCCAGAGTCCACTTTTTACGAAAAGTATTAAGTATCCTGTTAACGGAAACAGAAACTGAAGACCTCAGTTTGATTTTCACAAGGTATGTGCCCCACCCTTTCTGATGAGACGTGGAAGAGAAATAGATTGTTTTCACTTGTGTTCATTTAGCAACACAAGGTTGTACTACGTGTGTAGCTTAATCTTTTCAGTTTTATTTTTAAGCTAATATGCATTAGATCTGGGGAATAGAAATTTGTCTACCAGCAAACTAACAATGATTGGTAATAATAAAATATGTTAAGAAGTTCTTAATTGAGAATTCTGTTTTTAAAAGAACCTGGTTATGTCTCACTATTCGAGATACCCAGGATTGAGATCTAGGAGAGGCTCAGTCCTGACATGTGTTTATACGATTCCTTCCCAGAGTATCTGACAATCCAAAGCTGGGGATGTTACGTGAGGGTCTGAAGCTTTTCATTAGCCACTTCCTGCTAAAGAACGCACAGGCCCACAGAAGCGCCGATGAAGACAACGTGCTGCGAGAGAGAGCTGACCTTGTGACAAAGTGTCTGCAAGGAAAAGCTTCCCTGAGAATGTAGTCAGGGAAAGAAGGAAGGCAGGTGGCCCTTTGACTGTAAAATGTCCTTTGTAAACCTAAAGCTTTATTCTGTTGCCTGCGTGTGAACGTTTGGTAGAGCTATGTCATTGTCTATTATTGTATTATATTTTGAGATAATTTTTTGATCTAAGGTTTTATTGTTTGTATTTCAAGCCGTTTTCAAATAACTATATCTTGGGGGTGAGAGGAGAAGGAGGGAGGGAAAAGGGGGTTCAGGCACACTGGACAGGGTTCTCTAAGCAGTGAGGCTGGTGTGTGTGATTGTCTTAAAATTGTTTAATAGGTATGGCCGAGCGTGACGGCTCATGCCTGTAATCCCAGCACTTTGTGAGGCCAAGGCGGGTGGATCACTTGAGGCCAGGTATTTGAAACCAGCCTGGGCAAAACCCTGTCTCTACTAGAAATATAAAAATTAGCCAGGCATGATGGCACATGCTGGTGATACAGTTTCTGAGGTGTCTGAGGCACAAGAATTGCTTGAATCCTGGAGGTAGAGACTGCAGTGAGCCAAGATTGTACCACTGTACTCCACCCTGGGCTGGGCAGTGAGACTGTCAAAAAAAAATTAATAGATAAAATAGGCCACTAGAGGGTGCAGTTATGAAGAAATTGATGAGGTTTTTAGCTTTTTAAAATAATTGGTTAAAAGTTCAAAAACCATCAGTTAAATGTGATTCTTCTTTTGAGACGGAGTCTTGCTCTGTCACCCAGTCTGGAGTGCAGTGTGGTGTAATCTTGACTCACTGCACCCTCCGTCTCCCGGGTTCAAGCGATTCTCCTGCCTCAGCCTCCCTAATAGGTGGGGCTACAGGCGTGTGCCACCACACCTGGCTAGTTTTTGTATTTTAGTAGAGACGAGGTTTCACCATGTTGGCCAGGCTGGTCTTGAACTCTTGACCTCAGGTGATCCACCCACCTCGGCCTCCCAAAGTGCTGGGATTACAGGCATGAGCTGCTGCGCCCAGCTTCAATGTGATTCTTGATACTGTTTTAAGTATTTGGGATGCAGTTGAACTTTGGCAAAGTCAGTCGACTTAAGCCCTGTGGATATGGCCTTATGTAGACTATAGTGCAGACAGGTGCTTTTCATCATTCATGTGACATTCCCACACAGTTGAGGGTATTCATCTCACCAATTCCAAATTGTAAATATTCCTAAGCAACTCTGAGGTCACCAAACAGTAGTTATTTGACTGTTAATAGGTGCTACTTGCTTGCAAGGATTTGGAGATGTAAACATGAAGAAAATACAATTACTGCCTGCAAAGAATTAACATTTATCTAGTGAGAGGAACAAACACACCCCATTCACTAAGTACAGAAAACTGATTCTGGGAGGAAGCAGAAACGTCCCTAGATACTAGCGCGTATTGCAGATACCCAAATGTTTATTGTTTTGCTTTTCTTTCTCAAATGCTGCAGACTCAATTTACATTTTACCTTTGATTGTTGAAAAAAGTCACTAAGATGTGAATACAGAATAGACATTGACAGGTTGTATAAACTCATCTGTCCAGCAGTCACTGTCCTCTTCAGAGTGGTCCTGTTGGGCAGATGGGCACAGGTGCTGGCGACGTCATTCCTGTGCAAAACACCCCCTTTGTGGCACTTGCAGATATTATGTATTTATTTTTTAAGAGAGAGACAGGCTTACTCTGTCACCCAGGCCAGAGTGCAGTGGCATGATCATAGTTACTGTAGCAAATTCCTGGACTGAAGCAATCCTTTTGCCTCAGCCTCAGGGATAGCTAGGACCACAAGCAGTAGAGACAAGATATCCCTGTGTTATACAGGCTGGGCTTGAACTCCTGGCCTCAAGTGATCCTCTTGCCTTGGCCTCCCAAACACAGGGATTATAGGTGTGAGCCTCCGTGCTTGGCCTCAAATTTTATTTATCCGTGCCCTGTAGCAGTTTGCGTTTGGAAATTGTGATGTGAAGTCATCAGTGTCTGTGCATATCCCTAAACTAATGGTTTAAGCTTTGAAGCATGTGCAAGCAACATGAACAACTGAATACAGAAAGTAACTCAAAGCAGCACAGAGACTGTGTCGTCCCTACAGACTTCCTAACCCTGCATTTAGCAACATCATTCCACCTGAGGCCAGATTCAACCCCTATGTCTTCTGGCAGGTTCTGCATTTAGAGGACAAATAAAGTGACAGGTACTAAGAGAAGAGTGAATTAAGTGAAAATCTTCCCTTTGTTAAGGAGCTTTTTAACAAGAGTGTCTTTGCTGGGTGGTGATTGGGATATAACACATCAGTTCTACTGGACGTGTAGCTTGATAGTGAAGTAAGGAGCTTGGGCTAAGGAAAAATCAACACACGGCTTCCTTCCTCAAGAAGGTCTCACTATGAAGACAAAAATGTCAGTTGAACTAAATTGTGCTTTGCACCACTGTTGATTTGCATTCTGATGCAAGCCCCCGACCTCACAGACCGAGAGGATCCCTGGCCGCCTGCGAATGGCCCGCATTTGAGTAGCACTAACGTAAGTGACGTGCGTAGGAATTAAGTATGGGTGCAGCTACTAGGACTGGGAAAAGCTATCGTGACAGCGGCACCGCCTGAGTTCATTACGTGCCATACGCAGTAACCCTTGTTTGAGGTAGAGAATTGAAGCTGATTTTTCTGCAGAAGATGAATTTCTATAAACAATCCCATTTTTATATTGTCTTTTATTATTAAAACAAAAATACCTATCTTTGCTATACAGTGTATTTATGACTTAAATTATCAGCTACGGTTTGCATTTAGTATATGGCAGATTACCTCTAAGTCTGTACATTTTAACAACATATGGGGCTGGGCACGGTGGCTCGCGCCTGTAAACCCAGCACTTTGGGAGGTTTGGGCGGGCAGATCACTTGAGATCAGGAGTTCGAGACCAGCCTGGCCAACATGGCAAAACCCCATCTCGACTAAAAATATAAAAATTCGTTGGGCATGATGGCAGGCACCTGTAATCCCAGCTACTTGGGAGGCTGAGACAGGAGAATCACTTAAACCTGGGAGGCGGAGGTTGCAGTGGGATCTCTGCTCACTGCACTCCAGCCTGGGTAACAAGAGTGAAACTCTCTCAAAAAACAAACAAAAAAACCAATATATATGGGCTGTTAGTAATTATAATTTAGTATAAATAGTAAATAAGTACATCTTGACTAAAAGCTATGAATTCAGAATTGCTTTTAAATATATAGGGGTTTTTTTGAAATGTATTACAGTGCCATTGAAAATACACTTAAAATACTGCAGGATGCCTAGTGCTCAGTGTTATGTATGAACTTGTGGACTTTGCAGTGCAGGTTGAGAACTGCTAATGTATAGAATGACTAAACAGCTGTCTTAGGGAATCTCATTTTTAGAGGTGTAAGGAACAGACTTTAAAGTATTGAAATGTGTAAATAAAATGTATTTTTTATATTTTGTTTAGAGTAACAGTGAATGTTTATTTTCAAAAAACCAGCTTGGCCGGGCATGGTGGCTCACGCCTGTCATCCCAGCACTTGGGGAGGCCGAGGCGGGTGGATCATTTGAGGTCAGAAGTTCAGGACCAGCCTGGCCAACATGGCGAAAACCCTGTCTCTACTAAAAATACAAAAATTAGCCAGGCATAGTGGCAGGCGCCTGTAATCCCAGCTACTGGGGAGGCTGAGGCAGAAAAATTGCCTGAACCCAGCACGGGGAGGTTGCAGTGAGCTGAGATTATGTCACTGCACTCCAGCCTGGGCAAAAGAACAAGCCTCCGTCTCAAAAAAAAAAAAAGCTTTGGTGGTACACTGAGGTCTATACCTGTTCTTTACCTTTTAAAGAAGGCTTCTTAGCTCTATGATTTAGGAAGAAAGATTCATTCTTTGCAGCCCCAGAGAGACAGAAAGCCCAGGAGGTGGAATGTTAGCCACTGGAGAGCTTGGGGGGATTATGTGGGTGAAGTATGTTCTTGTAACTTTTCTGTAAGTGTATAATTGTTTCAAAATAGATTTTTTGAAAGCATTCATAATTCAGAACACATTCTATAAAGATCTAAAATATACTATTCTTTTACAGAAATAATTAAGCAAACTGATTCGAATCACCTTTGCCTCCTTCGTAAAAAATTGCCTAGGCCTTAGTGTAAATCTGCCAAGATTTACCTTAACTTTGGGGGGGTTGGTTTCCTTCAGCTTGGTCAGGTGACTGCCTCAGCTCCCTGTCGCACTACCCGCATTGGCAGGGAGGGAGGGAGAGCTGGAGAATGGAAGGAGGGAAGGTCCTGTCATTGGCCGTGCTCAGGGGCTTCAGTATCAAGAACTGCACTGATGGGCCTGGTGTCAGTGGGTGTCCCAATTATCCAGGCACCTACATCCCTTTAGGGTTGAATGGAGTGTATAGGAGTGAGCCAGAAGATGCCAGCACCCTCCCCCTCTCCCCGCTGTGGCAGGCATCCCAAGGGCCAGGTCAGGAGTGCATTCATTCTCTTTTTTCAGGAGTGCATTCATTCTCTTTTTTTTTTTTTGAGACGGAGTCTCACTCTGTTGCCCAGGCTGGAGTGCAGTGGTGTGGTCTCGGCTCACTGCAAGCTCCACCTCCCAGGTTCAAGTGATTCTTCTGCCTCAGCCTCCTGAGTAGCTGGGATTACTGGCACGTGCCTCCACACCTGGCTCATTTTTGTGTTTTTAGTAGAGACAGGGTTTCACCATGTTGGTAGGCTGGTCTCAAATTCCTGACCTTGTGATCCACCTGCCTCGGCCTCCCAAAGTGTTGGGATTATTTACAGGCGTGAACCACGGCGCCCGGCTCATTCATTCTCTTGTAGGTAGCTGGGCCCAGATTTTTTTTTTCTGAACCACTTGGAAGTTGCATCATCAAATCCCTTCACGCCTAAATGCTTTTGTATGTCTTTCCTAAGAACAAGAACATTTACTTCTGTAATCAGTATAATTATCAAAGTAAGGCATTAACATTGATAGAATACTAACAGAATGTCCCTTGAGTTTTCTTGCTGCCTCTCAAGGGACATTCTGTTAGTATTCTAAGACCAGCTTCTAAGCTGGTCCATGCTTTGTAGTAGCTTACCAGAACTTACTCATCCTGCATAACTGAAACTTTGTACCCATGACCATCACCTCCCATTCGCCTCTCCCCCATAGCACCCGGCAACCATCCTCCTCCTTTCTGCTTCTGTGAGTTTGTTTTAGATTTCACTGTGAAATCATATGGTATTTGTCTTTCTGTGCCTAGATATCTCACTTAACAATGTCCTCCAGTTTATTTCATGCCATTACAAATGACAGGATTTCCTTCCTTCCTTAAGACTATGTAGTACTCCATTGTATACATAGACCACATTTTCTTTTTCTTTTTTTTTTCTTTTTGAAAAGGAGTCTCACCGTGTCTCCCATGCTGGAGTGCAGTGGCGCGATCTCAGCTCACTGCAACTTCCGCCTCCTGGATTCAAGTGATTCTCTGGCCTCAGCCTCCCGAGTAGCTGAGATTATAGGCGTGCGCCACCATGCCTGACTAAGTTTTGTATTTTTAGTACAGACAGGGTTTCACCATGTTGGGCAGGCTGGTCTCAAACTCCTGACCTCAGGTGATCTGCCTGCCTCAGCCTCCCAAAGTGCTGGGATTACAAGCGTGAGCCACCGCACCCGGCCCCGTATACCACATTTTCTTTATCCATTAGGTTGATGCTGTATCTTGGCTATTGTGACTAGTGCTGAAATGAATACGGGAGTGTGGATGTCTCTTTGAAACGGTGACTTAGTTCTTTTAGGTGTATACCCAGTTGTGGGATTACTGGATCATATGGAAGTTCTATTTTTAATTTTTTGAGGAGCTTCGCAATTGCTTTCCATAATGGCTGTGCCAATTTACATTTTTCCACCAACCGTATGTAAGGACGCGCCTTTGCCAACACTTACCTTTTGTGGTTTTAGTAATAGCCATTCTAACAGATGCAAGGTGATGTTCATTGTGGTTTTGATTTTCATTTCCCTGATGATTGGTGATGTTGAACATCTTCTTGTGTAACTGTTGGGCGTTTGTATACTTGCTTTGGAGAAATGTTTATATGCATCCTTTGCCCAGTTTTATCAAGTTTTGATGTAGTTTTGTTATTTGTGGGTTTTTGGTTTTGCTATTCAGTTGTATGCATGTATTTTGGATAATGGCCCGTCATTAGATCTGTGGTTTGCGACTATTTTCTCCCACTCTATAGGCTGTCTTTTCTTTTTTGTTTTTCTTCTCCTGTGCAGAAACTTTTGAGTTGGATGTAATCCCATTTGTTTAGTTTTGCTTGTGTTGCCTGTGCTTTTGGGTTCACATCCAAAAAGTTATTTCCTAGACCAATGTTGAGGAACTTTTTTCCTACGTTGTATGATTTCAGGTCTTAAAAGATTTAAGCCTTTGATCCATTTGAGTTGATTTTTGTATACAGTTCCATTCTTTTGCATTGGAGATCCATTTTTCCCAGCACCGTTTATTGAAAACATTATCCTTTCCTCATTGCGTATTCTTGGTGCCCTTGTCAAATATTAGTTGACTGTGTATGCGGGGTTTATTTCTGGGCTCTATTCTGTTCTCCTGGTCTATGGATCTGTTTTTATGCCAGTACCAGACTGCTTTGATGACTATAGCTTTGTAATATATAGTCACGTGTCACATAATGACATTTTGGTCAATGAAAGACTATATATACAACAGTGGATGCATAAGATAATGGAGCTGAAAAAATCCCTTTTCTGTGTTTAGACACCCAAATATCACTGTGTTGTAAGTGCTTAGAATATTCAATACAGTAACATGCTGTATGGGTTTGTAACCCAGGAGCAATAGGCTATGCCATACAGCCAAAGTGTGTAGCAGGCTATACCATCTTGTGTAAGTGCACTCTGTGATGTTTGAACAATGATGAAATTGCCTAACAACACATATCTCAGAATGTATCGCTGTCATTAGCGACATGTGACGGTAGTTGTTTTGTTTTGGTATTTTTGAGACAGTCTCACTCTGTCAGCCAGGCTGGAGTATAACGGTGCAATTTGGGCTCACTGCAACCTCCATCTCCCTGGTTCAAGTGATTCTCATGACTCGGCCTCCCAAGTAGCTGGGATTACAGGTGCCTGCCACCATGCCCAGCTAATTTTTGTATTTTTAGTAGAGATCGTGTTTCTCTACATTGGCCAGGCTAGTCTCAAACTCCTGGCCTCAACTGATTCACCCACCTCGGCCTCCCAAAGTGCTGGGATTACAGGCATGAGCCGCCACGCCAGGCCGACTGTAGTTTGAAATCAAGAAGTATGATGCCTTCAGCTTTGTTCTTTCTCAAGATTGCTTTGGCTCTTTGGGGTCTTTTGTAGTTCCATTTGAATTTTAGAGTTGTTTTTTCTTTTATTTATTATTATTATTATTATTTTTGAGACAGAGTCTTGTTTTCTGTTGCCAGGCTGGAGTGCAGTGGCACGACTTCGGCTCACTGCAACCTCCACCTCCCAGGTTCAAGTGATTCTCCTGCCTCAGCCTCCCGAGTAGCTGGGACTACAGGCAAGTGCCACAACACCCTGCTAATTTTTGTATTTTCAGTAGAGTCAAGGTTTCACCATGTTGGCCAGGCTGATCTCGATCTCTTGACCTCATGATCTGTCCACCTTGGCCTCCCAAAGTGCTAGGATTACAGGCGTGAGCCACTGTGCCTGGCCTGTTTTTTCTATACACGTGAAAAACGCCATTTATAGAGATTGCATTGAATCTCTAGATCACGGAGTAGTATGGACATTTTAACAATGTTAATTATCCCAATCCATAAGCATACGATATCTTTTCATTTATTTGTGCCTACTTTAGTTTCTTTTTTTTTTTTGAGACGGAGTCTTGCTCTGTCACCTAGGCTGGAGTGCAGTGGTGCAATCTCGCCTCACTGCAAGCTCCCACTCCTGGGTTCACGGGTTCACGCCATTATCCTGCCTCAGCCTCCTGAGTAGCTGAGACTACAGGCGCCCGCCACCACACCCGGCTAATATTTTGTATTTTTAGTAGAGACGGGGTTTTACCGTGTCAGCTAGGATGGTCTCGATCTCGTGACCTCATGATCCGCCCACCTCAGCCTCCCAAAGTGCTGGGATTACAGGCGTGAGCCACCGCGTCTGGCCTTTAGTTTCTTTAATCAATGTTTCATATAGTTGTTAGTACATAGATCTTTCACCTCCGTTAAATTTTTTTTTTTTTTTTTTTTTTTTTTGAGACGGAGTCTCGCTCTGTCACCCAGGCTGAAGTGCAATGGTGCGATCTCAGCTCACTGCAAGCTCCACCTCCTGGGTTCACGCCATTCTCCTGCCTCAGCCTCCAGAGTAGCTGGGACTACAGGCGCCCACCACCATGCCTGGCTAACTTTTGTATTTTAGTAGAGACGGAGTTTCACCATGTTAGCCAGGATGGTCTTGATCTCCTGACCTCATGATCCGCCTGCCTCAGCCTCCCAAAGGGCTGCAATTACATGTGTGAGCCACCATGCCTGGCCTCACCCCAGTTAAATTTATACTTAAGTATTTTGTTCTTTTCGACGCTGTTGTAAATTTATTTGTTTTCTTAACTTCTCTTTTGGATAGTTTGTTGTTAGTGTTTAGAGACACAACTGATTTTTGTATCCTCAACTGTACTAAATTTGTTTATTAGCTCTAGCAGGTTTTTATGGAGTCTTTACGGTTTTCTAGACATAAGATCGTGTCATCTGCAAACAGAGAATTTCTTCCTTTCCTATTTGGATTTTTTTTTTTTTTTTTTTCTTACCTAATTGCTTTGGCTAGGATTTGTTGGTTTTCTGTCTGGATGATCTGTCTGTTATTGAAAATGGATAATCAGGTCCCCTACTATTATTGCACTGCTGTCTATTTCTTCCCTCTTTTCTGTTAGTATTTGCTTTATGTTTAGGTGCTCTAATATTGAATGGATATATGTTTGTAATTGTTATATCCTCGTGATGAATTAACCCCTTTATCATTATATAGTGACATTCCTTTTTTTGAGATGGAGTCTCACTCTGCCACCCATGCTGGAGTGCAGTGTGTGATCTCATCTCACTGCAACCTCCGTCTCCAAGGTTCAAGTGATTCTCCTGCCTCAGCCTTCAGAGTAGCAGGGATTACAGGCATGTGCCACCATGCCACTACTAAAACTATAAAATTAGCCAGGCGTGGTGGCACACACCTGTAATCCCAGCTACTCAGGAGGCTGAGGCAGGAGAATCACTTGAACCTGGGAGGTGGAGGTTGCAGTGAGCCGAGATTGTGCCACTGCACTCCAGCCTGGGCAACAAAGTGAGACTCTGTCTAAAAAAAAAGAAAAATATATATGTATTATTCATTAAGTAGAAGTGGATCATCATAAATGTCATCATCCTCATCATCCTCACGTTGAGTAGTCTGAGGAGAGGTTGTCTTGTGGTATCAGGGATGGCAGAGGCAGAAGAAAATTAGCTTGTAAGTAGACCCACAAAGTTCAAACCCTCATTGTTCAAAGGTCAACTGTATAAGCTCATAACTTGAATAGCATATACTTTTACCTCTCCACCCCCACATGCATTTTATGTTATTGATGTCACAATTTACATTTTTGTGTGTCTATCCATTAACAACTTACTGTAGCTGCAGCTGTTTTTGATACTTTTGTCTTTTAACTTTTATACTAGAGTTAAAAGTGACTTACACACAATCATTAAATATTAGAGAATTCTGAATTTGACCATACACTTACCTTTATCAATCAATTTTATACCTTCATATGTTTTTATGTTGAACGTGAATAGCTTTTTGTTTCAAATTGAAGAACTCGTTAGCCCTTCTTGTAAAGACAGGTCTACTGCTGATGAACTCCCTTAGCTTTTGTTTGTGTTGGGAAGTTTTGATCTCCCCTTCATCACTGAGGGACACCTTTGCCAGGATAGTATTCTTGGTTGGCAGGGGTTTCTTTTGCTTTTGGCACTTTAAATATATCCCACTCTCTCCAGGCCTTCAAGGTTTCTGCTGAGAAATCTGCTGATAGCCTTATGCAGGGATAAGGGGGGATTTTTTGGAAAGAGTTGCTTTTCTCTTGCTGCTTTCAAAATAATCTCTAGCTTTGACTTTTGGCCGTTTCATTATAATGTGTCTTGGTGAAGACTTATTTATGTTCTTTGGGCTTCATGGATCTGGATGTTCATTTTCCTGTCTAGTTTTGGGAAGTTTCCTGTCATTATTTTTTTTATTGAGGTTTTTGCCCCTTTCCCTTTCTCTGCTTCATCTGGGACTCCCAGAATACATATATTGTTTTGCTTGATGATGTTCCCAATTCCCATAGGCTTTCTTCACTCTTTTTCATTCTCTTTATCTTTTTGTTACTCTGCCTGAATAATTTCAAATGATCTGTCTTTGAGTTCATATTTTTAAAAATCAGGGCCTTACTCTATCACTCATGCTGGAGTGCAGTGGCACGATCAGGGATCACTGCACCCTTGACCTCCCAGGTTCAAATGATTCTCTCACCTCAGCCTCCCACATAGCTGGGAATATAAGCTGTGCCACCATGCCCAGCTAATTTTTTTACTTTTTGTAGCAACAGGGTTTTGCCGTGTTGCCCAGGCTGGTCTCAAATTTCTGAAATCAAGTGATCCTCCCACCTTGGCCCCCCAAAGTGCTGAAATTATAGGTATGAGCCACCACCCCTGGCCGAGTTCATTAATTATTTTTTCCACTTCATCATGTCTGCTATTGAAGCTCTCTGTTGAATTTTTCAGGTCAGACATTGTATTCTTCAGCTCCAGAATTTCTGTTTGGTCCTCTTTTATAGTTTCTACCTCTTTATAACTTTGCATTTTGTTCACGTATCGTTTTCCTGGATTTCGTTTAGTTGTCTATCTGTGTTCTCTTGAAGGTCACTGAGCTTCTTTAAGATGATTACTTTAAGCCAGGCATGGTGGCTTGTACTTGTAATCCCAGCACTTTGGGAGGCCAAGGCAGGAGGATTGCTTGAGGCCAGGAGTTTGAAACCAGCCTAGGCAGCATAGTGAGATTCGTCTCTACAAAAAAAAAAAAATTAAAGATGATTATTTTTTAATCCTTTGTCAGAGAGTTTGTAAGTCTCCGTCCCCTTTTCTTTTTTCTTTTTTTTTTTTTTTTGAGAGTAGCTGGTATTACAGGCATGCATCACCACGCCTGGCTAATTTTTGTATTTTTTGTAGAGACAGAGTTTCACCATGTTGGTCGGGCTGGTGACCTCGTGATCTGCCCGCCTCGGCCTCCCGAAGTGCTGGGATTACCATGAGCCACTGAGCCTGACCAGTAAGTCCTCATTTCTTCAGGGTCAACTATTGGAGCTTTATTTTGTTGCTTTAAAGGTATCATATTTCCTTGATTCTTTGTATATATATATTTTTGAAGACTTGCACTGCTATCCTCACATTTGAAGAAGCAGTCACCTCCTTTAGTCTTACATAATTGTTTCTTATTAAAAAATGTTTAATGTTTTATTTTTTTTAAGAGATGGGATCTCACTATGTTGCCCAGGGTGGTTTCAAACTCCTGGCCTCAAGTGATCCTCCCACCTCAGCCTCCCAAAGTGCTGGGATTACAGGTGTAAGCCACCATGCCGCGCTCTCCCCCAGTCTTTGTTGACTGACTTTGGGAGAGAAAGACCTTCATCAGTTATCCTAGCTAAGGATTTGAGAGGTCTCTCAGATCTTTTCTGTAGATACACCCACTCTACTCCTGTTGTTCCCTCTTAGGGAAAGAAGTCTTAGGTTGTAAGCTTCTGTCAGTCCTCCAAAGCCGGGTCTATGCTGAACACCTTCCATTTCCCCTAGTGCAATGCACTGAAGAATTCAAGGTTGGGCACCTTCTCCCAGTCGAGCAGAGTCAAGCTAGATGCTCAGATGTGCATCTGCCGTTGAGATCTGTGTACTGTTTGGCAGGAGGGTGCATGAGACACCATACGCTGAGGGGTACGTGGGGTGCTGGCAGCAGGGATCAGTTGGTTGGGGGGCCCACAGGCACGTCGTTCTGTGGGTTCACAGTCGGGCCTCCTGGTGGAGTGTTGGCTGGTTAGTGGGATCCCTGGCTGGCTGTTGTTTGCTGGGCATGTCCTTCCCTTCTAGCAGTACCCAGATGACTCAGCCATGCTGATTCCTCAGTGTTCTGGGGAGAGACACAGGTGGGGCTACTGGGCAGCATCCTATAAGGTTGGGGAAGCTGGTGCGCACTCAGTGCTCACTTTCCCCTGTGAGAGAAACCACAGGCCCAGGGGGCTTCATTGGAGGAGGACTGGCACAGGTAAAGTGAACCTTCTTAGCCTCTTCAGTGTGCTCTCTTTGCCCTGTGGGGTGCTAGAACCTCTCTGTGTTTCTGTGTGGGCATGAGGGCTGGAACCTCCTATTCTGTCGTCTTCCTGGCCTCTTCCTACAATTATTTTTATGCTCAAATTGCCCCCAATTTGGCCAGTGGGAGGGCCTTCAGGCTGGCTCCTCTAGCCCTCTCACATGTCCCCGATGTTGTTCAGCATTTCCTTATTTTCTGGCACTAGATTTTCTAAGGCGCACCCTGCACTCTCTCTGCCCTTCCCTGGAAAGAGTCATTTCTCCAAGAGCTCTGTTCCCTTTGAATAGAGAATGGTATTTAAAAACCAAGAAATGGATTTTAGGTGTGCCAGTTGTTTCTGGGGTGCCATAGCTTCTAGGCCCCTTCGGTGGACAGAGCTGGGAAAGAAACTGTGTATCATATATAATACATCTGCACATACAAACTATGTGTGTATTATATATAATACATCTGCACATATAAACTGTGTATCATATACCTGCACATATAAACTATCATATATAATAAATGCATCTGCACATATAAACTATGTGTGTATTATATATAATACATCTGCACATACAAACTGTGTATTATATACCTGCACATATAAACTATCATATATAATAAATACATCTGCACATATAAACTGTGTATATCATATATAATACATCTGCACATACAAACTATGTGTGTATTATATATAATACATCTGCACATATAAACTGTGTATCATATTATATACCTGCACATATAAACTATCATATATAATAAATACATCTGCACATATAAACTGTGTATATCATATATAATACATCTGCACATACAAACTGTGTATTATATATAATACATCTGCACATATAAACTGTGTATCATTATATACCTGCACATATAAACTATGTATTATATATAATACATCTGCACATATAAACTGTGTATCATTATATACCTGCACATATAAAATATCATATATAGTACATCTGCACACATGTTCCTCTATGTATTAAAAACCAAATTCTTACAGACCACTCCCATTCTCATGCAGCATTTAGGGCTAGCCTTTCCCAGCTTTAAGAAACCTGTCTTTCAGCATGATAACACATTTACTTATTTGCTCAGTCCTGTAATATGCAGAAAGTAGTTTTAGAATTGCCAAAACCGGCCGGGCGCGGTGGCTCAAGCCTGTAATCCCAGCACTTTGGGAGGCCGAGACGGGTGGATCACGAGGTCAGGAGATCCAGACCATCCTGGCTAACACCATGAAACCCCGTCTCTACTAAAAAATACAAAAAAAGAAAAACTAGCCAGGCGAGGTGGCGGGCGCCTGTAGTCCCAGCTACTCGGGAGGCTGAGGCAGGAGAATGGCGTAAACCTGGGAGGCAGAGCTTGCAGTGAGCTGAGATCCGGCCACTGCACTCCAGCCTGGGAGACAGCGCGAGACTCTGTCTCAAAAAAAAAAAAAAAAAAAAAAGAATTGCCGAAACCATACAACTGGGAAAAATCAGCATGATTACTTCAACATGTGTTTGTAGCTCCTTATGTCCTGGCGCTGGACATGGAGGGAAAGCACGGACTGTTCCAAGTTTCATTTTTCCCCTTCTCTGAAATGCAGAGGGCGTTGTTTCTGTTTGTATTTCATTTGGGTCCTCCCTCTAGCCTTATTCATAAATTTGTAAATTATCTTTAACAATCTTTAACAATCTGTTATATTTATGATGTTTTACTGCGTGCTGCCTGTGAAAATGTTTCCTTCTGACATGATCCAGAACAACTAGGCCTTTAAATTCCAAATATTCCTGTTTCACAATAAGCCAGATGAGTTCCTCTGTTGTGCCACAGCTTTGGGAATGTGGTTTATTACCAATGGAAGTGGCTGCGTGGCTTGTTAGGGTTTTAATTACACGTGAGTAACAACCAGAGCCCTTCTGTGTCAGGTGCCGCTGATCAAGGCTGGCTCATGGGGACCTCACTGTCCAGAACAGGTGTTTCCCACAGCCCAGCCCAGCTGTCTACCGCTTCTGCCCATTTCAGAGGGGCTTTGCTGAGATTAAATGGGGTGAAGCGCTCTGAGAACCTCAGTCCTAAAGAATAGCAGTTATACTGGTTTTTGTATTATATTTACATATTCTTCTTGTTAATATACTGGTTTTAGTGTTCACTGTTCTCTTGTTTAATTTTGTCTTAAAAATTTTTTTTGTTAAGATAGATCATTTGATTAGTGGCACCCAGAGGGGCCGGGGTCTCATAAAGCTGGTCAGACGCCCCCTCTGGATTGGGGTGTAGGAAGCAGCTGTGCGGCCGGGTCCCAGGTAGGGAGGCATGGTGTGAAGGCTGTGAGCAGGAGCCCTGGGGCGGAGGGCCAGGAGAAGGCTGGATACAGGTCCATCGGTGGCAGCTGGGTGGGCAGAGCAGAGAGGCTGCATCTGCACGATGGCAGGGCCCTGGTGTGGGAGCAGCAGATGGGGCCCCCGGGTGCGGTGCCTCCTTCCCACATCCCTGCTGCTCCTGCATCTGCTGCTGGAGACGACCACGACGTACTCAGACCCCGTTACCGGAGAGCTCCAGATGTGGTGAGGGCTGCACGTTAGCTGCATAGGCACATCTGGAAGGTGAGACAGACGTGCCCACCATCTCCATGCCTGGCCCATGGTTGTGGGCATGCAGGGCTCCTCTGTGGCAGGCGTGGGCTGTACCAGCTACCTGGAGAGGCATTGGGGGGTGGGGCCTCACTTGACGGGCAGATTCTCCCAGCCAGTCCAGGCCCAGTGGCTGGAGCATCCCATCCAGCAAATTGTCCTGCAAGTTGCTCTGGAGACCCAGTGTCTGTCATCATGTCTCACTGCCCTGCCAAATGCCTCTGCGGCAATAATGAGAGCGGCTCTGCCTTCTGCACTGAATGCCGACAGGTGGCCAGAACATGACACTGGGGTTATGCAGTGCCCTGGTTGATATTCTAGTTTACCAGGAAGCTTCTGGAATGATTTTTTTTTTCTTTCTTTCTTTCTTTCTTTTTTGAGAGAGAGTCTCTGTCTGTCACCCAGGCTGGAGTACAATGGAGCAATCTTGGTTCACACAGCCTCTGTCTCCTGGGTTCAAGAGATGCTCCTGCCTGAGCCTCCTGAGCAGTTGGGATTACAGGTGCCTGCCACTATCACTGGTAGAGATGGGGTTTCACCATGTTGCCTGGGCTGGTCTCAAACTCGTGACCTCAGGTGATCTGCCCACCTCGGCCTCCCAAAGTGCTAGGATCACAGGCGTGAGCCGCCACGCCCAGCCAATTTTCTTTTGCTTCTCTTTTCCTCGGGTTGCCCCATCTTTATTGTCAAGTCCTGTTAGGAGGAACAACATCAAAAAGAGCTTTCATGGCGGAAAGATTTCTGTGGGTTGAGCTGCAGTGTTAGCTGTGTGTCAGGATTCAGCTGACATCTTTCTCTGGAGTCTCACCCTTTCTGTAATTCACTTTTGACTGTAATAAATGTTGTGCAGGCCAGGCACGGTGGCTCACGCCTGTAATCCCAGCATTTTGGGAGGCCGAAGCAGGTGGACCACGAGGTCAGGAGATTGAGACCATCCTGGCTAACACAGTGAAACCCCGTCTCTACTGAAAATACAAAAAATTAGCCGGGCGTGGTGGCACCTGCCTGTGGTCCCAGCTATTCGGGAGGCTGAGGCATGAGAATCTCTTGAACCCAGGAGGCGGAGCTTGCAGTGAGCCAAGATCGCACCACTGCACTCCAGCCTGGGCCACAGAGCGAGACTCTGTCTCAAAAAAAAAAAAAAGAAAAAACTGTTGTGCAGTGAATGTGTGGGTGCGGCCTCTGAGTTACATCAGCTCAAGGCCTCTTTTAAGGAGGACCCAAATAGGAGTGGGGATTGGTTTATTTGACTGGGAACCCACTCAGGGCCACCATGGAGTGAGGCTCTGAACAGGGGTGTAGACGCCCTCCCTGAAGAGTTGAGAAGCCCCACAGTGCAAGTGTGCAGAAGTCAGGCTCCTCCTGCTGGAGCAGACAGAGCAATAGGGAAGGGCTTTTCCAGAGGCGGGGTCATCGGGACTGGCTCTTCCGGGAGGAGCTGAGGGCACGAGCTGGGCAAAGCTGACCTCTGTGTGCGGATCGCCTGGGATGGCGCCTCCAGTGGCCTCACGATAGAGCACCTCGGGGGCAGGAGATGAACTGGAGACCTGGCGGTGAAGGAGTGAAGTCCTCTTCTCAACAGAAGGCCACCATCAAAGAGTTTACGTCATCAAAACTGTGTTGTCAAAACATTGCTGGACAGAGACGGTGGCTGGTCCGGCACTTGGGAATGTTGGTGACAAGAGATCAGTTCGGTGGCTCTTGGACCTCCCAGGCCAGGAGGGAAGCGCCCAGGCCAAGGTGGCAGCCCGAGAATAGAGATTTCAAGAGACGCTTCTAATGAACGCTCATTGGAATGTTTATTGTATTATTATTGTATTTCATTATTTTATTGGGACTGGATTGACTTGCATTTCCTTCACTAATCAGAAGTTTGAGGGCAAAGATAAAATAAATCTCAAATAATCACCTTGCATTTCTGATGAGTTAAATGTGTGTGTTTTACACCCTGGTTGTATGAGCTTGCTTTTCCACAAATAAGAGTGGAAATTATATTTTATTATTATTTTGTATTATTGTTTTTTGTATTATATTATTTTACTTATTTATATTTATTGGGATGGAGTCTTGCTCTGTGGCCCAGGCTGGAATGGAGTGGCGCAATCTCTGCTCACTGCCACCTCTGCCTCCCAAGTTCAAGCAATTCTCCTGCCTCAGCCTCCCGAGTAGCTGGGATTACAGGCACGCACCACCACGCCAGGCTAATTTTTGTATTTTTAGTAGAGACGGAGTTTCACCCTGTTGGTCAGGCTGGTCTCGAACTCCTGGTCTCGAGTGATCCACCCGCCTCGGCCTCCCAAAGTGCTGGGATTACAGGTGTGAGCCACCGTGCCCAGCCAGAATGTGGTGCCTTTAAACAAGGGGGTGGAGGTGGCAGTGGAGGCTTGGAATGTCTCTGAGAAGGGGGCTGAGGATCATAGATTTCAGAGGAAGAGGATTTCAACCTGAGGCACGTTGCGTTTTCTGGGGCTAGTGGCACCTGTGGAAGTCAGAGCTGGGGGACACAGAATGTGGAGTCCCTTGAGGAGAATGAGGTGAGAGGAAGGGGCCCCAGAACAGTGCAGCGGGTGAGTCCAGCAGGTGGAGAGAGGCCCTGTGAAAGCAGCCACAGACCAGCCATGGAAGCATCTAGAGTCACCTCCCAGGGAAGGCAGTTCTACAGCAGGGAGCTGCCATCGTGGAGACTGAACATTAACTGAAGTGTGTGGGCTTCTGGAGGGCTGCGCTGCACCTCCCTGAGCCTGGAGGACTCCGGATGTCCGTGTGGATGCTTGCGTGTAGAGTGTATCAAAGTGCTATAAAACTTAGATTTTCTAGTGGCAGTACCACTGGCCAGGGAATGAGGAGCTTTTCTTGTTCTCAGCCTTAACTGTTGCATCACAGGCTGCACTGATGAAGCCAGTGGGGGGGCGTGGCTGCACAGAGGCCGAGTTCACCAGAAGGTGACACTTACCTTGAATAGAGCTGGACAATGATGAAAAATGATGTTTGCGTGGTAAGATGATGAAAGGGAACAGGGCCAGTTTAACATGTCCTAGGATGCAGGGGGAGTTCAGAGCTCGGGGGCCGTGTGTTTGGGGAAACAATGGCCTGTGTGTCCCACAGGCCAGGCGAGCTCGGGCGCCGGAGCTAACCAGTGCTGACCTTGACGTGTTCAGATGAGGATGCCTGGCCCCGGCCATCCGTGGCCCCCTCCCCATTCTCCCCAGCAAGGGCTGACCTTTCCAAGCACGACGGACCGGGGCCACCACGGTGTTTCCCTCCCTCCTGCTCTGGGGAAGGAGCCATCAATCCCTCGCGCACCCAGGGCCACCAGGGCTGCTGCCACCTGGGGCTCACATTGATGTAAGGTGAGGCCTGGTGAGCCTGGGCCTCACCAAGCAGAGCCAAGTCTCAAGCCCACGCCCGGGCAGCTTCAACTCTGGTGGAAGGAAAAACGATCAAGACCAGCTTTTAAGGTATTTTCTATAGAAAATCATTGAGAATGGGCCGGGCGTGGTGGCCTCACACCTCTAATCCCAGCTACTTGGGAGGCTGAGACAGGAGAATCGTTTGAACCTGGGAGGCAGAGGTTGCAATGAGCCAAGGTTGCGCCACTGCGCTTCAGCCTGGGCAACGAGCAAAACTCTGTCTCAAAAAAAGAAGAAAATGATTGAGAATGGATTATTCATTTCATGTTGTCAGAAGTGTTTCCAAAGAGAGGGCAAATTCTTCCACTTATATTAGTATTATGTTTGCCAGTTAACATTTGGCCCTGTTTGCTTTTCTGTGGTTTTTCAGTACTCATGTATATACAGTTACGTAGGGACCCATTTATACCCACGCATGTTCTGATGGGATTGTTTGAGTACAGACATGGCGATGCTTCACCTGGTAGCCTCAGCCTGCAGCCTGGGACAGGCTCCTCCACAGCACCACAGTGTCCTCCACGGCACCACAGCACCTCTCAACCAGCTTCCAGTCCCATCATTCTTCATTAAAAATAAGACTTCCTGTGCCCCTCTCCCTCTGTCCCCCGCAGAGATCACTCTGTTCATCTTTAGGCCACTGAAGTAGTCCCGGAGGGCCTGGGTCCGCGAGCTTGGTGAAAAGCGATGCTCCCACCTCCTCATCTGTGACACTCGAGGGCTCCTCATCCACTGTAGCAAGCGCAGAGGATGCGGCCCGGGCAGTGCCTGCGGGGAGACGGCGCTGGCCTGGGCTGCGCGGTAAGCAGGGCTCCTCAGGCTTCCTGGGCCCTTGTCCTCCCAGGCTGGTGGCACTGTGTGCCTGTCGTGGGGGGGGCGGGTGCAGGCAGCGGGAAGGCCCAGGTGTGGCTTGCAGGCCTCTAATGCCAAATGTACCACCTTGAAGCTCCTCTCCAGCTATGCTGTGGCCCCATGGCCAGGTCTGGGGTTGTTTCTTATGACACCACCTGTCCTATTTTGTTACCTTGTCCCTGTGCTAGTTAAAAAGCAAGTAGAAAGGTTAAGCATCACTTGTGCAGTCCCCTGGCAGCTAGGTGACAGCCCCTCTGTCAGTCACATCAGTCATCAGGGCTAGAAGGGTCGATGCTCCCTGGACCTGTCCGGCCTCCTCCTGACCATCAGCAAGGGCACCACCCACTCTGAGCTGCTGTGGCCCATGACGCCACCGTTTCCTTTCTCTCTAATTGTTCAGGCAGGCCTGTGAGCCCACAGAATGACAGCCTCAATCTCTGGGCCTAAGGGTGGGCCCCTGACAAGGATTCTGTTCTTACCACTGATCTTTCCTGCTGACGGAAAGGCACAGGGCAGGCGGCTGGCCAGCTGTCGCGGGCTGGAGTGAAATCTGTGGATAAGTGCGGAGACAGGAGACACTGCACTGGTGACACCTCAGGGCCTCAGGGCCACACCAATAGTGGCCAGCTGGTGCCGTGACCCAGTCACAGTACCTGTCTCTGTCATCAGCTTTTCCTTTTCCCCCATATTTTCACCTTGGTTAGAGGACAGGAGGCCCGCTCGGTTTGCCAGCAACCTCACATTGATAAGAGTAAGGGCACTTCTAGCTCTGCAATCCTGGGATTTTATGAGATATGATGGGTTTTGTGTCCCTGGAAGGACGTAGGACTGTGCCTGTCACTGGGTTGGTTCTCATCTAGACAGAGCGGGTGCCTGTTTATTGAGCAGCCTGGGTCTCTACCCGTGGAAGTGCGCATAGGAGGATCTCTGAATCCATTCTTCTTTTCATTCCCCACTCTGCCGTGAACATTGTTGCAAGCATCCACAATAATACCTATTTTGTAATTCTTTTTTTTTTTTTCTTTCTTTTTTGAAATGGAGTCTTGCTCTGTCGCCAGGCTAGAGTGCAGTGGAGCAATCTCAGCTCACTGCAACCTCCACCTCCTGGGTTCAAGTGATTCTCCTGCCTCAGCCTCCCGAGTAGCTGGGATTACAGGCATCTGCCACCACACCCAGCTATTTTTTGTATTTTTGATAGAGACGGGGTTTCACCATGTTGGTCAGGATGGTCTCGATCTCTTGACCTCATGATCCACCTGCCTCAGCCTCCCGAAGTGCTGGGATTACATATTTTGTAATTCTTAAAAGCTGATGGATGATCCAGGACATCTGTGCTGTCTCCAGGAGAAGTATCCTCATTGGAAGTAAAGCAAGCTCCTTTTTTATTGGCTGGGCATGGTGGCTCACGCCTGTAATCCCATCACTTTGGGAGGCTAGGGTGGGAGGACTGCTTAAAACTAGGAGATTGAGATCAGCCTGGGCAACAAAGTGAGACCCACCCTGCATCCATACAAAAATTAAAAAGATAAGCCAGACATGTTGGCATGCACCTGTAGTCCTAGCAACTCAGGAGGCTGAGATGGAGGATCTCTGGAGCCCAGGAGTTCGAGGCTGCAGGGAGCTATGATCATACGACTGCATTCCAGTCTGGGCGACAGAGTGAGACCCTGTGTCTTTATTCTAAACAAACAAAAAAATTGAAATAGAAAGTCAAGCAAGGCTTGCAAAGGACAAGACAAGACCCGAGGCTCTGAGGACCAGCCTGACATCTCGGAGCCCAGCACTGCACGGCAGGCACCTGGCAGCCACCCTCCACCAAACGGAGGCTGTTACTGTTTCTATTACTATTACTACTGTTATTATTACTTAATTTTGCCCAGCCTTGGCCAAATCTCTGATTTCCTAGGAAGACTCAATCCGAAACAGATGTGTGCAAAGGTCTAATTATCAGACAGGTGCAAAAACAAAGCACGACAAACCCAGACCTCCGGGGAAGTCTGTCCGGCACTCACTGCATGTGGAAAAGCAAGCTCAGACAACCAGGCCATAAAACACACTCACTGAACTCATCAGAAATGCAAGGTGATTATTTGAGATTTATTTTATCCTTGCCTTCAAAATTCTGATTAGTGAAGGAAATGCAAGTCAGTCTGATTCCAAGCCAGCCGGAGCAACCCTCAGATCGCCAGCACTCTCGCCCTTTCTGACTTCAAGGGACAAAGGGTTTTAAAGGCCCTCTGTTTTCTGAATCAGACTTAATAGGGCTGACGGAGTCTGGTTTCCTACTTTAGTAAGGGTGGAAATAACACTGATAAATCAAGTTCTGGTGGTGTTCGAGCCTCACACCCAGGCAGCGGAGTGCGGGCTGGGGAGCTTGCGGGAACGTGCTGCGCTGGCCCAGCTGTCCTGCCGCACCCACGGAGCACTCAATGCAGAGCTGAGAGACAGTGGGTCTATCACACAAGATGGACTTCCAGAACTGTTCCTCCACCCCGTGTGTGTGAAGGAATGAGTGTTCCTTTTTTCCTGCATGTTGACACCGTTAAAATAGTTCACATGAGGGCCAGGTGAGGTGGTTCACGCCTATAATCCCAAGGGGATTTGGGAGGCCAAGGCAGGTGGATAACTTGAGGTCAGGGGTTCAAGACCAGCCTGGCCAACATGGTGAAACCTGTCTCTACTAAAAATACGAAAATTAGCTGGGCATGGTGGTGCATGCCTGTAATCCCAGCTACTGGGGAGGCTGAGGCAGGAGAATCACTTGAACCCAGAAGGCGAAGGTTGCAGTGGGCCGAGATCACGCCACTGCACTCCAGCCTGGGAGACAGAATGAGACTCCGTTTTAATAAATAAATAAATAAATAAATAAATAAATAAAAATAGCTCAGACGGGCAGAAGGCTGTTCCCCCAGAAGGTTCTGGATGGGTCTGGTCTTCCTCCGAACTCTGAGGCATCACGTGTGAGGCATCAGAAGAGAGTGGGATTTTCACTTTGCCGTCTTTCACTCCAGGGTTCCTAGTCAGGGCCTGGACGAATTGGAGTTGCTGCAGCTCTCTAGGGGCAGCTGGAGCGGCTGTTCTGCCCCAAGACCTGCAGGGACCCTCATCTTCCCGCGGAGACAGGCGAGTGCCATGGCCTCCAGGACCCACTGGCTTCCAAGCTGAGTGCTTGGGAAGCACCTGGAGCAGCAGAAACAGCCACTGGTGCTGAGGAGTCAGGAGAGACACAGCGGCGAATGAGCTCTGGCTGCCCCAGCAGATTCCATGGCCAAAGCAGAGCATCTGGGTATGGCGGGAGCTGGGTCCTGGCGGCTGCAGGCTGTGCACGTGGTCAGGACTCAGGGAGGTCCAGGAGTAGGGCCAGGACACTGGGGAGCACCTGGGAGCTGCTCTCTTCCTCCCCTGCTTCCCTCAAATCGATGTCCTCTAGTTCCTACGGCCTTGGGGGCTCTGAGGGAAGCGACTCTGCACACGGATGGCAGGAGCTCTGTGCCCTCAAGCCTGCCACCCCGGAGAGCTTCCCAGGGCCTGGAGCCCAAAGTGCCATTGAAGTCACAGTGGGAACACCTTGCCAAGCTGAGGCGCTCCCTGCCTAATGGGATAATAAAGCACTTTGTCACCCGTGAGTGAGAGGTCTGATAAAAGCAAAATATTATCACACCATCTGTGATTAGGAGGCAGCTGCACACTGGAGACACAGCCACATTGATGAGTAAATAGAATTTGTTTCTGTGCTCTGATTATGAAGGTCACAGCGGTTTAACCCTGTTGCGGAGGCCTCAGATACATTATCTGCTCAAATAGAACTGGGAAAGAAAACACCGGCGGTCATTAAAAGCAAATTACCTTGTGTACGAAGATAGAAGGGAGAAGGCCGCAGAAACCTTGAGGTGTGGGGCCCTGGGGGTGCCACGGAAGGGCAGCATCTCTGTAGGCACCTGCAGGCAGGAGCTGGGACATAAGAGTGACCTGCCAGTCCACTGGCAGCCAGAGATTCAAAGAGGTCCAGGGCTCCCTGTGGCTGCCTGGAAAGCTCTCAGGATATTTGCAGGCAATTTTGGAAGCTGCCTGGAGTGCAGGAGGTGAGGGTGCCTGTGCCTTCTTTACCTGTGAAAACAAAAGGAAGATTTCTGTGAGATGAAATCGGCCTGTGTTTCTGGTTTTTATTTATTTATTTATTGAGACAGAGTTTCGCTCTTGTTGCCCAGGCTGGAGTGCAGTGGCGCGATCTCAGCTCACTGCAACCTCTGCCTCCCGGTTCAAGCCATTCTCCTGCCTCAGCCTCCCACGTAGCTGGGACTACAGGTGCGCACCACCATGCCTAGCTAATTTTTTTGTATTTTTAGTGAAGATGGGGTTTCACCATGTTAGCCAGGCTGGTCTTAAACTCCTGACTTCAGATGATCCACCCGCCTTGGCCTTCCAAAGTTCTGGGATTACAGGCGTGATCCACCGTGTTCGGCCATGTTTCTGGCTTTAAATGCATAAAAGGACTTGCTTATGTTTTGATGCATTGATGCATTGGTTTTATTTTCAAAGTGAAATCTCTGGCCAGGGGATCTCTTTGGAAGGGGGGGCTGGCACAGCACCATCTCTATACTGGATACTGTGGGGAGTGAAAAAAAGAACCAAAAACTGGCCACAGGCACCGTGGCTCACACCCACAATTCCAGCACTTTGGGAGGCCGAGGCGGGTGCATCGCTTGAGCTTAGGAGTTTGAGACCAGCCTGGGCAACACGGCAAAACTCCATCTCTACAAAAAAATACAAAAAAACATTAGCTGGGCATGGTGGCATGCATCTGTAGTCCCAGCTAATCGGGAGGCTGAGGCAGGAGGATTTCTTGAGCCTGGGAGGTTGAGGCTGCAGTGAGTCGTCATTGCATCACTGTACTCCAGCCTGGGCGATAAAGCCAGACCATGTCTCAAAAAAAGAAAAAAAAAACATATCTGGAATAGGCAGATTCATAAATGGAGATGACCAGGGGCTTGGTGCAGGGGCAGGGGACGTCATGGTTAATGGGTGTACAGTTTGTGTGGAGATGATGAAAAAGTTTGAGGTGTAGCTAGTGGTGATGGCTATATCGCATTTCAAGTGTATCTAACACCACTCAATTGTACACTTACAAATGGTTAGAACGATAAATGTTGTTATGTATATTTTACCACAATAAAAAAAAAAGGACTAGATGGATGCAGTGGGTCATGCCTATAATCCCAGTACTCTGGGAGGCCAAGGCAGGAGGATCACTTGGGTCCATGAGTTCAACACCAGCCTGGGCAACATGGTGAGACCCAGTCTCTGCAAAATTTTAAAAAATTAGCTGAGTGTGGTGGCATGTGCCTGTGGTCCTAGTTACTTGAGAGGCTGAGGCAGGAGGATCACTTGAGCCCAGGAGCTCAAGGTTATAGAGAGCCATGATCACACCACCGCACTCCAGCCTTGGTGACAAAGCAAGACCCTGTCACTAAAATTGAAAATCACTTTATTGCTAAAAAATGCTAAGCGTCATGGCCCTTTAGCAAGCTGCAATGTTTTTGCTGGTAGTCTTGCCTCGATGTGGATGTCTACTGACTGATCAAGATGGTGGTTGCTGAAGGTGGGGTGGCTGTGGCAATGCATCTCCCTCCCTCCTTCCGCCCTCCCCTCCCCTCCCTTCCCCTTCCTTTCCCTTCCCTTCCTCTCCCTTCTTTTTTCCTTTGTTAGGTAAAGGGTTTCACTCTGTTGCCCAGGCTGGAGAGCAGCACCACAATCACAGCTCATTGTAGCCTTGAACTCCTGGGCTTCAGCAATCCTCTGGCCTCAGGCTCCAGAGTAGCTAGGATTACAGGTATGCACCACCACGCCCCGCTAATTTTTTGGTAGAGGGCTCTCCATATGTTGCCCAGGCTGGTCTCGAACTCCTGGGCTCAAGCAATCCTCTCACCTCAGCCTTCCAATGTGCTGGGATTATAGGCATGAATCACCATGCCTGGCTGTAATTTCCTAAAATAAGACGACAATGAAGTTTATCACATTGATTGACTCTTCCTTTCACGCCAGATTTCTCTGTAGCATGCAATGCTGTTTGATAGCATTTTACCCACAGTGGAACTTCCTTCAACATTGGAGTCAATCTTCTCCAACCCTCAAATTTATGGAATATTCTAAATCCTTTATTGTCATTTCCACAATGTTCATAGCATCTTTACCAAGAGTAGATTCCAGCTCAATAAACCAGTCTCTTTGCTCATCCCTAAGAAGCCACTCCTCATCGGTTCATGTGTTGTCCTGAGATTGCAGCGACTCAGTCCCATCTTCAGGATCCATGTCTAGTTCTCTTGCTGTTTCCACCACATCTGCAGTCACTTCCTCCACTGAAGTCTTGAACCCCTCAAAGTCATCCATGAGAGTTGGAATCAGCTTCTTCCAAACTCCTATTGTGATATTTTGACCTCCTCCCATGAATCATGAATGTTCATAATGGCATCTAGGATGGTGAATCCTTTCCAGGAGGTTTTCAATTTACTTTACCCAGATTCATCAGAGGAATCACTATCTATGGCATCTGTAGCCTCACAAAATGTATTTCTCAAATAAGCACACTTGAAAATCAGATTTACTTCTTGATCCATGGACTGCAGAATGCATGTTTTTTGTCTGTGTTAGAAGACATGAAAACAACATTAACTTCCTTGTACATCTCCATCAGAGCTCTTGGGTGACCAGGTGCATTGTCAATGAACAGTAATATTTTGAAAGGAGCCTTTTTTCTTAGCAGTAGGTCTCAACTTGGGCTTAAACTATTCAGTGAACCATGCTGTACGCAGAGGTGCTGCCATCCAGGCTTTGTTGGGCCATTTACAGAGCACAGGCAGAGTAGATTTAGCATCATTCTTAAGGGCCCTAGGATTTTCAGAATGCTAAATGAGCTTCAGCTTAAGGTCACCAGCTGCACTGGCCCCTCACAAGACAGTCAGCCTGTCCTTTGAGGCTTTGAAGTCAGACACTGACTTCTCCTCTCCAGCTATGAAGGTCTTAGATGGCATCTTTTTCCAACAGAAGGCTGTTTTGTCGGCACTGAAAACCTGTGTATGAAGTCACCATCATCAAATACCTTAGCTGGATCTTCTGGAGAACTTGCAGCAGCTTCTCCATCGGCACTTGCTGCTTCACCTTGCACTTTTATGTTATGTAGACGGCTTCTTTCCTTCAACCTTACAAACCAACCTCTGCCAGCTTCCAGCTCTTCTTCTGCAGCTTCCTCACCTCTCAACCCTCCCAGAAGGCCCTTGGAGTTAGGGCCTGGCTCTGGATTAGGCTGTGACTTAGGGTATGGTGTGGCTGGTTTAATCTCCTATTTAGAGCACTAAACCTCTCTCCGTATCAGCAGTAAGGCTGTTTCTGTCTTATTATTTGGATGTTTACTGGAGTAGCACTTTTAATTTCCTTCAACAACTTTTCCTTTGCATTCCCAACTTGGCTAACTGACACAAGAGGTCTAGCTTTCAGCCTGTCTCAGCTTTCAACATGCCTTCCTCACTAAGCTTAATCATTTCTAGGTTTTGATTGAAAGTAAGAGATGTGTGACTCTTCCTTTCACTTGAACACTTGGGACATTGCAGGGTTATTACATGGCCTAATTTCAATATTGTTGTGTCTCAGGGAACGGGGAGGCCCCAGGAGAGGGAGAGAGGCGGAGGAGAGCCAGTTGGTAGGGCAATCCGGACACACACATTTATCGATTAAGTTCGCCATGTTATTGGGCAAGGTTTGTGGGACCTCAAAACAACAGTGACCTCAAAGGTCACTGATCACAGATCACATAACAGATATCATAATAATGAAACCATCTGATATCACTGATCACAGATCACATAACAGATATCATAATAATGAAACCATCGGATACTTGCGAGAATTCTTGGTAACTGCAAGAATTCCCAAATGTGACACAGACGTGAAGTGAGCACAGGCTGTTGGAAAAACAGTGCTGACAAATTTACCTTGTGCAGGGTTGCCACGAGTCATCAATTTGTAAAAAATGAAATCTCTGTGAAGTGCAAAAAAGCAAAAAGCACAATCAAACGAGGTCAGCCAGTGCTTAATCTGATGACATGTGTGCATCTAAAGACCTGGAATAAATTAATCATGAGAATAAATGGACCAGGTAGTAAAAGGTAATACATACATATTGCAGACTGAAGAAAAAACAATTTGCATCGTGTGTCCTCACTCATTTGTGGGATCTAAAAATCAAAACCACAGAACTCATGGAGATAGAGGGTAGAAGGCTGGTTACCAGCAGCGGGGAAGGGGAGTGGGGCGGGG
>NW_016821745.1:569597-575542 GCF_001698545.2 Rhinopithecus bieti | reverse complement strand
GGGCCGGGGCCGGGGGTCCTCAGGAAGCCTCGGCTGGGCCCGCCTCCTCCCCGAGGGTCCCCTGCGGCCGCGGGTGGGGGAGCCTGGGGGGCGGAGCGGGGGGGCGCGAACCCGGGGACCCCCGCGCTGGACAAACCCGCGGCCGCCGCCCGTTCCCGTCGGGTCCAGCTTGAGACACACCTGGCGCGTCGTAAAGTGATTTACGAAGTGAAAGTGTGAAACCAGGCCACCAGCTGGAGGCCCGGCCGGCTTTAGGAGTTTTATTAGGTGCCCTATTATGGAAAATAAACTTTAATCCCACCATAAAACCCAATCTGAAAACATATTTGCCCTTGTGGTCGGGAACGCGGCGGCATTCCTGGCGGAGATCACACCTCCGATGGGATTAGCTTTCTGGAGGGAGGCAGCGCTCCGCGGGACTTTGATACGGGGGGCTGGGGGGGCGCCCGCATTGCCGCCGCGCCCCACGCGGGTCCCAGCGCCCCTCCGCGCCACACTCCCCTCCCCGTCGCCTGGCAGCCCCCTCCAAGCCTGGGGCGCACTCAGCGCTGCTCTGCACAGAGGGGGTGGCCGCAGGTCAGTTAACCCAGAAACCTGAGAGGTGCTGAGGAACCGCCCGGGCGCCCCTCCGGAGCAGCTCAGCAAGGAGGGGCTGGGGTCAGAGGGGAGGGGAGGGAGAACGGCAGAGAAGAGGAAAAAGAAGGAAGAAAAAACAACAAAATTGTTTTGCAATCATTGTGACCATTCACGTGTTAGTACCGGGGGTTAACTATACGCATTATGCAACAGATACTAGAACTCTCTCATCTTCCCAAACTGAAACTCTGTCCCCAAGAAACACGGACTCCGCAGTACCCACCTCCGAACCACACTAGCAGCCACCATTCTACTCTGAGTCTGACTCATCTAAACTGATATTTCATACGATCTTGCAGCATTTGTCCTTTTGTTTATTTGCTTGCTTATTTATTACCTTTTTTTTTTTTTTTTTTTTTTAGAGATAGGGTCTCACACTGTGGCCCAGGCTGGAGTGCAGTGGTGCCATCAAAGGTCACTGCATCCTGGAGCCCCTGGGCTCCAGCCATCCTTCTGCCTTGGCTCCTCAGTAGCTGGGACGGCAGGAGGGCACCCCCACGCAGGGCCAGTGTTTCTCTTTTGTTATTGGGCAATTCACTCAGCATAAAGTCCTCAGAGTTCATGGGTGTTGTAGCACCTGACAGGATTTTCTTCTTTTTAAAGCCTGAATAGCTCTCCGCCGCCATATGTGTGTACCACATTTTCCTCATCCATTTCTCTGTTGATGGACATGTAGGCTGCGTCCACCTCTTGGCAATTGTGAAGAGTGTTGCAATGAACTCGGGTGTGCAAATGTCTCTTTGAGATCTTTTTTTTTTTTTTTTTCCAATTCTTTTGGATATATACCCAGAACTGAGACTGCTGGATCATATGGTAATTTTATTTTATTTATTAAATTTCTTGAGACTGAGTCTTGGGAGTCTTGCCCTGTCGCCCAGGCTGGAGTGCAATGGCAGGTTCTCAGCTCACTCCAAACTCTGCCTCCAGGGTTCAAGCACTTCTCTGCCCCAGCCTCCCAAGTAGCTGGTGCTACAGGCGCCTGCCACCACACCTGGCTAATTTTTTGTATTTTTAGTGGAAACGGGGGTTTCACCAT
Organism: Rhinopithecus bieti; assembly: GCF_001698545.2. Taxonomy (NCBI): domain Eukaryota; kingdom Metazoa; phylum Chordata; class Mammalia; order Primates; family Cercopithecidae; genus Rhinopithecus; species Rhinopithecus bieti. The sequence goes on along the minus strand of NW_016821745.1, from coordinate 573,870 downwards.
CTTGGCCAGGCTGGTCTTGAACCCCTGACCTCATGATCCACCCGCCTTGGCCTTCTAAAGCGCTGGGGTTACAGGTGTGAGCCACTGCACCCAGCCTGATTTTTAATATTTTGAGGGAAATTCTGTATTATTTTACATAATGGCTATGACATGTTACATTCTGACCACAGCTCCAACTTCTCCACATCCTCACCATCACTTGTTATTTTCTATGCTTTTTGTTTGTTTTATATTGGCCATCTTAACAGGTGTGAGGTGGATCTGTGGCTCTGACTTGCATTTCCCTGATGGTTAGTGGTGTTGAGCATCTTTTCATATGTGTGTTGTCATCTCAAAATTTTATTTGGAGTCATGTCTATTCAAGTCATTTGCCCATTTTGGTTTTGTTGTAGAGTGGTGAGAGTCACATACTCTGGAGATTAACCCATTCCCTGATTCGCATTTGGCAGATGATGTCTCCCATTCCCAGGTTGCCTTTCACTCTTGTTGATCGTCGTTTGTGGCGCGTACGTTTTTCAGTTTGATGCGGTCCCATTTGTCTATTTTTGCTTTGGTTGCCTTGCGTTCTGTATCAAAGAAGGAAAGTCACCGGATCGGCGAAAGGACAGGTCCACCTCCTTTCCCTTCGAGCTGTTTCTTTTTTTTTTTTTGATAAGGAGTCTCGCTCTGTCGCCCACGGCTGGAGTGCAGTGGCCGGATCTCAGCTCATCTGCAAGCTCCGCCTCCCGGGTTTACCATTCTCCTGCCTCAGCCTCCCGAGTAGCTGGGACTACAGGCGCCGCCACCTCGCCCGGCTAGTTTTTTGTATTTTTTTAGTAGAGACGGGGTTTCACCGCTGTTAGCCAGGATGGTCTCTGATCTCCTGACTCGTGATCCGCCCGCCTCGGCCTCCCAAAATGCATGGGATTACAGGCTTGAGCCACCACGCGGCCCGGCCCGAGCTGTTTTTTCTTTACTCCCTGACACCAGGGATGAAACGGAGCTCCAGGAGGGGCTGGAAAGGAGTCCCCTGGGCCTCCCTCTGGGGGCCGTGTGTGAAGTGTTTTCTCCAGTGGCAAAAAAGGCTTCCTCCACATGCGTTTGCTCCCCCTGCAGAATTCACCCACAGCAAGGCGCCCCTTTCTAAGAACGGAGGAGAACCCACATTGGGGCGAGGAAAACGGTGGCCAAGAGGTGGGGGCCTCGGTAGGAGAGGGAGGCCAGGCTGGGGTTCCAGGGGACGGGGTCAGCTTTGGGTGGGTCCCCTCCATGGGGACCCAGCGCCCCGGGTCGCAGTGACGGCCGCCGCGGGCTCTCCCCCTGCGTACCTTGTCTTCTCTTTAAGGCAGTGAGATCCGCAGGCCTCTGGGACAGCTAGAGGACAGCAGAAATGAGCCGTGGGGGAAGCCTGGGCCTGTCTGAAAACACCACCTCAGCTCCCTCCGGGGTCCCCCTGCGTAGACCTGGCTCCAGGTGCTGAGAACCCGATTCTTGAGGGCTGCAAAGACTTTCTCCCCCATGCGCGGGGTCAGCTGGCGGCTCAGGTGCGGTTGGAGGCCTGGGCCCCAAGGGACCACCGCCCCAGGCCGAGCCGAGTCAGCGACCCCGAGCGCGGCGCCCAGGGGTGGGGCGCGCGCCCGCAAGGCGGGCAGAGCGGGTCCTCGAGACCGTTCATTAGGCAGAATGAATTGTTCACGGTGCCCGGAGTGGATGAGGACGAGCCAGTGATTATATTTAAATTTGCTATAATTGATTTGGGGAAGAGCTACTGTGACAAGAACGAATTGATCATTAAATTTATTAGCGAGATAAATTCCGCGGAGATTGAGCGGCCTGCTGGAGGCGCAGGGGCCGGCGCAGGTCCGGGGCCTGGCTCTGCTGGAGGACGGGGGAGGGGCGGCGCTATTAACAGCGTCTTCCTTTGATGTCGCTCTTTCCCCGCGTCCCAGAGGAAGCGCCTGTCCCCTGGGGGTAGAGGGACACACCCTCCGCAGAGGCCTGGGGCACCCCAGCTCCGGGCCGAGCCCCCACTCTTCCCTGGCTGCCCAGTGTGGGTGGGGGCGCTGAGGCTGGGCTGGCTGAGCCCAAGGGGAAAATAATCCCCAGATGTGGGGCCAGCCCGGGGAGAGGTTGTTGCAGGCTGAATCTCACCCATGTGTTAGAAATTAAAAAGAAATGTACAGATTGCAGATTTTAAAACCAAAAAAAAAAAAAAAAAAAAGCATCTGTCTTCCCCTTTCCCTCTGGTTTTCCCACCCTCGTTCTCTGGGCACTCTGCCTCTTCCCCCAGTGGCAAACCCTCTACCAGTTCCCCCAAACACCTTTGGACCCCAGGCGGCGGAGGCCCAGCCCCTGCGCCAGCGCCCAGCAGCTGCTTCTGCCTGGACTCCCAGCAGCCGCGCCCCGGCCTTGGTGGAGGTTGATTTTATGGAAGGGGCCCGGGGTGATAATGAGTTGCCAGAGAGGATATTAATCTCCCCGCGCCCTGAGGCAGAGGAGTGGCTGCGCTCGCCCCGCGGTAATCACCCAAATGAAACGTCAGGCCCTTCTGAACTCATTTTATCAGCTGGGAGGAGGGGAGGGAAGGAGGGAGGAGAAGGGCACACGCAGGTGCTGCTGAGAAAGTGACAAACAGAAGGAAGGAGGAAGGCCCGGGAGAGGAGACAGGAGCGGCGTCCCTGTCGCCCGTCTCCTCCGGGGCCAGGAGAGTCCACTAGGTCAGCGATGGGGGAAGGGGGCCGGGCTGGGTGGGCCGCGGGCCTGCGCTCCAGAGCGGGCGATAGCGCGGGCTGAGCCCGCATGTGTGGAGCACATGGCGCTGGGCCTGGCCGCGGTGATTGATGGAGCGCGCTGCAGAGGCTGATTAACCCGGAGCAGCTGCAGCCGCGGTGTGGAGCGCTGCTGCAGTCCGCTGCTGTCTTCGCAGACGTGTTTGCACAGAGCCAAGAAGACCAATCCTGGCCAACCAAGGAAGGTTCTGCCAACAGAGAGGGCCGGGGTCGAGGCGAGAGAGAAGCACCGGGCAATTCGGCGCGTTCCGGGAAATGTGCCTAAGTAGCGCCTGAGGTCGCAGGGACTCCAGATACTACTAACGCCTAGTCGTTTGAAGCTTATTTTCTGAAACGTCCAAATGGCGTATTTCCACTTTTGGAGCGCCAACGAAGCGAGAGCCCGCAAGGAAAAAGGAAAATAAATAGAGTCCACAGCTCCGCTTCTGAGGGGCACGCGTCCCAGGGCAGGTGTGCACCAGGCAGCCCGGCATGCGCTGACACCTGACCACGGGTTCTTTTGCCAACGCTTCACACTGCGACTCCCCAGCAGGCGCGGAGGTGGTCCTGACACCCACTTGAGACTCCGATTTTCACCCTCAGCTGCCAGCCGCCGTGTAGACACCCTCCCCATCATTTCTACAAGCAAATGGTAGAGCCGCGGGCATAACCCCCAAAAACGTGTGTACGCTGATCCAGTACAAAACCAATTTATTTTACATTCCATCGTGGGCGATGGGAGAAGCTAAATAATAATTTAGCATGCATACGTAGACGTTTCTTTTTATATATAAATACAATATACAAAAATAAAGACAGTACAGTTTTGAGATTTCCAGCAGTTTGAACGCTCGTGACACAATCCCCCCGACCCCAGAGACATAAGCATAAACCCTTTTTCTTTTTCCAAATACTCTGCAGAATGGCCCCTCCAGAGGCGGTTTCAAGTTTCAGAAGTCAGATAACACTGTGGGTTTCCGCCTTCTCGGACGCTGGGAAAGGGGAGACCGGAGGCTTCCCCTTGCGGAGGTGGCGGGGTCGGTTCTTCTCACAGGCACTCGCACCTCCCCCAACACCAACCAAAATTAATTTTAAAAGAACCATCAAGTTGCAGCCCCCTGGGTCTCCCTCTCGCTGTTTCTCGAAGAGCAGGTGAGGCGCCCTGGCTTAAAAGGGAAGTGCCCAGGACCGGAGGCCGCGGCCGAATCCCTCCAGCCCCGGCCTCGGCGAGGGGTCCACGGGGCGGCTGCCGAGCTGGCTCTCGGGGCCGGGCCGGGCGGGTGCGGGCGCCGGAGCCTCCGGGAGAAGCCGCCGGCCGGGGCGCTCCTTGCGAGCCACACCTGCTGGGCCCCGGGGCTCCTACTGGGGCGCGGGCTGGTGGCCCGGCCGCGGGGGCGGCGAGTCGTCCTCCGAGGAGCAGTCGGAGGAGGCGGCGTGGGTGCCGGCGCCATTGCTGTAGGGGAAATGGTCCTCGTCGTCCTCGTCCTCGTCCTCCTCGGGGTCACTGTCCCTCAAGTCCCGCAGGC
>NW_016821745.1:565902-568604 GCF_001698545.2 Rhinopithecus bieti | reverse complement strand
GGAGGGAGGGAGGGAAGGGAGGGAGGAAGGAAGGGAGGGAAGAAGGAAGAAAGGAAGGAAGGAAGGAAAGGAGAGAGGGAAGAAGGGAGGGAGGAAGGAAGGAAGGAACGGAAGGAAGGGGGAGAGAACGGGTGGAACAGGACCAAACCCAGGGTCCAAATCTGTGTATGTATTCATCAGGGACCCTCCCACCTTTCCAATGTTTTCTTGACATGCCCCCTCCTCAGAGTGCGGGTGGCGGGGGCAAGGCCTGGGGAGACTGGAAGCCTTTTCAGGACAATTCTCATTACGCAAATTAAAGGCAGAGGCGCAGGCAGGATCCGGTTCTCTGTGTGTTCAAGGAGGCCTGCCCGGCTTTATTTACATAATTTCGCACGGTTACATCACAGAGAATTTTATGACCTCAAAACGAGACTTCCCTTGATTTCCCAGGAGCCTGGCAAGTGTTGGACAATAAAAGAAAGAAAGCAAAGGAAAGAAAGGAGGCCAGCCCCAGGCCTGGATGAGCTCAGGTCCCCGGGGACGGGCAATTTGCTTTAGAGGATGGCCCACGCCCCCTGCTTTAGTCAAACAAGGCCCTGAATTCCCAACTTGACAATACATTAGAACTTTAATTAAAACACTGGCTCTGGAGGGACCATTTGGGAAATGCCATCCCACAGGCAGAAACAACCAATTAAAGAAACCGAACAGGTTTTCCCTGTGACCAGCGGGGAGGACTTCTCAGAACACATTCTGCCGTCTTTGGCACGATTATGCCTGCCCTTTTGGATTGCCAGGTGCAGATTCCTCTTCTGAACTTAAAGCTGGCTGTGTTTAGAATTTGGCTAACTCTAGGTCAACATTTGGAATCAAACAGGCAAGGTGTGTTGGGAAAGGTGTCTCACTTTAATAAATTTTCTGAGTGACCTTGGGCTCCACAAAGCTCCAGAAAGCACCCCCGTGGCCAGGGAGTCCAGGGCCCTAGGAGGCCTAGGATCATGGTCCCCTGCGCTGGACAGCCCCCTCCGTGGGCGACTTAGCGTCCTTAGCCCTGGGAAATGCAGGTCACATTGGTGGCTTTCTATCAGAAGGGCTGGGCCCTGGGTCGGCAGCCAGGCCCAGGAGGGCGCCCTGGGTTTAAGCCCAAGCTGGCAGGAGATTCGCAGACCCAGATGTGTCTGAGGTGAGGGGCAGCTTTCTGTCTTCCAGCTGGAGTCAGTGGGGCTGACTTTCCCAGGTGAGGGATGGGTGGCCACTGGGGCCTTCTTGCAGCTGAGCTAGGAAAGCCTGGGGCGGCTGTGGGCAAACAGCGTTCTGCAGGGATTTTCTCACCCCCTTGTGACTTCTCCAGCCTCTGGGGTCCTAGATTTTCTCTGTTTAGTCACAACCACAGCTTCCAGCAAAGGAATCTGAATTCTGGAGTGTTTATTTCTGTTTTCTTTTTTGCTTTTCCCCTGCTCTGCCTGCATCTCCCCAGTCTAAACAAATTCACTCAGACAGAAACAATGGGGTCTCTTTGTTTGGGTGTTCGGCGGCTGAAAGCGTTGAGCGGAATCTTCTGCTCAGCTCGACTCAAAAGTAGCTGACCCCGATGGGGCGATCAGGGAGAGCCAGAGCCAGAGCCCCAGAGTCCCAGCCCAGAGAGTCTGCCTGTGCCAGGAAAGCCTGAGGGGCCCAGGCCTCTGGCGAGGTGTCCCGCCCGGATGGAGAGGAAGCTGCCCGAAGCCCAGCGGCTCTGGGGTGGGGGCTCCCACGGCCCCACCTTGGAGGGGCATTCGTTACCTTGTTGGGCGCCCGGGATACCAGGCCAGGCACCTACTGTTTAGAATCTCCCCATAGCTGGTTCCAGCCAGGCCACCTGCCTCGGCCATCGCACCCCGGATCCAACGCCCTCCCAGAGGAGGGCAGCGCCCTGGTAAAAGCCGGGGGTTCCCTGGGCCGTGGCCTTGTCTCCCCGGGCCTCGAGGCCTATTTCTCTTGTTTGCTGCTCCTGAAACACTCCCTCTCCCTGGAGGGGCTGCGGGTGTCTCTAGCGCCCCGAATGGGGGACCTGGCCCAAGTTCCCTTCCCCGGTAATAAGCCCTGACCCCCATTCCCGGGCCTGCCTAATTCAGGGCGCTCTCCGTTCGCCTTGCCCGGCGACTTCCTTCTCTTGCAGCCTTCAGGTTAATCATTAGATCTCAGTCTCACACCTCCAACTGCCCCTTCCCGTTAAGAGAGGAAGAGAAGGCAAGGCCTGCGCATGGCCATTTTAATAATTCGCCGCCCGTCTCACGCCTGGGCGTCCAGGCGAGTCCTCGCAGGCCCCGGGCAGAGCCGAGGCGGCTTCGCAGCGCTTCCCCCGCTCGCTGGGAGCCAAGCGCAGAGAGGGGCAGGCGGTGCCGGGTGGAGGATGCGCGAGGCCCTCCCGCCCCGCGCATCCACGGGGGCCGCAGGGTACTCACAGTTAAAGTCAGGCATCTTAGGCAGGATCATGCCCGCGGTGGACGCGCGCAGCCACTGGTCCAGCTGGAAGGTGCCGGCACCCAGCTTGATGGGGTCGGCGGGGTGCGCGGGGTGCGCGCCCTGCACCTGCGGGTACGAGTAGGAGAGCGCCGGGTGCTGGCCAGCCAGCGCAGCCGCCGCCGCTGCCGCGGAGTAGCCGTAGACCGGGTGGCCGTAGAGCGCCGCCTGCGCCTGGAGGCCCGCGCCACCCTGCGCGCCCCCCGGGTGCAGCCCCA
>NW_016821745.1:545380-564781 GCF_001698545.2 Rhinopithecus bieti | reverse complement strand
GGGGACCCGCGCCCCTCCGCGCACTTGAAGCTCAGCGCGGCCTCCGATTGGCGCGCGCAGCGGGGGCCCGGGGAGGGCCGCGGGCTCCGCCATTGGCCGAGGGGCGCACCTGTCACCGTCCCGGCCGCCCGCCGCCCCGCCCCCCGCGCCGCGAGGTCCTAAGCACCCCGGGCTGTTGCGCGGAGCTGGCGGGCGGGGACACCGCCGGGGAGTGGGTACTCCGAGGCGCAAACTGGGGCCTCTGCCCGCCCTTCCCTGGGTGCGGAGCCGGACAGCGGGCACTGGCAACCCCCGGGGCCCTGGAGAGCCCCGCGGCGGCCCAAGACCCGCTCCCGAGACACCTGGCCCCCTCCGGACTTGGTTGGTCCCTGGAGCCAGCTGCGCGCGTCCTTTCCGGCCTCCTTGTCGGCGCTGGTGTGGGTCCACGTCTGCCTCGCGGAGCACGGTGGTTCCACGCTCCTGAGCGCCCATGCTGAGCGCAGACCTGGCCGCTCTGCGAGGCGACGGCAGCGCACTGAAGACCGTGGTGTTTCCCAAGCCCTCCCTGCTCCCGGGTCTCCAGGGCGCAGCAGGGGAGGGTTTTGCCCCGTGGCCAAAGCTCCGCAGGTCGAACCTTATCTGCACTGGGAAGGCCCCGCATTTTCAGGTGTGTGTGCGGGGACGTGGGGGTGTAAACGCGCATGTGAGTGTGAGTTTGGCCTCCACGAATCCTCGCTGGGAGCCCCTGCCACAGTCAAGGCGGAGACGGCAGATACGGGCGCCCTGGCCTGCAGGACCAAAGTCGGCTTGCAGACGTCGCCCACGTGCTTGCTCAGTGGAGCGGGTCCTCGGTGACAAAGCTCTTCCTCGCTGCCGAGGGATGCCCGTGGGCTTGCAGGAGTCGAGGCCCACACACCTCGGCCCTGAAAAACCCATAGGGCCCGTCATCCTTCGGAAGCCCTGCCGCTGCGACCCCCGGCCAGTCCCCGGGCAGGAGCGGGGAAAGACGGTCTCCTGCTGCCGGGGCCTCCCGGGAAGTGGAGAGGAAAGGGCTTCCCGTGAGTGAGTGAGGCACGGAGTGAGCACCCAGATCTCACCCCTCCCCCACACGCACACTTCAAATATTTACAGTAAAACCACTTCCAAGGACGTTTTTGAAGCTGAAAGAATCAACACAGGGGTCGGGAAGTCAAGCGGCATCAACACCAGGCTTTGTCAATAGCGCCATTAGACCCAGTTATCTTCCCCAGCAAGCGTGAGAACCGGGAGGGAGTTCCAGGTTCCAGGGCTTCCTATGCAGGTGAGAGGTGAATAAAGGACCGGAAGGGGCTGTGGAGAGGGGAGAGAGCCAAAGAGAAACTCAGTGCCAGGTAAACTTCAAAATTAGCAGGCCAGGTTGCTACAAGAGGGATTTTTAAAAAGGCAAATAGAACTTGCCACTTCTCTTCAAAAGGCTTTTTACCTAGGCGAGAGTTGATGACAGTGACTTTGTTGGCATGAGTGATATCTTTTTCATTATAACACAGGGTAGTTCCCAGATGCACAGGACTGGTTGGAAGGTTAGGAGGATGGCAATGGATGAATAACAGCAACTTGGAGTAAATGTGACCTAGCTTTGCAGAGCGACCACTGAGAAAAAGAAATCCCCAGCATTCACACGGAGTTTATCGTGCCTTTAGATGTCTTTGTGGTGACAGAAATGCACTTCTGCCTCCAAGTGGAGGGAAACACTCACATTTCTTGAACACCTACTATGTGCTACGCGCTTTCTAGAGTTCTCATCTTTGGTCTTCACTCTGACACTAGAAGATTTTTATCATCTCAGTTTTCTTTTTTTTTTCTTTCTTTCTTTTTTTTTTTTTTTTGAGATGGAGTTTTGTTCTTGTTGCCCAGGCTGGAGTTCAATGGCACAATCATGGCTCACTGCAACCTCCATCTCCCAGGTTCAAGCGATCCTTCTGCCTCAGTCTCCCCAGTAGCTGAGATTACAGGCATGTGCCACCAGGCCAGGCTAATTTTTGTATTTTTAGTAGAGATGGGGTTTCACCATATTGGTCAGGCTGGTCTCAAACTCCCGACCTCAGGTGATCCACCCACTTCGGCCTCCCAAAGTGCTGGGATTACAGGTGTGAGCGACCGCACCCGGCCTATCATCTCCATTTTCTAGAGTACAGGTTTAGAGTTTGGGATCCTTGTTCCCAGCAGGCAGTTCAGCCTTAGAGCTGGGAGTGGAACCAGGTCTGACTGCAGAGGCCACACTATTCCCACCCTGCTGCCCTCGAAGCTCTCAGGTACACTCAGCCCTGAGTCCCCATCCCATCTGTTCCTTTTTGGGGTGGGGGAAGGCTTGTAAAGGAGACCAGAGATTCTTAGCCACCTGTCCCAGGCAGGAAGCCCAGGCTGTGACTCTGCCTTCCTGGGGTAGAGAACACAGCCTTGGCCTCCTCCTCCTCCTCCAGGGGTTTGGTGCCAAGACTGACTTGCCTTTCTCATCGCATCACCCCCATCTGCTGGGGGCAGGTTGCTTGGTCCTGAGGTCAATGATGTAGGAAGCTGGGGGAAGGGAGTGGCTGCAGAAGACGTCTCCCAGGATGGACCTTGGAGAAGATGCTGTTCCTCTCTCCAGCTGAAAATACCCACTGCCAGGGTAATTTTAGTTGGTGATGGGGTGTGTAGTCTGGACTCATGACATCAGCCACCTCCCTCAAAAAATCACAGTGGGTGTTTTCTGGCTTTTTTTTTTTTTTTTTTTTTTTTTTTGGTAACTCCTAGAGGAATTCATTTCACCCCTTTTTGTTCTGCGGTAACCGTGGTCCAAAACCCCTTCACACCCTGTCTCATGTTTCTATCCTGCCTGAGACCTGCTGAGGACACCTTCCTGAAAACACAGACAGGACATGTGTGCAGGTCCTTCAGGTGTCTGTACCGCCTGTGGGGCTGTGCAAGGCTGTCTGAGGAGGCCTAGCATAGCAGCCCTGCATCCTGTCCGGACCGCCCCTCTAGCTGAGGTGCCATTTCAGGAGTCTGAAGCTCCTTTTCTTGATGGATTTGTTTCTTTGTCTACAGAAGCAGGGGTTGGACCAAATGGAATCTAAGGTGCTACAGGGCCTTAAAATGATCCGATGTTCTACTTATATTTAAGAATACGTTATATAAAGTGGAGGCTCTCTGTAAAGTTGCATGGAGAGAGGCAGGTGTGGGGGAGAGAGGGAGCTATCTGGGAAGTGTAGATCTTTGTGTGGTTTACAACGTGTGAGGTGGAGCCTGCTGGGTCTCTTCCTGTTCCCAGTATCTGTATTGATCCAGACCAGCTGGCTTTGGGGCAGACTGGAGCTGGGCTTGGGTCTTGGAAAGGGCCACAAAGAGAGATCAAAGGTCTGATCCTAGCAGTGCTCCCAAACCTGAGTCTCCGGTGAGTTTTCTCTCCAGCGGTCCCAGGGGCAGAACTCAGCCCTGGAGAGTTCTCCCTAGAACTCTTGGTTTCTCAAGACAGGCAGAGAAGGCCTGGTGCACCCTAACCAGCTGGCTCCCACCGTAGCTCCTCCCTGCCCGGCACAGGTGCCTGCTTTCTACAGGCCTCCTGTTAAGGAATTAAAGAGTGCCTGCAGCTGCCCTTCCTTCCACTACTTGGGAAGGAGATGGTGATTTCTACAAACCATCGCAAAAGAAAACGCTGTTGTAGTCTGTGTCTATTTACATCTGGACTTACACACACAACTGGGAACCTGTGAGGATTGGGGGGAAAACCTGTACATTCACATATTCACAAGATGCGAGGCAAGTATCATGCGTTTATTTATCATTTAGATATTGCTTTTTTCCACGTGAAATGGAGCAGGTGCCTGGAAGGTCACTCAGTGGCTGAAGCAGGGGGCAGATCTTGCGTTTCTAAAACTGAAGCCCAGGGCCAACAGAGAGGATTTGGCTGCAGAGGGGCCCAGGCACATTAGTCCCCTCTTGCTGAAGCCATGTGGTCTTCAGGGACTCACGCAGTTCCGTTTCAGTGTAAACTTTCAAGGCTTTCTTCAGGAAACAGGCATGAAGATGCCATGTAACTGGTCAGAGGTCAGGACCTAAGCATGTGTTTGAGATGAGACTGGCCTCTGGCACAGGAAGTAGCTTAGTAAGGCTGGAGTGGGAGCCCGGAGGGCCAGGGCGGGAGTGGTGGGAGATGCTCTGACCTCCCTGGAGCTAAGAGGGAAGGAGGATCTGCAGAGAGGGCCTAGGGTCACCGGAGCTGGGGACATCTGCTCAGGTCCCCCTACCCACCCCAGCCCGTTCAGAGCCACGGGGCCAAAGGCATCGAGTCATTAGTGCTGTCCTTTGATCTGCTGACCTCCTCTATGACCCCTGGGAGCTGGGCCTTAAAGGAGTCTGGAAAGGGTGGGCTCAGGAGTAGCAACCCAAAGACCCGCAGCTCAAACCCTCAAACCGAGGCGGGGCCTGAGGTGGGCCCAGGTCTGCTGTGTGCTCCGCTGTATGGGTGTTCTCCCTCAGCCCCTCCTCAGCCTCTCCCTGCAACCTGGATTTCCTGTTGCCGTTTTAGAGGGCACCCTCACCCCAACTCCTTTCGCATGGCCAGCACCACCCAGGCTTCACTGGGAACGTGAGACCCCAGAACACCCCCGAGTCACTGGCTTGACCCTCTCCTCTGGGCCCAGCCCTGGCTGCAAACAACCAGCCCCTACCAGGGGGCTTGGCGAGAAGTTAGGGAGATGCCACAGGATTTAAATTAGTCAAATTCAGTGACCCAGGGGCCTTCTATTTTTAGAAATTTCCTCCAGAGACAAAAATCTCTGCTTCCTTCCAGACCTTGGGCAGCCTCCTAGCTTCCCTGGACCCTGAAGGGAAGGGACAGGCCTGGCCACCCTGGGCTCAGCTGCTGGCCCAGGTCTCCTTCTGACACAAGGAGGTGAAATCCTTTCCAGCCTCTTCGAAGCTTCTTGGGAAAGAGGGAAGGGAGGCTCCTTTGAGCCCCTTTCATTGTTTTGGGGGAATAACAACCCTCCACAGAAATGAAAGCCTTCTCTAGAGTCTTTGTCTGCTACAAACGTTTTATTTTGTTTTATTTTATTCCAGATTCATGCAGGGCCCTCTGCAGACTGTTGGCAGAAACAAGGTAGACACCAAACACATGCATAAGCTGGACTTTCTCCAGAATGTGCTGCAACAGAACTACGCTCCAGATAGACACCAGCCTGTGGGCCACAGTGCTGCGTGAGTCTTGCAAAGAGATCTTTATGGCAAGGCTGAGAGCACTGCCTGCACACTTTACCAGAGCCCAGCCTCTAGCCTCCATGGAAAATATGTTTCAGAATCAACACTCTTTCCAAATACTCCACACTGCTCTCTGGTAGCATTGGCCTGGGCGCCCAGGCACCCCTTTAGAACCCACCTGTTCCCCCCACCCACCCCAGCAGGAGGAGGAGAGGGTTATACTGACAGATACCGGCAGCTCTGCAGCGCCGGAACAACGCAGACAACATACAACTCAGGAGTCACAGAAGGTGGTGTCCATCCCGCCTGGATGGTGACTACTGCCCTGCAGGCTGCTGGGCGCGGTGAAACAGGGAAGAAGCACAAATACACACCCAGATGTGGCTCAGGGACATTTGAACGCTTCAGTGCGTCAATTTTTTTAGCGCGTTCTGACTCGAAATTATGACTGAATAGTGGCGCACTAATGTCCAAGTCCATGTTCGATAATGGCAGGAAGTCTGCGCTAATTGGTCTATTTAGTAGTTGCTGAGGTGGCAAAAGCTGCAGCTGCTGGTGGCTGAGAGAGGGGGTAGAGAGAGAGAGAGGGAAGACCTCCTCTTAGGCCACTTTCTAGAGCTGTGGCAGTGGGGGGGGGGGATTCCCCAGGATGGGCAAATGGTGTCTGTGGTCAAGTTCACCTCTTGCAACCCTGCCCAAGCTTCTTCTCACAGGTGCACACATTCAAGGCCTGAAGAGCCCTCCCCACCCCCAGCAGTGTTCATGTCCCAGATTGGGGGCCCACCTGGGAGGGGCTGTATATGCAGGTAGGACCTGGCAGGTTTGCCTCGCATTCTTCCCACTCTTCCCCTTTTCTAGGGCAGTTTTTCTCTCTGCACCCCATCTCTCTCCCCTTTGCTTTCTAACTGGGTTGGGAAGCTAATCTGTCAAGAACCTGCTGCTTAGCTGGTGCAGTGGCACGTGCCTGTGGTCCCAGCTACTTGGGAGGCTGGGACAGGAGAATCGCTTGAGCCCAGGGGTAGAGGTGAGGCTGCAGTGAGCTAGGACTGCACCATGGCACTCCAGCCTGGGCCACAGAGCAAGACCCTACCTGAAAAAAAGAACCTGCTGCCCACCTCACCATTTGAACTGGGAATATTTTACCAGAGAGAATGTGGGTATGGAAAAGCCACCGTCACACACAGAGTAAGGGTGTGTGGGGTGGGGGCAGATTTAAGATGGACTCTAGGCAGTTCCCAGACTCCTAGAGTGCCCATCCCTGCCAGGAGGCCCCAGATGCTCAGTGGTTTCAGCGGTCTTCTCCTGCAGCCTCAGCCAGTGCTTACACCACACCTGGGAGCAGCCTGGGCCGCCCTCTGCCTTACGGAGAGGCAAACCGGCTGAGGACCCAGGCACAAAAGAGTGCCACCGGCTCTAACTGCAAGCCCTGTAGACCAGGGCTGCGTCCATAATCGGGTTTGATGGCATTAGTTATATTATAACCTGCTTGTTGCATGATTCTAATAATTTCTTTTCCTACTTGGCCTTTGACTGGGCTGGGCTCCTCCCGGTGGAACAACTGCGGGGAGTCGTGTTTGCAGCAATAACGCACACTAGGATCCTTTTTTGCAACAGCCGGGCCGGCTGGGTCTTTTATCTTCTGCACACAGGCCCCTCTCCGCTGTTTCTGCAGAGACCGAGGTGGGAGGGAGAAGGACCCTCCAGCCCCCTGCTCCCACCCTCCCCGCAGTCTCCCGGGCCCTGTGCTGCGGGCAAGATAATTTGGCTAATGAACGCGTTAAAGGGCCCCTGGTGACCCGCCCCGGCTTCCCCTCGGCCCATCTGGGAAATTCCACTGAAAGGCTGGAGAAGGTTCCTCAGTCCGGCCGCCTTCTGTCGCTGCTAGAGGCGCGAACCCGGTGACTCTGGGCCCCTTACATTAAAATAATTACCCGGCGGAACAGGTGGCCCACTCCCGGAGCCTGGGCGCATCTGGGCCCCCGGAGCCGCAGCCCGAGAGGAGGGGAGCGGCACGCCCAGGGGAGGGAAGGTCAGGCCCGCTGGGCCGGGAGCCAGGAGGGTAGAGAGGGGCTTTCCTAGGGACAGACGGTACCGGGACACCCAGGCCTCCGCGGCCTAGCGGGCTGAGGCCTGCGCAGTGAGGCCGCCGCCCTCGGGAGCAGGTAAGCGCACCCCGCGCGCCGCTTGGGACGCACCTGGCCACCTGCACTGCCACCCAAGCTTGGGGTATGCGGATGACCGAGCAGAACCCCGAACTCTCACCGGGCTCCGAGGTTGGAGCAACTCCTAACACTGGGCTCCGAGCTAGGGGCTTGCTGGAGGGGCGCTTGCCGCGCCGGCCCTCGGGGCTCACAGCCGGGCACGCCAGACTGCGGCGAGCGCGTGGGCGAGCGTGTCAGGAGTGTGCGCCCTGGGTGCGCGCGTGCGAGAGCGCACGTGTAGGGTGGCTTCCAGTCCTCCCTTCCCGCCTGAGAAACGTCCACGCGGAGTTCCAGATCGGGCGCTGGGGAAGGAGGTCCCGGGGACGCTGCTAAGAAGAGAGCGGCTAGCCCAGGCGCGGGGCCAAGCCTATTGCCAAAAACATATTACCCTGCGACATTCTGTAAATGAGATAATGATCCATAAACCCGGATGATAGATGTGGCGTGCCTGCGATGTCTTCTCTAAATGAGCTGCTCGCATCGACTGCTAATAATGGTGAGTTTATGGAAGCGATTTCAGCGCAAACTGCGAGAGGGTCTTCTTACTCTAATCAGCCTGCCTGAGCTAATGGACGAGGGGGTCAGGCAGAGAGTTATTGACACGCCCGTGCCCTTAACCTGTTTCCCAATAAAGCTGATTAGTTTTTGTCAATTCATCAGCTAACCACTCTTGCTGGAACTGCATCAAAGCCTTATTTGCTCAGGGGAAATCAACAAGTCACAGATCAGCTCCATTAAGGGGCCCGGCCGGGCTAGGACAGTCCTGGAGTCCTGGAGCCGAGGGACGCCCCGACGGACCGCGGGCCTCCCGCGAGCTTCACAGAGCGGCTGACAGCGTGGCCCCCCTTAACTCCCAGCACCACGACCCGGATGCACATAACTTCTGGAAACTTCTCTTTCTCTGCAGGCGGAGCAGCGTCTGTGCAGCTCAGCCAAATGGCTCCAAGGCTCCGGCCCTGGCGTCTGGGCTCGGTCGGGGACAGTTTCCACGCGAGGCGGAGCTTAGCTGGAGGTCGCAGGGCGGTGGAGAGCGAGGGCATGAGGGAGGGAGCTGGGAACCGCGAAGTGTCCGTGGCCACGCATCTCTCCTACGCGTCCCCACGAGGCGACCTAAGGGGAAGAGTGCAGGACCCTGGGACCCCGCCCTGGGCGGCGCGGGCCTGAGCTTGGGGAACAGGCAAAAGGGTATCA
Organism: Rhinopithecus bieti; assembly: GCF_001698545.2. Classification (NCBI taxonomy): domain Eukaryota; kingdom Metazoa; phylum Chordata; class Mammalia; order Primates; family Cercopithecidae; genus Rhinopithecus; species Rhinopithecus bieti. The sequence goes on along the minus strand of NW_016821745.1, from coordinate 556,193 downwards.
AACCCGCACCCAGCGCAGACCCCTACTTTGCTCGGTGACTTCACAAGCTCGTGGGAGGGAGCTGGGGGCGCCCGAGGGCACCTGGGCTGAGGTTCCAGTAACTGGCTCCACCTGGGCTTCAGGTGAGCGGCTGCAGGAAGGGCCGTCACAGGCATCCCTCGGCTTCCGCTGGCAGGAGTGAGCCCATACGCCGCCGGCGGAGGTGACCCCAACGCCCTGGCTCAGGGGCGGGGAAGGAAAATGTGCGTTGTCTCTTTAAGCCCCCGGCCACCGCCACCTCCCGGCCCCATCCCCCTTCAATTTAATTTCATTAAAACAGAGCATGAATATTTCTATTAAACCTAAAATGAAATATGAAGCCATTTAGACTCTGCCTGCACCAATCACGCAGATTTATGACTTTTATTCATCACATCAAGAGCTTGGAAAAATGAATTTTCTTCACCCAGGAAGGAAATAAAACCTCAGGCTTGGTCATTTCCAGAAAGCTGTTAATTTGACCATGTGGTAATTACTTTCACAATTAACTAAAATACAAATCAACTTGACAAATTGGGCTAGTTTATATATTAATTAGCCCCCTTAAATTTATTCATTATGAAAAGACAATTTAAGGGGACCTGCAGTGTCTGTTTTATTGCAATAAATTATTGTTAGGAAATGGGTCTAATAAAATATCTTAATATTTAAGGATATTGTATATGCGGGGGGTATGCTTTATTGACAATTTCATTTTCCAATTAGTAATTTTGTTGTAATATATCTGCGAACCGGGAACTCCCGGGCAGGGAGGCAGGATTCTCCCGGCTGGGGCGGTCTGAGTAGCTGGGTCTGAGCTTCGGGCTGAAAAGAGTAAATTCTGCGGAAAGGGCCGCGTCCGATGGGCGCAGACGTTCGGTTCGTAGCAGGAGCTACTCCAGGCTGCCACTGCACCCCGGCCCAGGACTGGGCACTCCTGAAGCCCTCCTCCCCACGCAGGCCGCGGGGGCTGATTTAACAGAATGTCGATAGAATCATTCGATGCCTTTTAGCTTGTGATCTTTATAAATGTCCCTCTATTAAATTAGAAAATGATTCTCTTCTCGTTTAATTGTATTCTTTCGTTTCTTATTTCCAATTAATTAGTCCTATCGACGTTGCAATATTTTAAGTGACTTGAGTCCGTTTCCAGTTAGAATATATGGGTCAGCACATGCAATTTTATACCCGACAGAACTATATAATGTGGGTTTTAACTACTCGTTCCTCATCTGTCTTAAACATCTGGCCAGGATGCGCCACCCGGCCTCTTCGCAGCTCCTTCCTGGGGCAGGTGGGCACCGCGCGGGACCCTCCCAGGGGCTCCCGCAGGCGCCTCCCGCTGCCCGGGGTCAAGGGTCGGGCAGCCCGTAGCGTCTGGCTTGGGCCTTGGAATTCTTTCTGTTTAAGACTTGGTCTCAGCCCAGTGGTTCTGGGATAAGAAGACCCAGCAAAGGGGCCCAGCCGCCGCGTTCCTATGAGACACCTGCGCTGCACTGCGTTTCCAGCTGCGGGCGAGGAGAGCGGTGACTCCCCAGCCTCCCGGTCGGCCTCGCTCGCACCTCAGAGGGATGGCTGGCCCGTGCCCCTCCGCGGTTCACCTCCCCAGGCGGATCCGCGCAGGGAGAGCCCGGCGGGCCTGGGCCTGGTCTTGGTTCGGGGGTGCAGGCCAAGAGGGGCGCCAGGCCAGGCTCCCCTACAGGAGCACGTCGGTCCCACCCCCTCCCTTCTTGCTGCCCTACAAGACTTTAACATCAATTTTTAAGAGACCGTGTCTCCTCTCGACAGCCCCCTCGACCTCTCCGCAGGCGCCTGAGCAGCCCTGCACCGAGGGGCGCACCTTTGCTTTTGCGGGCTGCGCTACGCGGGCACCCGGGCTGCACTCAGTGCCCCACCCCCACAGCCCTCCCACCTGTCGGCCCGATTTCGGCTTAAACGGGAGGGGTGCCCCACCTTTCCTTAATTAATTGACGAAGTCACGGATTCCTCCCGGGCGGATTTACGGGGCTGCGCGCCCACCCGGTGCCGAGCCCCGCCCTCCGCCCCAGCCCCAAGCTGCGCCCGCAGGCCTGGCCCCAGGTGCCCTGGCGGCCCCGCCTGGCCCGAGGGAAGAGGGCAACTGGGAGGGGCCCCGGCCGCCGTCCGTTCCTGCTGCGGGTGAGCACCGGGTCCCCGCGGGTCTTGCGCGGTGCCCCCCAACTCAGCGTGGGCGCTCGTCGGCCCAGGGTCTGGGGCGTGGGGGCATCAGCACCCGGCCCACTCTCCGGTTCCCTCCGGGCTGCCTAGCCCCACGTTTTCCTAGCTGGGGACGGCGGCTTCCCCTGGCCGCATCGCTGCTGGGCCCTGCCACCCCAACCCCGGCCGCAGTGGCTGGAAGCCGTGGCCTTTTCCTGGCTGCGAGAGTCGCCAGGGCGGTTTTCCTTCCGCCGGGGTCTTGGGTGCCCCTCAGCCTAGCCCTCCCTGCAAGGAGAAACCTGTCTACTGAGTGAATTTCTAAGCAGCTGATCCTTCGAGGCCTAAGACTCCTAGAGTGGAAAGGGCTCCCCGGAATACTAAGCGCTCCATCACCTTGGGTTTCTTCCCAGAGCAAGGAGACCCCCGTTTTCCCCAAGACCCGCGTCGTAAAAGGAGGGGAGGTGAGATTCACTGGGAGTCGTGAACCTGCCCCCAGCTCCTCCCGGGGCAGCCTCCCCTGGCCAGGGGAGGAGGGAGCCCTTCCCTTCAATCCCGGAAGGTTCCTGCCTGGTCCATAGCTTTGCTCTTTGCAGGCAGGGATGGGACTGGCAGGCCTTGCGAAGAATTTTACCGTTTTAAATCTGGACCTAGAGGCCAGGTCGGAAAGGGGAAAGAAGCTGCGCCTTGCCGAGGGTCCTGTGGCCGGAGTAGCGCCCCTTCTAGAAATTGTCCCTCTGGGGAGAATGCCTGCTGTTACACAATGGCATTTTTTTGAGGGGAGAGGAGAATTTCAGGTCAACTGAAGCTAGCAGCCATTACTTCAGGGCCTCTGGCTAAGATGGAAGGGGAGGGAAGGGCACTGCGGTCTAGCAGAAGGTCAGCGACTCCTCAGAAATCTTGAACACTGCAACCGCAGGCTGGCCATTCCCAGCGGGAGCTCAGCAGCTGACCATCTTCCTGTGTGCACTCGAGTCCATCTGGGGAGAAATTCAACATTTGTTCATCTTCTCTTACTGAATGTTAGCTAGTATTGTCTACGGACAGGTTAAAGGGGAAAAAGAGTCCTTGGCTATTAGAGAACACTAGATGGCTGAAATCTGCAGAAATCGGTCCAGCCGCCCCCTCCTCCCCCAGCCGCCCCTGGGCCACCCTGGGAAAGTCATTGGCTTTCTTCCCATCTCTCCACTCCGTCTGAACATGATCGGAGACATAGCCTAAGAGCCCAGCCCTAGGGTGACCTGCCAGACTTGAGCGAGTGAGCGCTCCCTGAGGCCACACCTGCTGGGCATGTGAGGCGGCCCCTCCCCCTGCTGTGAGTGACACTGGCCTGCCCTCTTCTAATCTCAAGGCTCCAACGAGGCTATTTAACGTGGTCCAGCAAGTGCTTTGTGTGACCCACTTGATACTGAAGGATAAGGAGGTGGCTTAAAATGCCCTTTGTGTGCTCAAGGAACTGAATGCCTCTTTGGAGGAGGAGAGTGTGCACATGTGAAAAACCAGAGAACATGAGCAAATCCTGTACACAGACACCAGAGTGGGGAAGGAAGCGGTGCTCTGGGAAGTCAGACTTAAAGCCTGCTGTTTCCCCACGATGGGGTGTGTCACGAAGTGTGTTTCCCAGAGTCTTTCAAAGGGAAAAGGACATGGGGATGCGTGGGAAACAGCCTGAAATCTTCCATTTTTCTGTTCTGTGCAACAGGATGATGTCCTGCTTGTGGCCCTGGTTCGTCATTTTATTAAACCATTATCTTGTACACAGAGATAATTTGCATCCTGTAGGCAGGATGAAGTTTGCACATTTCTGATGAGAACTCTGGCCACACTACCAGCTCAGCCCCTTTCCGTGTCTTTAGGAGTCCCAACCACCTGTCTACTTGGAGCACCTTCCCAGGCAGCTAGGCATCAGGACACAGGCGCAAAATACGCAAACTAATGACATCCGAAGGCAGGAGGCGGCTGGGACAAACGGAGAGGTTATAAAGCTGTGGGACTGAGAGGGAGAGAACGAAAACAGAAAAACCTCAGAGAAGATCAGCTTCATTTCATACCCTAATGTAACCAAGTTACATAAGGAAATATTTCCCAACTACTGGTAGGCAAGTGTTAAACATAAACACAATAAAGATAAAAATTTAAAAGCCAAAAGACAAACTACAGAAATGTATCCAGAAAAACACAAATCATAACAAATAGGGGAAAAGGAGAGAGTTTTTTTTTTTTTAAAACCAGCTCTGTTAAAGTATAACTGACAAATAAAATTCTATATATTTAAGGTATACAGTGTGATAATTTGATGTACATATAATGAAATGATTATCACAATCAAGTTAATCTCACGTTACCTTTTTCTTTTTTTGTGGTGAGAACATTGAAATATCTCAGTAAATTTCAAGTATACAATACAGTATTAACTACAGTCTCCAGAGTTTATTCATCTTAGAACTAAAAGTCGGTGCCCTCTAATACCTTCCCATTCCCCTCCCCCTCCCCCTGTGCCTCCCCTCTCCTGGCAGCCATATTCTACTCTTTTTTTTATCTTTTTGAGACGGAGTCTCTCTCTGTCGCCCAGGCTGGAGTGCAGTGGTGTGATCTCAGCTCACTGCAACCTCCACCTCCCAAGTTCAAGTGCCTCTCCTGCCTCAGCCTCCCAAGTAGCTGGGATTACAGGCATGAACCACCACGCCTAGCTAATTTTTGTATTTTTAGTAGAGATCGGGTTTTGCCATGTTGGCCAGGCTGGTCTTGAACACCTGACCTCAGGTGATCCACCCGCCTTAGCCTCCCAAAGCCCTGGGATCACAGGCGTGAGCCCCTGGCCCATCATTCTACTCTTTGTTTCTATGAATTTGACTTTTTTAGATTCCACATTTAAGGGAGACCAGCCTGGGCAATATAGTGAGACCTTGTCTCTATTAAAAATAAAAAATTAGCCAGGCACAGTTAACCAGCCAGGTGGGAGGATCACCTCAGCCCAGGAGTCTGAGGGTGAAGTGAGCTATGATCGCCCCACTACACTCCAGTCTGGGTGACAGAGTAAGACCATGTCTCAAAAAACAAAACCAAGTATTTTTTCATGATCATGCTGTGTTTGTCTTTTTCTGTCTGACTTACTTCACTTAGCATAATGCCCTCAAGATTCATCCATGCTGTCACAAATGGCAGGATGTCATTCTTTTTTTATGGCTGAATAATATTCATTTGTGTGTGTGTGTGTGTGTATCACATTTTCCTTCCATGCATTTGTTGGTAGACAGGTTATTTCATGATGTGGCTATTGCGAATAATGCTATAATAACAATGGGAGTGCAGATGTCTCTTTGAGATATTGACTTTGTTTCTTTTGGGCATATACCCAGAAGTGGGATGGCTGGGTCATATGGGAGTTCTCATTCTAAATTTTTTGAGGATCCTCCGAGCTGTTTCCCATAATGGTTGAACTAACTTCCTATTCCCACCAACCATGTACAGTGTCCCCCTTCCTCTCCACCTTCACCAGCACTTACCCCTTGTCTTCTTGATGATAGCCATGCTAACAGATGTGAAGTGCTGCTTGTGGTTTTGGTGCACATTTCTCCGATGGTTAGTGGAGTTGAGCACCTTTTTGTGTACTTGTTGGTCATTTGTATGTCTCCTTTGGAAAAATGCATATTCAGGTCCTTTATCCGTGTTAACATCAGATTATTCCTTTTTTTTTTTTTTTTTTTTTTTTGCTATTGAGATGTATGAGCTACTGATATATTTTGGATATCAACCTTTTATCAGATATGTGGTTTGCAAATGCTTCCTCCCATTTTATAGGTTTTCCATTGTGTTGACTGCTGTCTTCGCTGTGCAAAAGCTTTCTAATGTGATGAAATTGCCCTGGTTCACTTTTGCTTTTGTTTCCTGTGCTTTCGGTGTCAAATCCAAAAAATTGTTGCCAAGATCAGTATCAATGAGATTTCTCCTATGTTTTCTTCTAGGAGTTTTACCATTTCAGGTCTTAAATTTAAGCCTTTGATCCATTTCGAGTTAATGTTTGTGAATGGTGTAAGATAAGGGTCAAAGTTTATTCTTATGCTTGTGTATATCTATTCTCCAACACTGTTTATTGAAGAGATAATTCTTCCCCCATTGTGTATTCTTGGCATCCTTGTCAAATATTAGTTAACCTGAGCCAAGCATGGTGGTACATGCCTGTAATCCCAGCTACTTGGTAGGCTGAGACGACAGGATCACTTGAGCCTAGGGGTTCAAGATCAGACTAGGCACTTTAGTGAGACCCCATCTCTACAGGAAATGAAGTAGAAAAAATATCAGTTAACTATATATGTGTGGGATTACTTCTAGGCCCTAGATTTTGTTGCATTGGTCTATGTGTCTGTTTTTATGCCACAACCATGCTAATTTTTATTACATAGGTTTACAATGGAGTTTGAAATCAGAAAGTGGAATGCCTCCTGCTCTGTTCTTCTTTCTCAAGATTGTTTTGGCTACGTGGGGTCTTTTGTGGTTCCATATGAATTTTGGGATTGTTTCTCTACTTATACAAAAAATGTCATTGGGATTTTGACAGGGATTGCATTGAATTTGTAGGTTGCTTTGGGTAGTACTCACATTTTAACAATATTAATTCTTATTCATGAACAGGGGATGCCTTTCCACTTATTTGTAGCCTTCTTTGTTTTCTTCGGTGTCTTATAAGTTTTAGTACACAGATCTTTCACCTCCTTGGTTAAATTTATATGGAAGTATTTTATTCTTTTTGATGCTATTGTAAATGGGATCATTTTCTTAATTTTCTTTTAAGATAGTTCATAGTGTATAGAAAGGCTACTGATTTGTGTATGTTGATTTTGTATCTGTCAACTTTACTGAATTTGTTCATCAGTTCTAACAGTTTTTGTGGAGTCTTCAGGGTTTTCTATATATAAGATCGTGTCATCTGCAAACAGAGACAATTTTACTGCCTCCTTCCCTATTTGATGCCTTTTATTTCTTTCTCCTGCCTAACTGCCCTGGCTAGGACTTCCAGGACAATGTTGAATAGAAGCGGTGACAGTGGATATCCTTGTCTTGTTCCTGATCTTAGAGGAAAAGCTTTCAGCTTTTCCCCATTGAGTATGATGCCAGCAGTGAGCTTGTCATATATGGTCTTTCCTATATTGAGGCACGTTCCTTCTACCATATACCTAAATTTGTTAAGGGTTTTTTTTATCATGAGAGGATGTTGAGTTTTGTTAAACACTTTTTATGAATTGAATGAGATGATCATATAGTTTTTGTCCTTCATTCTGTTAATGTGGTATATTGTACTTACTGATTTGTAATATTGAACCATCCTTGCATCCAGGGATAAATCCCACTTGATCACAGGGAATGATCCTTTTAAAGTGCTGTTGAATTCAGTCTGCTGGTGTTTTGTTGTGGATTTTTGCATCCGTTTATCAGGGATATTGGTCTGTCATTTTCTCTTCTGGCTGTGTCCTTATCTGGCTTGGATGTCAGCAAAATAGTAGACTTGTAAAATGAGTTGGGAAGTGGTACCTAAAAGAGAGTTTTTGTTTGTTTTGAGATGGAGTCTCACTTCGTCACCCCTAGGCTGGAGTGCAATGGCATGGTCTTGGCTCACTGCAACCTCTGCCTCCCGGGTTCAAGTGATTCTCCCGCCTCAGCCTCCCAAGTAGCTGGGACTATAGGCACATGCTACTAAACCTGGCTAATTTTTGTATTTTTAGTAGAGACAGGGTTTCACTATGTTGGCCAGGCTGGTCTCGAACTCCTGACCTTGTGATCCACCTGCCTCGGCCTCCCAAAGTGCTGGGATTACAGGCGGAGCTACCGTGCCCAGCCAATAGAGATGTTTTAAAAATCTTCGAAATTGCCTTCTCTGGCTGCATCTCATGATGAATCCCGGGGAGGGACAGAGGGGAAGTGATGCCAGTCTTCACACTCCCCAGTCAGAACGTCCGACCTGGGTGTGTGCAGCGGACACAGGCCCCAACACGCTGTGAGGGAGCAGACACCAGGAACTGACTTAGACAAGAGGCAGCAACATCTGAGCCGTGAGTGGATGGGGATCTAGTGGTGGGGAAAGAAAAAAGAGGGTGGAATTCAGGCCAAGGGAATTGTGGAATACGGCCAAATGTGTGATGAGAAGCTTTAGTATTTGCCTGCTGGGCATTAAAATACCATGAATCATTGACAAGAAACCAAACAACGCTGGATCTATATAACAATTTGAACCCATATTGCTCCAAGTAAAATCAAATTAGAAGCCTTTCCCCAATTAGGTTATGCAAACGCTGACCCAGAGTAGAGTTGTGTTTGCGGTACACATGACGCAACACCCACCTTACACCTCGCACAGCACAGATACTCTCAAGCACACCCATCTCAATACCGGGCTTGTGTCAACATTCTACCCCTGGGTAATAAATATGAGACACAGAACACACTGCTTTTAATTGCATCGATAAACTGGGATTAACCCCCCAAGTCAGGTTTCACTATTGCAATTAAATGTCCTCAAATAAATTGTTTCCTCAATAAACAAATGGAAGGGGCTGTGTTTGCCCTGAATAATAACAGGTGTAATATTTTACTCGCTAAAGTTAAGTATTAAGTGGAATCACTTGCTAGTCCTGATTTATTCCCTGAGATCGGAAAGTCATTTTTCATACGTCATGTGCTGCTTCAGTACTGTATAAACAGCTAATAATGCACTAAATCAACCTGGCACGACCTTGCATTTCACCTAAAGCCACCAAGCTTCAAAATCCTAGAGTTGGGTGTTCTCATGAGAGCCAAAGAAAATAGCTGTCCTGCAAAAATCACTGGTTGACTGCTTTTTGGGTTTTTGTCTTTAGCTTCTACAATTCAAAATGTAAGAATTCCATGAAAACCTCCTGAGTCGTTGAACAATTCAGCAGCTCTTTATGGACTGCGTTCTCACTGGTCTTCCGGTTGCTGCAGAAGAGGCTGGCAGGCTCAGCCTATGGGAAGACCACAGTGGGAGGACTTCCCTTGTGCCTTGGCTGAGTCCGCGCCTTCTATTACCCTGTCCCGTTCATCGGTGAAACAGCGCAAGACGCTCCTAGAGCGACATTTCTCACTTAATCACAGAAATGCTCACCTCATTTTTGACGTGTTTGTGGATGTCGCATAGTTTTCAGGGCTTTTGATGTACGTAGGTGAAGTCAGTATATCAATGCTGCCCTTTATTTTTAAGGGGAAAGGGAAGGGAAAAGATAGTGAAGTATCCTTGGAGGTTGGGGGTGAACATTATATTGGCTCTCAAATAACTAGGACCTATTCTTTTTCAATAGCGTAGAATAACATTCTTGTTCCAGCATAGTCTACAGGGGGTAGGCCAGCATTTTCTAAATGGTGAGTGGTGATTTGCTAAGCTAGTAATATTTAATATAAACTATTAAAATTAACTCATTAGTAGTGTTCATTTTATTTGGTCTTTTCAAATTTGTGGGTTTTTTCCCCCTCTGGTCTCTTAGCCAGATATTTAGTAAAGAGAATTTGCAACCTATGTGTTTTGATGTTCATTGCAAATCTTTTTTTTTTTTTTTAATGGAGATGAGATCTTGCTATGTTGTCCAGTCTTGTCTCAAACTCCTGAGCTCAAATGATCCTTTCGCCTCTGCCTCCTGAAGTGCTGGGATTACAGGCATGAGCCACCACATCTGGCCATAATTCTATCTCAATTTGTCTGTATATGATCTTTCTAGAATTCATTTGTTTGCTGCTTAAACTTTGTGCCATGAAAGACTCCTTATTTCCCCCTAATAACCTTATACTTGCATACCAAGCTGTATTTAAAGTAATGCATTGCCTTACAAAAATTATTTAAATCCATATTGAACTTCTTGTCCACATGAGAGGGAGAGCACACGTCCTGCACTGAGGCAAGCTAACTCCATTTCCAACAAGAGATTCCGAAGACTAGCTAAGGCCACCTCTTGAAGAGAGAGTGCGGGATTTCAATTAAGCTTTTATAAGTAACATATGGGAATTACCCAGAAGACACTGCCCTCCCCTTCCCCATGGCTACCTTCCTAGGTGCCTAGAGACCTGGACACCCTAGGTTGGGATTTATTGATTTAGTTAAGGAGCAATTTAGGAAACCTTTTATTAATACTCTCATCATCAGCATCACTGTCACCTTTCCATCGTTCTGAGTGATCACCACTCTACACTTACTGGTGAATCTTTCATACTTAGATCACCTAAGAGGAAAATGCTTGCTGGGCTCCTCCACAGACAGAATATGCAGAGGAATCATGGTGCGACTTACATACATCAAAACAGCCCTCCTTTTAATTGATGGCCTATAGCTTAAGAGAGAGAGTTGGCCGGGCGCGGTGGCTCACGCCTGTAATCCCAGCACTTTGGGAGGCCAAGGCGGGCAGATCACGAGGTCAGGGGATGGAGACCATCCTGGCTAACACAGCAAAACCCCGTCTCTACTAAAAACACAAAAAATTAGCCGGGTGTGGTGGCGGCGCCTGTAGTCCCAGCTACTTGGGAGGCTGAGGCAGGAAAATGGCGTGAACCCGGAAGGCGCAGCTTCTATTGAGCCGAGATCGCTCCAGTGCACTCCAGCCTGGGCCACAGAGCAAGACTCTGT
>NW_016821745.1:530196-544549 GCF_001698545.2 Rhinopithecus bieti | reverse complement strand
GCGACAATGCGAGACTCCATCTCAAAAAAAAAAAAAAAGAAAGAAAAGAAAGAAAGGAAAAAGAGTTTGCTTTCCCCAAACTATTATAAAACATTTTTAGATGATAGAGGGCATCAGATGCAGAAGATAAAATATTTAACACATAGGACCTCATTCAGACCATGAATATAGATCTACAGGTAGTTGTAAGTTCCTAGGAATACTTGATGGGAAATATATTGATAATACAATTATTCTTTTGAAAGGAACTGCAATGATGGCGAATTTGGTTTAACAATTAAATTAATAAGAACTATTTGATTCAAACATGAGCCTTTTAATGATACACAGAGTTAATAATATCTGTCTTGCCACCTAAAGAGGTTTGGTTTTTTTGAGATGGAGACTCACTCAGTCGCCCAGGCTGGAGAGTGCTGTGGCGCGATCTTGGCTCACGTGTTCCTTGGCTTTTGGCTGCTGGAGTCCAGGGCTTGGCCTCTCCCATTCATTTTCCTGGGCAGCCCCCAGGGGTCTCTGTGGTGAGCTCCTGTCTCGGATTGCTAACTGCTGAGATCCTGGAGGGAGGCATCTCCTGACACTGCTCCCTAGTCACTGCTTTCACTCTTTCCAAACGCAGGTTTTTACTAGTCACAGAAAGTCACAGGAAGCAGGGCAGGCCCTGGCATTCCCTCAGAGGGAAGCGCTTGGAGGGGTGACTCGCCCAGAGCCACAGAGCTGGGGCGGCAGAGCCAGGTTGAGGGCTCAGGTGTGTTTGACTGCAAAGCCAAGGTCCCCAGCAGTGGAGTCTGAGTCTCCTGCGCAGGGAGGGGCCCAGCCCCGCCAGAACAGGGCGCCTGAGCCCCAGTTCAACGACGATGGCCAGCATCAACTGGCAGCTTCCAGCAACCCAGCCCTGTGTGAATCGCACGGCAGCGTCTTGTCTCATTGGAAGCATAGCAGGCATTATTATTTTCACCCTTTTCAGATGCACAAACTGAGAAGAGGAACTTGCCCAGGGCAGCAGAGTGTGCAGGTGGCAAAGCCGGGGCTCAGAGCCTGGGAGTCAGGGACCTCGCTTTGCCAGGTGTCTGGAGTGTGACCCCAGCCAGGTGGCAGCTCTGTCACAGGCTGCGAGATGACAATGTGGGTGGCAGGCAAGGCCTCAGTGCTCAGCGCCCACAGGAGTCCAGGGGTGCTGACTGAGGCTGCAGGACCTGTGCCAGGCCGCACTGGCCAGGGTAGGGCCTCCAGTGGCCTCTCGGTCACATCTTGCTGTGCTCCAGGCCTGACCAGGGCTGAGCCTTCAGCCTAACACCCTCCCCATGAATGAACCAAACACCAGGACCTCATTAAGGAGGCCCTGGGTACATCCCAAAGCCCCTTTCTGTCCATCTGCGTGGGAATTCTCACCCCTCGTCCGTCCTTGTAGATTCTAGATGAGGACGGCAGGTTTTCCTGTGGAGAGCCGCGGCCATCGCAATGAGGGTCTGAAAGAGCAATGCCCGGGCTTGCAGGGCCGTGGGGCAGTGGAGATTCCTCGGTGGGATCCTGGCCCAGGACGTGGGGTGGGAGGCGGGAGTGAGGTGGCAGCGGAGATCCCTCGGTGGGATCCTGGCCCAGGACGTGGGGTGGGAGGCGGGAGTGAGGTGGCAGTGGAGAGCCCTCGGTGGGATCCTGGCCCAGGACGTGGGGTGGGAGGCAGCAGTGAGGTGGCTGTGGAGATCAGGAAAAAAGCAGGGATGCCGAGAGCCCCAGGGTGGAGAAGAAATCAGAAGGGAACAAGGACTTGTGGAGCACTGTCAAGGGGGCAGGAGCTGGGGCCAGTTGTGTTGGGGGCGGGATTACTTTTCCCCTACCACTCCCAAACCCCTGCCCATCTGCAGTAGTCAGGTGGTGCTAGGCTCTGAAACAACTGTGGAGCAAATGGAACATTTCTGGGGCCCTGGACAGACACCTGGAGCAAACTGGAATGTTTCTGGGGTGCTGGACAGACACCCAGGGCTTTAGGCTGACTTGGCCTCAGCCTGTGCAATAGGGGCACCTGTGGGTCCCTCTAAGAATGGTGGGGCTGTGTCTGCTCTGCAGCAGCTGGAGGAGAGCATGGGGTAGCGCTGGTGTGGCCAGGCGAGGGGACAGCGCTGGGACCTCACAGGTGCAGGTGACACTGCCATCTCCGTCTTTCCAACTACTAGACAATGTTTCGTAAAGAACATTAATTTCCCAAGAGGTTTCTCTGTATTACTCTAATTGCTTTTTCCTTGACTAATTTTGTAAATTGCAATTTTACAAAAAAAAAAAAACACAAATATTTCTAAATGAGAAGTGTCTCAGTGGGAATACAGCTTTCAGGAAGGTTTGTAATCTTTACATCTGGATTATATAGTACCCTCCTATTGACACTACTTTTTGATTAATATTGTGTATAACATTCCTTAATGCATCTGCAGAATTAATTATGCAGAAGCATTCAGGCACACAGACATTATATTGATGAAATGACGTTTTATTGACAAAATGACAGTTTAATACTGAGCTTTCCTGAAGCTGTATATCTAATCGATTGCCTTGGTTCTGATAGCAAGGTAAATCTGTCCTGTCTACTGTGTACTCTCGGCAGATCAATCTGGAGCCACATACAGTGTATTTCTGTACAGAATTCTGATTTTTTTAAAAATTTTGAATTTTGAGACAGGGTCTTGCTCTGTTGCCCAGGCTGGAGTGCAGTGACGTGATTACTGCAGCCTTGACCTCTTGGACCTAAGCAATTCTCCCACCTCAGCCTCCTGAGTAGCTGGGATTACAGGCGTGCACCACCACACCTGGCTAAGTTTTGTATTTTTAGTAGAGATGGGGTTTCACCATGTTGATCAGGCTGGTTTCAAACTGCTGACCTCAAGTAATCCGCCTGCCTTGGCCTCCCAAAGCGCTGGGATTACAGGTGTGAGCCACCGCTCAAGCCTTACATAACCATTTTATTTCTTCATTCTTCAGTTGGTGGACAGTTGTATTGCTTCCATCTTTGGGTTATGATGAAAAACATTGCTATCAACATTCACATGTGACTTTTGGGTAGACATACATTTTCATTTCTCTTGGGGTCATATGGTAATTCTATGTGTCACGTTTCGATGAACTGCAAAAGTATTGTCACCGTTTTATGTTGTCACTGGCAATGAGGGTTTCTCCAGATCCTCACAATACCCTTGCTCTCTCTGTTTCACTGTAGCATGCTAGCAGGCATGACTTGGTATTCTTTGGTTTCGATTTCATTTTCCCAGTGGTTGATTATGTCGAACATTCTGTGTGCTTATTGGCCATTTGTGGGTCTTATTTGGAGAACTATCTATTCAGATCCCTGACCCTACTTTTTTTTTTTTTTTTTTTTTTTGAGACCAAGTTTCACTCTTGTTGCCCAGGCTGGAGTGCAATGGTGCAATCTTGGCTCACTGCAACTTCTACCTCCTGGGTTCAAGCAATTCTCCTGCCTCAGTCTCCCGAGTAGCTGGGATTACAGGTATGCACCACCATACACAGCTAATTTTGTATTTTTAGTAGAGATGGAGTTTCTCTGTTGGTCAGGCTGGTCCCGGTGGTTGACCTGCCTCGGCCTCCCAAAGTGCTGAGATTACAGGCGTGAGCCACTGCACCTGGCCCTCCTTGGCCCATTTTTAATGGGTTTAAACATTATTATAAGAGTTCTTTAAATATTCTGGATATGAATCCCTTATCAGATATATGATTTGAAAATGTTTTCTCCCACCAAAAGGGTTGTCTTTTACTTTCTTTCATTTATTTTCTTCTGTCACTTATGCTTTTATTGTCATATCTAAGAAGGCTTTACCTAGCCCTGATCGCGGAGACTTGCTCCTATGTTTTCTTCTAAGAATGTTATAGTTATACTTAACTATATTACACTTAACTATAGATTACACTTAGGTCTATATCCACTTTCAGTTAATTTGTCTGGTGTGAGGAAGGGGTCCAGCTTCATTCTTTTGCATGTGGATATCCAGTTGTCCTAGCAACATTTGTTGAAAAAGCTGTGCTGTAATTGTCTTGATATCCTCGTTGAAAATCAATTGACCATATGTGTGAGGGCTTGTTTCTAGACTCTTAGTTCTATCCCATTGATCCATATAGCCATCCTTAGGCCAGTACCACACTGTCTTGATCACTGTAGCTTTATAATATGTTTTAAAATTAGGACGTATAAGTCCTCCCATTTTGTCCTTCTTTTCTAAGATTATGTGGCCACTGGTAATCTTCCATATTCTTTTGGACCCACTCCATACAGTCTACCCCACCCCTTCCCTGAAATTCCTCTCATTATGATCTTAGAGACCGCCATGTTGCTAAATCCAGTGGCCAGTTCTCAGTGTCAATATTATCAAAGCTCTTTGCAACAGTTGACATAGTGGATGACTTCATCTTTCTGGAAGTGCTCTCTTTATTTGGGATCCAGGGTATCCCCTTTTCAGGCTTTTTCTATTCTTCACTCACTGCTCCTTCGCAGTTCTCTTTTCTGGCTCATCCCCATTTTCCCAAGCTTTGAGCTTTGGAATATGCCCAGTCTCCATCCTTGAACCTCTTTGCTTCCTCATGTCAAGTCTCTCCTGGGGGCCTTCACCGAGTCTCATGGCTTCGGATGTCTTCTACTTAGTGATAACTTCCAACTTTATATCTCCATCCTGGATTTCTCCTTTGGGCTTCTGACTTGTGTGTCCAACTGACACTGACCTCTCCAGGTAGGCACTCTGTGGGCATTTCAAACTCAGAGCATCCAAGAATCAGACCTTAGCCTCCCCTCTCATCAAGATGCACCTTTCCTCTTCCTCAGGAAATGGCAGCTCCATCCTTCCTGTCACTCAGACTGAAACCTTGGGGTTACTCCTCACACCTCCCCTTCTCGCCTGCTTTTATCCAACCTGTCTGAAGATTATCTCAGCTCTATCTTCCCACTAGATCTGGAATCCAGCAATATAGCAGCAACAGCACTCATCTCCCTGGTCCAAGCCCCTCCTTCCTTATTGGAGTAGAGCAAAGCCTCCTGCCAAGCCCTCCTGCCCTCCTCATCCCCATGCAGCCTCCGATCCGGTACATGGAGAGGCAGTCGCAGACCTTCCTGCTCAAGGCAGTCCAGGGAGCAGAAGCCAGAGCCCCACAGAGGACACTCTTGGGTCTTGCTATGCTGCCCACCTGGTCTTGAACTCCTGGCCTCAAGCAACTCTTTCAAAGTGCTGGGATTACAGGCATGAGCCATCACACCCAGTCTTCTCTGTCTTGTTTCTTGTCCACTCCTTAGAGTGTGTGCTCAGTGAGACCAAGAATCGGATCTATGTTGTTCTCTGCTGTGGTCCTCAGCTTCTGGAAGGGTGCCTGGGGCATGGTAAAGGCTAAAAAGAAAAAATTAAATGAGTGAATAAATGTTTTCATTTGCATAAATGAATGTGTTAGCAGAATAATGACCCTCTTTCCCCCGCCCCAAGGTATCCACATCCAAATCCCCGGGGCTTGGGAATATGTTAGGTTACATGGCAAAGGGTATTTAGGATGGAATTGAAAGTGCTGCTTGGTTCACCTTCAAATAGGGAGGGAGGGTGTCCTGCATTATCAAGGTGGACCCAGTAAAATCACAGGGTCTAGACAGGGGAAGAGGGAGGCAGGAGAAAGGGGAGGGAGCCTGGGGAGGGGCGAGGGGAGAGGGCAGAGGGAGGCAGCTCGGCTGTCTTTGACCGTGGAGGACGGGATGAGAGCCATGGTATGTGGGCACCTCTCAAGCTGTGAAAGGCAGGAAGTGGGTCCTCCCCACAGTCCCTGAAAGACCACAGCCCACGATGTACTGATGTAACCCTGGGAGACCATGCAGGGCTTCTAACCTGCAGAGCTGGAAGAGAAGACATTCATGATATTTAAGCCACTGCGTCTGTGGCGATTTGGTGACAGTGGCCGGGGCATCGATGCAGGGACAATGGTAGTGAGTCTTTAATTCAGCAATTCAGTGTGGTCTCACAGGCTTCCACTGCAAACCTAGCTTCTGCCACAGACCTAGCTTCCACCCCAGAAATGTGTGGCTGGTCAATGGAACACATTAACGGGTCCCTTTCTACGTACCCAGACGTCTGTGGATTATTTTTTTAAAGGATATGCAAATATCCTTTAAATTATGATATTTTATGCAATATTATGCAAATTGTGACTATAAAATAAAAAGATGTGGCCAGGTGCAGTGGCTCACGCCTGTAATCCCAGCACTTTGGGAGGCCGAGGCGGGTGGATCACGTGAAGTCATGAGGTCGAGACCAGCCTGGCCAACATGGTGAAACCCTGTCTCTACTAAAACTACAAAAATTAGCCGGGTATGGTGGTGGGTGCCTGTAATCCCAGCTACAAGGGGTGCTGAGGCAGGAGGATTGCTCGCACTCATGAGGTGGAGGTTGCAGTGAGCCAAGATCGCGCCTCTGCACTCCAGCCTGGGAGACAGAGTGAGACTCCATTAAAAAAAAAATTAAAAAACATAAAAAGACTTAAACTCCAGCGACATCTGCCAGGGCGTTGGTCTCCAGAGCTTTCTTCTCATGACCGTGACACGCGTGTGTATTGAGCCCACCGTGTAGGCCTCCTGAGGCCTTTCTGGGCTTGCTTGCCTCAGTACATGTGACCTTGTGACTTTCTAGTCCCAGTTCACCCTTGACCTGACACGGTGCCTCAACCCAACTTCATCACCCATATCTGGTGCTTCTAAAAATCTATTTTCCCCTCAGAGAATCAAGTTTTGTTACCATTGAGGAAACTTTTAATTTTTGAGATGGAGTTTAGCTCTTGTTGCCCAGGCTGGAGTGCAATGGCTCGATCTTGGCTCACCACAACCTCCGCCTCCCGGGTTCAAGGGATTCTCCTGCCTCAGCCTCCCGAGTAGCTGGGATTACAGGCATGTGCCACCATGCCTGGCTAATTTTGTACTTTTAGTAGAGACGGGGTTTTTCCATATTGGTCAGGCTGGTCTTGAGCTCTCGACCTCAGGTGATCTGCCCGCCTCGGCCTCCCAAAGTGCTGGGATTACAGGTGTGAGCCACTGCGCCTGGCCGAGGAAACATTTTTTAAAGGTGCAATGAACCGTGGAGGTGATTCTGGAGCGGGTCTGGAAAGCGCCCTGAGTTAGTGCTACTGAGACGACCTCCTCCAGGTCTTCTGCTCAACTGGATGTCTGCATTTAGAGTGTCAGCTAAGCCAAGCACAGTGGCTCATACCTGTAATCCCAGCACTTTGGGAGGCTGAGGCGGGCAGATACCTGAACGCAGGAGTTCGAGACTAGCCTGGGCAAGATGGCAAAACACACACCTATAATTTCAGCTACTTGAGAGGCTGAGGCAGGGGAATCGCTTGAACCAGGGAGGCAGAGGTTTCAGTGAGCCAAGATCACGCCACTGTACTCCAGCCTGGGCGACAGAGCAAGACTCTGTCTCAAATGAAAGTGAAACCAAAACAGAAAGTCAGCTAAACCAGGGTCACATTCCCCACGGCGAGTCTGCTCAGACGGCCCTGACCAAGTACCAAGACAGATCCTTGAAACAACAGAAATCTGTTCTCACAGTTCTGGGGCTGCAAGTTGGAGATCCAGGTGAGGGTAGGGCCTGCTCCCTCCAGAGGTTCTTGGGGATGGTCCCTCCACCTCTCCCAGCTCCCAGGGGCTCGGAATTCCTGGTATTTCTTGGTTGCAGCTGCCTGGCTCCAACTTCTGCCTTTGGTGTCACAGGCATTCTACCACCACGTCTCTGTGTCCGTGGGACCATCTTCTTACAAGGACACAGTCACATTGAATTGGGGGCCCATCCTACTCCAGCAGAGCCTCATCACTAACCATGCCTGCAAAACCCTGTTCCCCAGTGAAGTCCCGTTCTGAGACACTGGGGCTAGGACTTCCACCTGTCTCTTGGGAGACACAATTTAACCGGCAGCGCCACCACTGAGGAAACGTAAGTGTGCTGAAGACGCAAACCTAACACACAGGAGGCAGGCACCGTCTGAGGCAGCCCTCCGGCAAATGTCAGGCTGTGTGGCTCAGACCCGGCACAGCCTCCTCAATGGGAGCTCTGTGTGGGCTGGCTGGGGACAAGGACAAGCAGACTTGGGAGAGATGGGGTTTGGGCATCTGGGAGACAGGAACTCCTTCCCGGGAGGAAGACCGTGATGGAGGCGTGGAAGTGGGTGGGAGCCGGTGTGCACTGGGCTGCAATGCATGCTGCTGGGCCAGTCCAGGAGCCCACACTGTCGGGTGCTGGCTGCTAGAAGCCCACAGCAGGGGCCCAAGGCCCGCCCCCTAGCCTCAGGGCACAGCTTCCCGTGTCCAATCAAGGCTGCCTTACCCAAGCCCTGGCCCTGCCCGTTCCATGCCTTCTCCTGCAAGGCTTGCTCAAGAGCATACTGCGAAAACTTGCAGGCATCACCCCCAACACAAGGGTTGCTGCTAGGGAAGCTGCCTGTCGACAGGGCGCTCTGATCCACCTGGCGCATGTGCTGTTTAGGCTGTCCAGGAACAGCTACTTCAGTGACTGACCCGGAGCCTCCAGCTCTTCTTCCACCTTTCAATTCCATGGACATGGTGGGGCGCAGTGCTCACGCCTGTAATCCCAGCACTTTGGGAGGCTGAGGTGGGTGAATCACCTGAGGTCAGGAGTTCGAGACCAGCCTGGACAACATGGTGAAACCCCATCTCTAATCAAATACAAAAATGAGCTGGGCGTGGTCAGGAGGCTGAGGCAAGAGAATCGCTTGAACCCGAGAGGTGGAGGTCAGGGTGAGCAGAGATCGCGCCATTGCGCTCTGGCCTGGGTGACAGAGCGAGACTCCATCTCAAAGTAAATAAATAAATAAATAAACTAACAGATTCCATGGACAGGATTGATGGGCGCCGTAGGACATGGAGCTCTAAGGTGAGCAGGTTGAGATTGAAAACCAGCCAGAAACACATTCCTAGGTGTGAGTTCACACTGTCGTTCTTTCTACTTCAGTCATTGATGTGGCAGTTCCAACTGCAGTGTGGAGAAGTAGCCGGTGAAGAAGCCCATGAGGAGCGACAGGGGGCCCCTGGAGCTGCGTGACAGATCTCGGGGTGCCGGCATGGTGAGAAGGTCGCCACGGCAGTCACATGCTTTACTCCGGCCCATTAGCCCTCGTCTGCGTCTGCAATGAGGCCAGCGGCTGCGCTGCTTATAACTGTTGTATCAGCACAAACATCTGACTCCTGGACGGACTCGGCACTGGAGCTCAGAGTGTGATTAGCATAATGAAGTGAGGGAAGATATTGACATTTTGTATATCTGCAGCCTGATAATGTTATATGAAAAGGGATATCTACAATGCTAATGGAAATGTAATTGATGTAAAACTGCAATTCCTACAATGAACTCAGAAGGCAAAGAGCTTACTTGTAAAATAGATAAGATTAGAGGGAGCGGCAGGAATCCCAAGACATTAATCCTGACTGTATTTCTGGTGCCAAGCGCTAATAAGTAAGTGATTGTTTTAATTCACACAGGTATCACAATATTTATTGTATGCTCCAGATCAAGTTTGCCTGAGGATGAATAAATCAGTAAGAGCATCTCATTACTTTATTTCTTCTCCCTCAGCAGTGTCTGTGGCACAAGCATGCCTGCTGTTATCGATGAGATAAGTGGAGGGAGGTGGCTGCAGGAGCCCAGGAGCGGGCATTCCAGGTGCATAAATAACACACAGAGATGCGATGCTTTCTGTGGCCCGGCCAAGCCCAGGCGGCCGGAGCTGTCAGTGGATGGACTTTGTGGGCCATGATGTTGAGACTGTGGTCTAACATCTAAATTTTCTCTCAAACTCTTTGTGTTGCTTGAGCTGGGGGCACGTGTTTGGACTTCGGAGAAACCCAGAACACTGATGGCAGTGCTTGGGCAGGCGAAAACTGCGGGATCCCACACCCTGCCGTTGCCTGGGGCCCTGGTCTCCTTTTCCCTGCTCTGCTGGGGCCCCGGCTGGCTGACCCTGCAACTCCGCAGACCATTGGCTTCTGGCTGGATCCTGATAACGAAGGTACAAGTGAAAGATGGGAAACAGAAAGAAGGGTGACACCAGGCATTTTGAGTGTTGGTGACTCAGTGGGCGTCCCTGGCAGCTGGTGGTGGACTCCCCTGTGACTCCAGCTGCTCTAGAGTCTGAGACTGAGTAATGTAGGCAGTTGTCACACGATGGTAAGGATTTGCATATCCAAACACATCAAACATAGAAAAGGCACAGTGAAAATATGGCATTAGAATCTTACGGGATGATGGCCGGGCGCAGTGGCTCACGCCTGTAATCCCAGCACTTTGGGAGGCTGAGGCAGGTGGATCACTTGAGGTCAGGAGTTCAAGACCAGTCTGGCTGACATGGTGAAACCCCGTCTCTACTAAAAATACAAAAATTAGCTGGGCATAGTGGCGGGCACCTGTAATCCCAGCTACTCGGGAGGCTGAGGCAGGAGAATCGCTTGAGCCTGGGAGGTGGAGTTACGGTGAGCCAAGATTGTGCCACTGCACTCCAGCCTGGGCCACAGAGTAAGACTCCATCTCCAAAAAAAAAAAAAAAAAAAGGTTCTTACAGGACTGCTGTTGTCTATGCGGTCTCAAGGTGACTGCAGTTATATGGCATATGACAGCACTCACAGTGCCTTCTACTCTCCTGGTTGGAGTCTGACTCCAGTCCCAGTCCTAGGTCAGGGGCTCCCGAGGTGCCTTCCATTGCTGGGCTATTTGGTGGAACCCAGGGGTAGCTTCTCAGAAGAAAATATTTCAATGAATAATGCAAAATATGTAGGCTTAAGAAGGAGAACACTCATATTGGAATATACTTATCAAAACATTTAAGCAAATGTGTAGCAGAGCGCTGTGTACGCCTCTCCTTAATGCACGAAATGAGCAGATCTCTGGGAGGGTCTAACCTGGCTATTTCAAAGGAATGACGTGTGTAAACAACGTTCTAGGATCTCTGTAAAAATGTGAGGCATATGGAGATGTCCGCACTAGTGTGATAGTAAGAATATCTGTGCTTTCTGCTGGTGACAGAGCCACAGGATGAACTCCTACAGCTGTGCTTTGCAGTTCACGTTCATTATTGAAGGGCATGTCAGATTTTAGTTGGAAATTAGTGAAAATAAACCTATAATTATTTCTCACTCAAGTTCATGGACTTCTAAATTTTATCCACAGACCTCTTGGGGAGGTCTCTAAAATCCAGATTAACCACCTTGCTGGAGATAAATTAAATGTTCCCTTGGATTTTCAGGCTAAGACCACACTATTCTTCCCGTTTCAGCTGGTGGTGGTTTTTCTTTTCTTTTTTTTTTTTTGAGATGGAGTCTGGCTCTGTCACCCAGGCTGGAGTGCGGTGGCATGATCACGGCTTACTGCAGCCTCTGCCTCCTGGGTTCAGGCGA
Source organism: Rhinopithecus bieti (assembly GCF_001698545.2). Lineage (NCBI taxonomy): Eukaryota > Metazoa > Chordata > Mammalia > Primates > Cercopithecidae > Rhinopithecus > Rhinopithecus bieti. The sequence goes on along the minus strand of NW_016821745.1, from coordinate 533,127 downwards.
TTCTCCTGCCTTAGCCTCCCAAGTATCTGGGATTACAGGCACCTGCCACCATGTCCCGTTAATTTTCTGTATTTTTAGTAGAGACGGGGTTTCCCTATGTTGGCCAGGCTGGTCTTGAACTCCTGACCTTGTGATCCACCTGCCTCGGCCTCCCAATCAGCTGGGTTTGAAGTGACCATCCTTCTCTCTCCCAACCACACAGCTGCCTTCCCCGCGGTATCTGATTCCTTGCGGAGTTAAAGTCATCACTCTTTGAGGCTGAATATTCTCAGCAGGCACCTCTGTCTGGGCTCAACAGAAGTCCACATTTTCCCACGACAGCCCTTCGGATGTGAAAGGTTTGGTGTAACTTCCAAAACCCCCAGGCTTGTCCTCCCTAGGATGGTGTGAATCAGTGTGGGCTAGTTCTCTCCAAGCAGAACTCCAATTTTAATATTTTAGGGAAATTATAGAATCATATATTTCCTCACAGGAGACAGTTTGCTGGCCCTAAAAGAAGCATTAGTCAGCTGTGGCGCAAGCAGCTTTCTTTCCTAATGGAGCCCTGTGCACATATCTCTGGCCCCACTGGAGTTCTGAATTAGGTCACAGAGGCAGGCGTTTGCTTGGAGAGGCTGCCGAGCTCAGGCCCGGCGAGATGGTGGCAGGCCTCCACCCACAGCCTGAACCGGAAGTAAAGGGAGGCAAACTACTGACAAAAGAGGGAAAGAAGATCCGCTAAACCAGTTGTCCGACGAGCTTGTCTTTTTTTCCCTTTAATTGATGGTTCAGGTGACAATTCTCCAGGTGACTTGTGTGTCTGGACCCTGCATTGATGGTATAACTCACGGGGTCCTGCAGCCCTGCTCCCTGCTCTGCAGTGACATTATTACTTTCCCAGGACCCCTGTAACAAAGTGGCGCAAACCCCACGGCTTGAACAACGGAAATGTGTCCGCTCACAGCTCAGAGACGGGAAGGCCAAGGCCGAGTTGTGGGCAGGGCTGGTTCTTTCTGAGGCTGAGCAGGAGTCCGTCCCAGGCCACCCTCCAGCTTCTGGAGGTTGCTGGCAGTCTCTGGTGGCCCCAGCTCCTGGAAGCATCACCCCACCTCTTCCTGCGTGCTCGCCTGGCCTCTCCCGTGTACAGTCTGTCTCTGTCTACATCTCTCCCTTTCATAAGGACACAGGCACACGGGATTAGGGCCCATCCTAGACACCTCAGCCTACCTTGATTACATCTGCAAACACCCTATTTCCACATGAGGCCACCTTCACAGGGACTGGGGCTTAGGCTCCAATGTGTGAGTTTTAGGGGACAAAATTCCACCCATAACACACATGATCTCTTTGGAAAGTGGAAGCTTCTCAATGCAGGAGCAGCGTCTCCAAGGCCTTCTTGCCTCTCAGACACAGGGTTGAATTTGGAAGTACGAGCTGAGCCAAATTCCCCCAGCCCCCTTTCCTGCCTGACACCCCATGTTCAGGTAAGTTGGCCAAGGACTGGAACAGCCGATGACGATGGAAATCCATGCTTTCTCTGTGACATGCTCACACCCCACTGCTTTTCTCCCAGCCTTAGAAAGCCCCTTCAACCGTGGCCTTGGCGGTGAGCTGTAAACCAGCGGTGTTGGAGCCGATGCCTGTCAGACGGAGCAGTTTATCACCGTACTCAGTTGATTAATCCCTGTCAGTGGGCGTTCAGACGTGCTGCAGCGCTGCCCTGGAGTCACAGAGGTGTCTGTGCGCACAGGAAGTGGCAACAAAGGACTCCAAGTCTCCCTATCTGCTGGGCAGACCTTGAGGTGGCCGTTGGGTGAAGGGCGGAGGCATGTCAAGCAGGGGCACAGCCTCTATGCCACGGTGTCTGCCCCTCACCAGCAGGCTAGGGGCAGACTCCCACCCTGGCAGAGGCCTGGCAAGGCAGAAAGGACCCGAGGAACTGGAGAACTGCCTCCGGGCTCAGCTCTCTGCAGGCATGACCGCAGCTCCGGGCTCAGCTCTCCGCAGGCACGACTGCAGCGTGACTCCAGGCCTGCCGTTCACCGCTGTGGCTCCCCGTGTCCCCATCTGTTCACGAAGGGCCTGAGCTGGAGGAACACTCTGGCCCTTCCACTCCTTGTAGCTATTCTGTGATCCAGCAGCCTGTCAGGGGGCACAACTGCCTCTCACGCATGGGACCCACCTTCCGGATGTCAGCCCTGCCCACGACTCCAATGCCTAGTGCTGGGGCTGTACTCGGCACAGGGTTGGCATCTGTCTTCATCAGGGGCTGTTTGGTTACAAGGAATAGAAACCCACTCAGCCTGGCCTGGGTAGCCTGGGGCGTGCTGGAGGGTACCCAGGTCATCCCACAGATACCCAAGGCAGAAGCCAAACCAGGCCACGTGTGTCTCAGACACCTCGGGCTGTCAAAGACATGACTTCTCCCTGTTTCACGGGGGCACATGGTCTGTGCACATACACCTGTGCATGCCCACGCCCCACACATGCACACATGTGCACACACACACACACACACAGGCCTTCAGCTTGCCTCAGCACAGACTCTGCTTCGGTTCTGCTTGACCTTTCGTTCCAGTACGAACTGTCAGCTGTTGACTCCTAAGCTCTTAGTTCAAGGTACCAAGACAGAGAAGGAGTAAGTTGGCCTGATGCTCCTTGGGTTATGTTTTCAATGTTTTCATCATTGGTGTGATCAGCTGTGGAAGGAATTTAGAATAGAAAAAATGGCAAAGACAAAGGCAGGGGCAGGCTCTGGGGCTGGGGCAGGGTGTGGGAAGCCCAGGCAACCACTGGTATTTCAGTTTTGATGCTCAGTGAATGGTTATGGATTGACTGATTGATGAATGGGTCTCCGAAGGGGAAGCTTGGGTCACTGCAGTAGACAGCTGCCCAGCATCCAGAGCTCATGCTCCGGGGGAGGAGCCCCATGCTGAGTTTACGTAAGAGAAA
>NW_016821745.1:479606-528744 GCF_001698545.2 Rhinopithecus bieti | reverse complement strand
TAATTTATATTATATATAATATATAACTTGTATAAAGATATATTTACAAGGACATTTAGAGAGGAATTCTTGGGACAGAGGATATATTCATTTAAAATGTTTATAGGTAATACCAAATTGTCCACCAAAGAGATTGAGCAATGTGTGAAAAGCTTGTATTTCTACCTCCTTACTCCAAACTTTATCCTCTTTGCCAGTCTAGTAGGTGAGAAATAGTATTTCTTTTTTTGAGACGGAGTCTCGCTCTGTTGTCCAGGCTTGGAGTGCAGTGGTGTGATCTCACTCTGTCGCCCAGGCTGGAGTGCAGTGGTGTGATCTCAGCTCACTGCAAGCTCCGCCTCCCGGGTTCCCGCCATTCTCCTGCCTCAGCCTCCCGAGTAGCTGGGACTACAGGCGCCCGCCACCTCGCCCGGCTAGTTTTTTGTATTTTTTTAGTAGAGACGGGGTTTCACCATGTTAGCCAGGTGTCACTTTATAGGTACCTTCTCCTCTCCTCCCAGAAGCTCTTAGGATTTTTTTTTTTTTTTCAATTTTTGGAATTCTGAAATTTCACCAGAGTGTGTCTAGGTTTGAGGGCATTTTAAAAATTAATTCTGCTGGTATTCTCTAGGTCTTTGTCATCCAGTAACATGACTTTCTTCTGCTCAGAGAAATTGTCTTCTATTATTTCTTTCATGTTTTCTTTTATTTCTTTGATATTTTCTTTCCTTCTGTAGTCTCTTTTCTGTAACTCCTATTACATAGATATCAAATCTCTGTGGGATTTTGTTTGTTTGTTTGTTTGTTTGAGATGGAGTCTTGCTCTGTCACCCAGGCTGGAGTGCAGTGGCGTGATCTTGGTTTACTGCAACCTCTGCCTCCCAGGTTCAAACAATTCTTCTGCCTCAGCCTCCTGAGTAGAGTAGGTGGGACTACACATGCGTGCCACCATGTCTGGCTAATTTTTGTACTTTTAGTAGAGACAGGGTTTCACCATGTTGATCAGGCTAGTCTCGAACTCCTGACCTCAGGTGATCTGCCTGCCTTGGCCTCCCAAAGTGCTGGGATGACAGGTTTGAGCCACTGCACTTGACCCACTATGGTTTCTTAATGTTTCTGTGATAATTTCCATCTCTTCGTTGTTTTGCTCCATTTGGAGGGAAGATTCCTTCCCATTTATCTTCCAATGTATCAACTTAATCTTCAGTGTACCAATTGAAGACTTTTATTTCATCAATTATATACTTCTTTCTAAAGATAGTTTCAATTTCTCCTTCTCTGAGGAACTCACTCTTCTTTAGTGAAGCACCCACTCTGTTGAGCGTCTCTGAGGATACTGAGAATTGTTCGCAAGTTTTATACTACCCTCCCGGTTATCAGCGGGTCTGTTGTTTCCTCTTGGATCTTCTTTCGCATGCTGGGTTTTTGGAAATGCCTGGTTGGTTGTGTGTTCCATGTATTTATGAGACAGGGGCCATGTAGGTCTCTGGAGCCGAGTTTAGTTTAGTTCTAGGGTTTAGTTCAAGAAAAGGACTTAGTTCTAGAAAAGCCTGGTCTTCTGTCTCTTCAGAGGTCCTTGGACGTCTTCCCTCTCCGGTTTGTTTCCTCAGCTTCATGAACACACAGCCTCAGCCTCGGCCTCCATTCTGCACGTTTGCACAGAACTTCCCTCCCCCAGACCCTGCCAACAGGATGCAAAGGTTTCTAGGAGCGGGTAGGTTGTGGTGTCAACATATTTACATAAAATACCAGTGGGTATTTTATGGGTCTAAACTCTAGTTCAGAGGAGCTGCCACTCCAGGGATTTCACTTCACTTCCAAATAAAAGAGCTACTGTCATGAAATTCCAAGGAATCCAGGCTCGCCAGGCCTGGCTCTGTGCTGGGTCTCCATGTGCATTACTCAGTGCAGGGTGCAGACGCCACAGTTACTGTCCCTGTTGTGAAGGTAGGAAATAGGTACTGTCATCATTCCCAACATAGACAGTGGGAAACGACTGCATGGAGACACCAGGTGATCTGAGGCTGCAGAGCAGCATATGGGCCAGGCGGGACGTGAACCTAGGACCTGAGCTCCAGCCACTGTCAGTGGACGGCTGCAAGGCTGCTTCCCTCCCACGGCTCCACCTGCAGGGAGGATCCCGTGCCCGTCCTAAAGGGGCACACAGATGGAAATGGAAACTCTGAGCTGCTCTCTTACCAGCCATGTGACCACAGAGAGTGACATAACCTCTCAACAGCCCGCTTCTTCAGCACTAAAATGGCAGCAAGAATACCAAGCAGCTCCTGGGTTGTTGTGAGAATTCAGCCAGGGGTAGTGCATACAGCAGCTGCCAAATACATGTTCATTACCTGATGGTCTCACTAGGGACATAAGACAAGGGGCCTGTGAAACAATCACAGAAAAAAAAGCAAGAAAATATCACATTTTGCTAAATATACTCTGTACCATGCTATATTAAAAAATTAAACACCTCAGCCAGGTGACGTGGCTCACACCTGTAATCCCAGCACTTTGGGAGGTGGAGGCGGGTGGATCACCTGAGGTGAGGAGTTCGAGACCATCCTGGCCAACATGGAGAAACCCTGTCTCTACTAAAAATACGAAATTAGCCAGGCGTGGTGGTGCGTGCCTGTAATCCTAGCTACTCAGGAGGCTGAGGCAGGATAATCACTTGAACCTTGGAGGCAGAGGTTGCAGTGAGCCGAGATTGTGCCCTTGCACTCCAGCCTGGGCGACAAGAGCGAAACTCCGTCTCAAAAATAAATAATTAATTAAAATAAAATTTTTAATTAAACACCTCTTGGTTAAATGAACTCTGATCCCATACCATAGGCTCTCAGGACACCGAGGTGGCTGGCACATTAAAGGGCAGTTGACTGGCCAGGCGCAGTGGCTCATGCCTGTACTCCCAGCACTTTGGGAGGCCAAGGTGGACAGATCACTTGAGGTCAGGAGTTCAAGACCAGCCTAGCCAACATGGCAAAACCCCGTTCCTACTAAAAATACAAAAATTAGTCGGGCATGGTAGCATGTGCCTGTAGTCCTAGCTACTCAGGAGGCTGAGGCAGGAGAATTGCTTGAACCTGGGAGGTGGAGGTAGCAGTGAGCTGAGATTGCGCCACTGCACTCCAGCCTGGGTGACAGAGCGAGACTCCATCTCAAAAAAAAAGAGCAGCTGACCAAGAGACCAAGAGATCCCCCAGTGGGTGGATGGAGAGCCCTCGGCAATCGGGGGGCCATTTACTTCCCATGACAGCTCGCACCTGGGCACAGGTGGGCCATCTGCCCTCCCAGGGGGCACCACCACCCTCCCTGCCTCTGCAGGAATGTATGGGCCCCTTGGGGAGGAGGGTGCAGTCTCACACTGGCCGCTAGGAACTCCTCCTCTGCCTCCTCCAAAGTGACTTTCCGAAAGTTACCCTCCCTCTGTTCAGCACCCAGTGTCCCTCCCACTCCCTTCCAGAGACTTCTTTCTTTGTTGGAGCCCTGGCCTATCTAGCTGGGGCCCCCAGTAGACATCCTGCGTGGTTTTACATAAAACAAAGGAGTCGAATAAAGAACCGAGTGCCGGCGCCTCCCCTCGCTCTGCAGAGTGTCCGTCCTCCCCCGTTCATGCCTCCTGCCCTCCTGGGAAGAACCTGTCCCATTGTCCAAGTTGTAAGCAGGTACTCAGTTTAGGTTGAAATGATGGCCCGGTACTTGGACAAGACATTAAAGCCATTCTTAACGCACTAAAAACAATACCACAAAGGTTGTTTCTGAATAAAAGGGAAGATCTTTGTGCACTGAATAACCCAGATTGGTTCTGTCCAAGGATGGCCTTGGGCAGGGTTCAGGCCCAGCTCTCTTGTCTCTCAGTCTCCGAAGGCCTCCTCTGGGAAATGCCATGACTGTGCCCTGACTAGACTCAAGAAGGCCAGCTGGTGCCTGTCCCTCCCTGAGGTCCCGCTCATATCTGTGGGGTGCCTGTCCCTCCCTGAGGTCCCGCTCATATCTGTGGGGTGCCTGTCCCTCCCTGTGGTCCTGCTCATCTCTGCTGGGCTTACAGGGGAAGAGCCGCTCTACCGAAGCCACAGCGGGACTCACTTCCCACAAGGCAGCACTCTTGCGGTCCCCTCCCCGTGGTAAGGCACTTCCCACTTCAGTTGCTGGAGTGATGGTGGGGTAACTCAAGCCTTTGATCCAAGGTTGTTTACCTCCTCAGGGACACCAATAGCTTTCCTGAACAATGGCAACCCTCCAGAGTTATCTTGGACCCAAGTCTAGTACCAGAACAATCAACTCTAAGTTGTTTAAGAAGGCTGTGTACATTAAAACAGCCATAAATCATGGTAATGAATCCCGCAGCATGGAGAGAAATCCATTACACATCTGATACGTGGGGCTATTACTTCAGGACTTGATGCACGCGCCCATGAGGGCATAAAATGCAGTATTAACAAACTGCCCATGAACAGAAAACGTTGCGCTTTCAGCGGGTGGAGGGGAGAGAACCCACCCAACATGGAAATGCTTTATTATTATAAAATTTCTGGAGGCCAACAGTTCAGCAAGGAGGATTTATAAACACATCACTTCGCCTCTTGGAAGGATTTCAGCATAATTAGCTGAACCCCTTCAGCAAGGTGAAGTGCATCCCATGTCTCTGTGGAGCCATAAAAAAGCAAGAAGTGGCGTTGGCGTGTGCACACGAATTCACCGCCTCTGAAAATGCTTCCTACTTTCCAAACTAAATGTGTCTGCCTTTGAGATGGGCAGGAACGGCAGGGAACGTCCTGAGCCTTACCAAAAAGCACGGGCGCTCTGAGCAGAAGTATCGGCGCCAGGCCCGTGCCTGCCAGGTAGCCCAAGGTCGGCTGTCTTCTGAAATCCTTTCTGTTGGAAGTGAAAATGCTGATGCATTTCGGCACAGTCCTCATTTGATTTCCATTTGCAAATGAACAAGAATGATTTCTTCCACTTACCCTTGGTGATCAACCGTTGGCCATCAACATTGCACAAACAAATGAGCTTGCCCCAGTTTTCAACTTCATAAATTGGACACTTCAGAAATGCCACATCTCAGGTTTCTGGGTCACGTGTGAACAAGCCCAGGATGAGTCTACGAGTCCTTAACCGTGTGTGGTTTCTGGGTCACTGTGAATAAGCCCAGGGTAAGTCTCTACAAGTCCTTAACCTCGCATTTGGGTCTGGCGGGGTCCCATCTTGAGTCTCTTCTTTTCTGTTTTTAGTCCTGCTTTGGGTTCTTTTGAGTGGGCCGTCACCACGGACAATCACTTGGGCGACCTTCACAAAGAGCACTGAGACGTGTGGGTAAAGAAATGGCGGGGCTAATCGGCGGTGTTCATTCCAGGGTCAGGATGCCTCCAGGATTGTTCCAGAGGATCAACTCACTTTGGCTATTAGGGAATTCTGGTTCCCCACTAATCCTGGAAGTTTTCAGAGCAGCGTCCCCACGGTGGTCCCTGGGTGGACGCCTTCTCCTTGAGGTGCCCGTGGGGGAAGGCGTGGGGCGGGTGTGGAGCTGCTTCTCGACATTCCGTGTGAGCTTCCTCAGCATGGGGAGCGTCCCAGGCCCGCACTAGGCCACAGTGAGGGAGGCAGCCACTGAGACACTAAAGGCCCTGTGTCTGTGAAGGAGGAATGAAAATCCACATCTGCAAGAGAAAACTTCCGGGTCCACATGTTTTTCTTACTATACAAATGTGACCACAGAAAGTCTATTTACGGCATTCAGGCTGGAACAAGTGTTTTATCATCGCCGGGGACCCCCAAGGGGGAAAGGGGACAACTTAGGACAGAAATGTGATGGATGGGAAATGGTTAAAAGAAAGGAAATGGGCCGGGCGCAGTGGCTCAAGCCTGTAATCCCAGCACTTTGGGAGGCCGAGACGGGCGGATCACGAGGTCAGGAGATCGAGACCATCCTGGCTAACACAGTGAAACCCCGTCTCTACTAAAATACAAAAAACTAGCCGGGCGAAGTGGCGGGCGCCCGTAGTCCCAGCTACTCGGGAGGCTGAGGCAGGAGAATGGCGTGAACCCGGGAGGCGGAACTTGCAGTGAGCTGAGATCCGGCCACTGCACTCCAGCCTGGGTGACAGAGCGAGACTCCGTCTCAAAAAAAAAAAAAAAAAAAAAAAAAAGGAAATGGCATGTGTCTCCACCCAAATCTCATCTGAATTATAGCTCCCATAATCCCCTCATGTCGTGTGAGGGACCTGGTGGGAGGTAACTGAATCATGGGGACAGGTTTTTCCCGTGCTGTTCTCGAGATAGTGAACAAGTCTCATGAGATCTGATGGTTTTATAAAGGATGTTCTCTTGCCTGCCGCCATGTAAGACATGCCTTTGTTCCTCCTTCACCTTCTGCTATAATTGTGAGGCCTCCCCAGCCACGTGTAACTGTGAGTCCATTAAATCTCTTTTTCATTACAAAGTACCCAGTCTTTGGTATTTCTTCATGGCAGTATGAAAGTGGACTAATACAAGAAGTCATTTGGCAGTGGCAATTCTAAGATCTAGACATTTTACAAAAGAGGACAGTTTTATTCCTGAGTCCCTCCTGGTTTTCCCCCTTTGTCTCTGGTGACTCCTGCTCCCTCTCCATCCTGCCCAGCAGGGCCCTCCCTCAATCTGCACACCCCACCCATCACTGACCTGCACAGAACCTTCCCCTGGAATAGTTCCTGAACCTGTTGCTCTTCATCCCCATCTCCCTAGTCTCAGCCCTCATCAGCACCTGCCTGAGCTTTTACAATAGCCTGAAGGTCTCCCTGCACTTATTAAATGTGGGTTTTTCTCAAGGTTCAGGCCTTGCTCTCTTCTCATTCTAAGCTATCTTCCTGTGCAACTAATCTAGTTTCGTGGTTCTAAGTACCAAATATGTATCTTTACCCAAAACTTCTTTTTAGAGCTCTAGATGGAAATGTTCAACTACTTATCTGATGTCTCCACCTGGATGTCTCACAGGCCACTCAAATTCAACCTGATCCAAACTGGACTCCTCCTTACTCCCAGACCTGTTCCTCTTCTGGTGTGGTGTCAAGGGGGCACCATCCTTCAGCCAGCTAAGAAGCCAGACACCCAGGAGTCACACTGGTGTTCTCCCTCACGACCCACCTTCTCATCCGACCCACCACCGAAATGTGTGGAGTCCTCCATCCCAATGGCTCCTGAAATCTATTGCTCTTTACCCCACCGTGGTCCCTGTCTTCCTCAATAACTTCCTAAGCTTTGGCAATTGCTTGCTGGTATCCCTGTATCGAGTTTGGCTTTCTCCAATCCATTTCCCAAACTTTTCAACAACAACAAAGTCTTCTGATTGTTTCCTGTGCACATACAATCAAATCTAAAACTTATAACATGGTAGACAAAGTTCTGAGTGATTTGGCAACAACACAATGGACAAATAAATCATGATGTAGTAATTCAGTGAAACGCCATACAGCAAAGAGAAAAAACCAACCACGGCTACACACAACAATGTGGATGAAGATCTCAAAATACTTCAAAACGTTTTCTTTAAAAATGGATTGTGTCGACCAGGCACCGTGGCTCATTCCTCTAATCCCAGCACTTTGGGAGGCCAAGGCGAGTGGATCACCTGAAGTCAGGAGTTCGAGAGCAGCCTGGCCAACATGGCAAAACCCTGTCTCTATAAAAATTAGCTGGGCGTGGAGGCAGGTGCCTGTAGTCCCAGCTACTCAGGAGGCTGAGGCAGGAGAATCTCTTGAACTCAGGAGGCAGAGTTTGCAATGAGCTGAGATTATGCCACTGCATTCCAGCCTGGTGACAAGAGCAAGACTCTGTCTTAAAAAAAAAAAATAGATTGTGTCTACTGAAGCTTAGCAAACAATAAATATAACAAAAATAAATGAAAACCACAAAGGAAGAAGAAAAAAGTAGGAAAATAGAAAATATGAAAAAAAAAGAAAAAAGAAAAAAATGGATTGTAGTCTGGGCAATATGGTGAGATTCCATCTCTACAAAAAAAATTTTTTTAGTTAGCCAGACATGGGTGGTGTGCACCTATAGTCCTAGCTACTCAGGAGGCTGAGGTGAGAGGATCTCTTGAGCTTAAGAGGTTGAGGCTGCAGTGAGCCAAGGTCATGCCACTGAACTCCAGCCTGGGTGACAGAACAAGACCCTGTCTTGCAAAAAAAAAAAAAAAGAATTGTGTTTGATAGTGGAAGAGACCATGCATATGTGGGAATGGGGCTTTGTAAGAAATTTCTCTACCTTCTGCTCTATTTTGCTTTGAACCTATTTTCTAACTGCTGGAATGCAGTGGCACGATCTTGGCTCACCGCAACCTCCACCTCCCAGGTTCAAGAGACTCTCCTGCCTCAGCCCCACAAGTAGCTAGGATTACAGGCACCCGCCACCATGCCTGGCTTTTTGTTATTTTTAGTAGAGACAGGGTTTCACCATGTAGGCCAGCCTGGTCTCGAACTCCTGACCTCTAATGAGCCACCTGCCTCGGCCTCCCAAAGTGCTGTGATTACAGGCATGAGACACCACGCCCGGCCCTACCCCCATAATAACTTTTTTTTTTTTTACAGTTTCCTTTATTATTTCTGTGTCTTTATTCTTTCTTTTTATCTCTGTCTTCATATTAGAGGCTTTCCTCAAATGTCTTGTGATCTTTGGCTATCAGTTCACCTTTGAGAACGAGAGATACTAAAAAACTATTGAAAGCTTCGTGTGTGGTAGATTAAGAAAGCCACATATATATATATATTTTTTTTTTTTGAAACGGAGTTTGCTCTTGTTGCCCAGGCTGGAGTGCAATGGCGTGATCTCTGCTCACTGCAACCCCTGTCTCATGAGTTCAAGTGATTCTCCTGCCTCCGCCTCCTGAGTAGCTGGGATTACAGGCGCCCACCACCATGCCTGGCTAATTTTGTATTTTTAGTAGAGATGGGGTTTCTCCATGTTGGTCAGGCTGGTCTCAAACTCCTGACCTCAGGTGATCCACCCACCTCAGCCTCCCAAAGTACTGGGATTACAGTTGTGGGCCATCATGCCCTGCTACAAAAAAGTAATTTAAAAAAATTAGCTGCGTGTGGTGGTGCACTCCTGTAGTTCCAGCTACTTGGGAAGCTAAGGTAGGAGGAAAGCTTGGACCCAGGAGTTTGAGGCTGCAGTGAGCTATGATTATGCCATTGCCCTCCAGCCCGGATAACAGAGAGAGTCCCTGTCTCCCAGAAAAAACAAAAAAGAAAAATTGGTAGAATTCAGCAGCAAAGCCATCCAGTCCTGGGCTTTTTGTTGTTGTCATCGTTGGGAGACGTTTCAATACTGATTCAATCATGATGCTCATTATTTATCTGTTTAGGCTTTCTGTTTCTTCCTGGTTCAATCTTGGTAGGTTGCATGTGTCCAGGAGTTTATCCATTTCCTCTAGGTTTTCCCATTTGTTGGCATATAGTTATTCCTAATAGTCTCTAATAATTCTCAGCATTTCTGTAATATCAGTTGTAATATCTCCTTTTTTGTGTCTGATTTTGTTTGAGTCTTCTCTTTTTTCTTAGTTTGTCTAGCTAATAGCTTGTCAATTTTGTTTTTCCTTTTCAAAAAACCAACTTTTCATTTCATTGATATTTTGTATGTTTTGTCTCTATTTTGTTTAGTTCTATTCTGATCTTTTTTTTGGAAACAGAGTCTCACTCTGTCACTCAGGCTGGAGTGCAGTGGCACTATCTCAGCTCACTGCAACCTCCACCTCAGTCTCCCAAGTAGCTGTGAGTACAGGCATCCACCACCACGCCTACCTAATTTTTGTATTTTTAGTAGAGACAGGGTTTTTTTCTATGTTGCCCAGGCTGGTCTTAAACTCCCAACCTTCAGGTGATCCACCCGCCTTGGCCTCCCAAACTGCTGGGATTACAGGCGTGAGCCACCGTGCCTGGCCTATTCTGATCTTAATCATTTTTTTCCTTCTACTAATTTGGGGTTTCGTTTGTTCTTGTTTTTCTAGTGCCTTAAGGTGAATTGCTAGGTTGTTTATTTGAAACCTTTCTACATTTTTGATGTGAGTATTTATTGCTATAAACTTCCCTCTTGAGTATTGCTTTTTCTGTATCCCATAGGTTTTGTTATGTTGTGTATCTATCTTCATTGTTTTAAGGAATTTTTAAATTTTCTTCTTAATTTCATCATAGATTCATTGGTCATTGAGTAGCAGGTTATTTAATTTCCATATATTTGTATCATTTCCAAAATTCCTTTTGTTATTGATTTCTACTTGTATTCCATTGTGTCTGAAGAGATACTTGATATAATTTTGATTTTTAAAAATTTGTTGAGACTTGTTTTGTGGCCTATCGTATAATCTATCCTGGAGAATATCCCATGTGCTGATTAGAAGAATGTGTATTCTGCAGCTATTGAATGAAATGTTTTGTAAATGTCTGTTAGATCCATTTGGCCTAAATCTGTTTAACTCTGATGTTTCTTTGATGACTTTCTGTCTACACAATCTGACCAATGGTGATAGTAGGGTGCTAAAATCCCCAACTATTATTATATTGGGGTCTATTTCTTCCTTTAGCTCTAATAATATTGGCTTTATATATCTGGGTGCCCTGGTGTTAGGTGTAAATATATATTTATAATTGTTATATCCTTTTACTGAATTAATGCCTTTATTGTTGTATAATGACCTTCCTTGTCTCTTTTTACATTTTTTACTTAAAGACTATTTTTTTTCCAAACTAAGCATAGCTATTCATGCTAGCTTTTAGTTTTTGTTTGCATGGAATACATTTTTTCATCCTTCACCTTCAGTCCATATGTGTCTTTACAGGTGAAATGAGGTTCTTGTAGGCAGCTATAGTTGAATCTTATTTTTCTATCAGTTCACCCAATCTATATCTTTTACTTGGGGGATTTAAATTGTTTATATTTAAAGTTGTTATTGATAGATGAGGACTTACTCCTGTCATTTTGTCAACTGTTTCCTGATTGTTTTGTATACTTTGCTTCCTTTTTTCCTCTCTTATTGGTGATCTTTGCAGTTTGATGGTTTTCTGTAGTGAAATTGATTCCTTTATCTTTCTCATGTGTGTGTCTGCTTTACTTGTGAGTTTTATACGTTTTCATGATGGTGGGTATTGTCCTTTTATTTCCAGATGTAGGACTTTCTTAAGCATTTATTGTAGGATCAGTCTAGTGGTGATGAATTCCCTCAGTTTTTGCTTATCTGGGGGAGACTTTCTCTTTCATTTTTGAAAGTTAAGAATTGTGGCCAGGCACGGTGGCTCATGCCTGTAATCCCGGAACTTTGGGAGGCAGAGGTGGGCGGATCACGAGGTCAGGAGATCGAGACTACCCTGGCTAACACAGTGAAACCCCATCTCTACTAAAAACACAAAAAATTAGCCAGGTGTGGTGGCGGGCACCTGTAGTCCCAGCTACTCGGGAGGCTGAGGCAGGAGAATGGCATGAACCCGGGTGGCAGTGCTTGCAGTGAGCCGAGATCCAGCCACTGCACTCCAGCCTGGGCAACAGAGTGAGGCTCTGTCTCAAAAAAAAAAAAAAAAAAAAAAAAAAAAAAAGAAAGTTAAGATTTGTTAGGTATAGTATTCTTAACTGACAATTTCAATGATTGTCATTGAAATTGACATATTTATCTGTCAGTATATATATATTTATTTATTTGAGACAGAGTCTCACTCTGTTGCCGAGGCTGAAGTGCAGTGGCACCATCTCGGCTCACTGCAACCTCCGCCTCCCAGGTTCGAGCAATTCTCTGGCCTTACCTCCCGAGTAGCTGGGACTACAGGCGTGCGCCACCACGCCCGGCTAATTTGTTGTATTTTTAGTAGAGATGGGGTTTCACCACGGTGGCCAGGCTGATTTTGAACTCCTGACCTCAGGTGATCTGCCCTCCTTAGCCTCCTAAAGTGCTGGGATTATAGGCGTGAGGCACCACACCCAGGCTGTCAATATATGTTAACAATATATACTCAGCACTTTGAATAAATCATCCCATTCTTACTTGGCCTGTAAGGTTGCTACTGAGAAATTCACGTCAGTCTGATGGAGGTTTCCCTATATTTGACTTAATGCATTTTTCCTTGTATTGTCTTTCCTCTCTTTGTCTTTGGCTTTGACAGTTTGACAATAGTGAGGCTTGGAGAAGGCCTTTTTGGGGTGAACCTGTATAGAAAATTTTGAATTTCCTGTATTTGGATGTCCATATCCCTTCTATGATTTGGGAGATTTTCAGTTATTATTTGTTTTTCCTGTCTCTTCTCCTGTGGAACTCCCATAATGGAAACACTTTTTCGCTTAATGGTGTCCCATATGTCCTGTAGGTTTTTTCATTCTTTTTTCTTATCTAACCGGATTATTTCAAAAGATCTGTCTTGAAGTTCAGAAGTTATTTCTTCTTGATCTAGTCTATTGTTGAAGCCCTCAATTGTATTTTTTCTTTCAGTGCCAGGAATTCTGTTTCATTCCTTTTCATAACTTCTTATTAAATTTCTCATTCAGATTATGAATTCTCTTCCTGCTTTTGTTGAAGTATCTGTGTTCTGTTATATCTTGTTGACTGTCCTTCAGATCATTGTTTTGAATTCTTTTTCAGACATTTGACGGACTTCTTTTTCGTTGAGGTCCGTTACTGGAGGATTATTGTGTGCCTTTGAAGATACTCTCTTTCCTTGCTTTTTCAGGCTTCTTGTGTCCCCATGTTGATATCTGCACATCTGGTGGAACAGCCATTTCTTCCAACTTTAATGGAGTGGCTTTTGTAGGGAAAATTTTTTCCCCTAGATGTGTCCAGTGGTGTCAATTGGGTAAGGCACTTTGCCTTTGCTTCTGGGTAGCCGTAGTAGTATAGTCTTCATTTGATTTCTTCAACCGTAATCAGTGTCAGTGGTGTCTGTGAGTGCCTTGGTGGCCTAGGCTGCAGTTATTTGTGAAAGCTATAGCATGGCTGTGTTGGGAGCAGGGATGCTGGGCAGGCCAGTCCTCAGGCCCTGTAGTGGGTATGTTTGGGTATCTGGTGACTCCACCTTTGCAGGGGGCAGGGTCACTAGTGAGGGCAGCAGTGGGCCCCAGTCAAGCAGCTCTCAGGTTCTGGGGAGCAAGTGCATCAGCTTCCACTGTCCTGGGGGCAATCTCCTCTCTATGCTGGACTACCTGTGCCTTTGAGTGCAAACTGGTGCTCAGGTGCCAGAGTCATGGCTGCACAGCTGGGTCCAGCTGGTGTTGCAATGCTGCAGTCTTCTGTGTAGATGTGGGGGACTGTAAGTGGGGTCCCAGGGATGTGGTGATGTGGGGGCTACTGGGACTCAGGGCAAGATGCACTCAGGTGGTGGCTCTGTTCTCACAATGATGACATGTTGTGGTGTTCTGGGGGTGGGGGACCCAGTGTGAATTTCCTAAAGAGGAATATTAAAGAAAAGGAGATGACATCATTAATTCAACAAGGATTTATTGAGCTCCTGCTATATAGCAAGCCCTGAAAATACAACAAGGGATATAATAGACAAAGTCATTGCCACCAGTAAATTAACATTCTGCTTGGGAAAGACACGTAATGTATAAGTCAGGTCGGACACGGTAGCTCAGGCCTGTAATCCCAGCACTTCGGAGGCCAAGGCAGGCAGATCACCTGGGAGAGTTTGACCCTAGCCTGGCCAACATGGTGAAATCACGTTTCTACTAAAAATACCAAAATTAGCTGGGTGAGGTGACACGTGCCTATAGTCCCAGCTACTCGAGAGGCTTGAACCCAAGAGGATCACTTGAACCCAGGAAGCAGAGGTTACAGTGAGCCGGGATTGTGCTACTGCACTCCAGCCTGGGTGACAGAGTGAGAGTCCATCTCTAAAATAAATAAACTAATTAAATAAAAATTTTTTTAAAAATTAAAGAAAAAAACAATAGGGCCAGGAGCAGTGGCTCATGCCTATAATCCCAACACTTGGGAGGCCGAGGCAGGCAGGTTGCTTGAGCTCAGGAGTTCAAGACTAGCCTGGGCAACATAGCAAAATCCCACTGTTACAAAAAAAAAAATTAGCTTGGTGTGCTGGCGTGAACCTGTAGTCCCAGCAACTCAGGAAGCTGAGATTGCTTGAGCCTAGGAGGCAGAGGTTACAATAACCCGAGACCATGCACTCCAGCCTGGGTGACAGTGAGACTCTGTCAAAAAAAAAAAAAAAAAGACATGTAATGTACAAGTAAACAAATAAATGCACACGGTAATTTCAGAGAGCAAAAACTGTTTTTAAAGCAATGAAATGAGATATTGTCTTAGTCTATTTTGTGTTGCTATGAAGGAATGCCTGAGTCTGGGTAATTTACAACTAAAAGAGGTTTATTTGGCTCATGGTTCTGCAGGCTGTACAAGAAGCATGGGTGCTAACATCTGGGCAGCTTCTGGTAAGAGCTTTTGTGTTGCATCAAAACATGGCAGAGAAGTTCCAGTGGGAACCTGTCACGTGCAAAGAGGAGCCAAACCTAAGGAATGTCCTAGCTTACAACCCACTTTCACAAGAATTAATCCATTACCTCAAGAACCAATCCAGCTTCCTGAGAACAAGAACTCAGTCACTATCATGAGAACAGCACCAACCTATTCATGAAGGATCCACCCCCAGGACCCAAACATCTCCCACTAGGCTCCACCTCCCAACCACCACACAGGGGATTAATCTCAACATGCGATTTGGTGGAGTTAAACAAACCACATCTAAACCATTGCAGATAGTAAGATAAATAGTGACTGGAGAGGATCTATTTTAGGTGGATGACCAACCAAGACTGGAATTAAAGTGGGGAAATGGAATTGATAAATAGGAAAGATTTTATAGCCAAGAAAGAGTTTGAATCATTCCAGTTAAACCCATTATGATTCATCTACTTGCATTAAAGCTTCATGGTGTTGGGCATTATAGCAGCCTACAGTCCAGTGGTTTTTTGCTTAGACAGAGATAGGGGATTGAACAGGAGGCCAGGGGTTAGGCAGTGCTGTAGTACAGGCAGCACTACAACTTGCTGAATAAGAAAATTGTAGTGGAATCAGAATGTCTGAAGGAGAATTTGTTTTGGGGAAAAGTTGATTCATTCTGCTTGAACTTGGTGGTTTTGGTGTATTCGTGGGATAGCCAAGTAGAAATGTCCAGCAGATCCCAAGGTCAAGCCTGAAAACTTCCGGTCTAGGAGCATCCTCAGCTCCTTCCTCTCCCTCTACCTCCTCACCCACATGGTCACCCAGTGCTGTGGCAGCTCCCTCTTCTCAAGTCAACGGTGTCCTCAACCTTCATCCTATTGCCACGGCCTAAAAGTGGCTCGGGATCCACGCTGCCTGCATCTCGGCAGCCACCGCCTTCTTCGATGTCTCTTGGGGTGTGAGGCACACAGTAGATGCTTTATAAATGTTGGCTTTGTATGAAAGGAAATCAGAAAAGTATGAAAAGAGGGGAGTGTCAAGGTGCTGAATTAGGAGTTGGCAGCATTTTTACTTATTTTTAA
This sequence comes from Rhinopithecus bieti, assembly GCF_001698545.2. Taxonomy (NCBI): domain Eukaryota; kingdom Metazoa; phylum Chordata; class Mammalia; order Primates; family Cercopithecidae; genus Rhinopithecus; species Rhinopithecus bieti. The sequence continues at coordinate 513,273 of NW_016821745.1, read as the reverse complement.
TTTTGTTATTATGAAAGTAAAAGAATCAAAGAATAGCTAGTCCATTGGCAGAGCAGCCAGCGTTTTATTTTATTTTCTAGACTGGTAAGAAGAGGAGGCTGATGGGTTACCAAATGCCACCACAGTAGGGGCATCTTGGCACCTATGAGGTGCCTAATGCCATGGTGCCTCTGCTGTCCACAGAGAGGAATGGAGAACATGGTGAGGATAAAGGGCAGCTTGGGGCTTTAAGTAGTGGAGTGTCAGCAAGTCCTGAGCAGCCCACACCCATGTTCTGGAGCCATGTTTTGGTTTAAGTTTATACCCCATTCTCCTCTCCAACCTCACCACCTTCCTCATTATTTAACAATCATCTGCTGACCCTTAAATCATTAAGCAATTAGTGTGGTGTCAGGGAAAGTCATCGCTGAGTGAGCTGCAGCAGAGGAAGAGGAGACTGAGGCTCAGAGACTGAAAGTCACTTGTCCACGGCCATACAGTGGGTTAGGAATGGTAGATGATAGGGTAGTGTTTTTTTTGTTTTTTATCACATCGTCATGCTTCAAAATGTGAAACAGTCGGTTTTGATGCCTCTGGGGGTGTCTAAGCACTTGCACTGCTAGCCCATCCCAGAATGAATCCCCTCCTTTCCTCCCTGCACCCCCTTCAGACAAGATTTACTGAAGTCAGGTGAACCTTGGTTCAACCTTGCTCGTAGGTTCTAAGTGGTCGTTTCATTTAAGACATTTAACTAAAAGCCCTTTCCATAGAACCAACTCCTGCAGGCGTGCTGCCAGCAATTAATGAAAGATGATAAAATAATAAAAGAAGTAATACATTAACTATATTATCCTTGCACATTTGGGCAGTCCTTTTCATTATATCCTCTTTATGGACATTCTCCAGCAACATTTGAAGAGCTACTTTATTGCTGTTCTGTGACTGTTTGGGTTTCCAGACATTAACAGGCTCCTTAAACGCTAATGCTCTGCTGGCTCCCCGTCTCTGCCGGGTGGGTTGGATGCAAACGCTCGGTGGGGTGCATTCCATCTGCACCTTTCCCTCTTTCTGCTTGGAGAGGGAGCTGGAAGAGAACTTGGGATGACAGATTTCATTTTTGGACTCTCAGCCTCTGAAAGAAATTGGTTTGTTAATTAAGAGAAATGATACAATTGGCCTCTGTCTGTAATTTGCTTAAAGAACAATTTGGTCTAGGAGCTGAGCGTCCCCGTGGGGACTTACGATTTCCAGGTCACAGTCTGTCGTGGGCATGACTGAGATCTTTCATGCCCTGAGCAGCAAAGCGTATGGGGACGCCTGCATGTCTGCCCCTCTCCTCAATGGAATCGGCCCTCCCCTCCTTCCACCCCAGCTTTTACCAGATTCCCTAGCACCGGTGTCTGAAATTATAGCTCTATATGTTGCACCTGAGGCCTAAGCACTTCCTTACTAAAAGAACTCTGATTTTGGAGGAGGGGAAATGTGCCTGACTAAAACGCCAGCCTGCCAAAGACTCTTTGCAGCTGTGGGGGCCATGTCTCACCATTCTGACTGATGGGATGTGAGGTGAGGTGTGGGCAGGATGTTTGGGACAGTTCAAGTGATTATGTGGGACAGCCCTGACCAATGAGACAAGAATAGAAGTATAGGTGCGATGTCTGGGAAGGTTCTGCTAGTCTGATACAGGAAGCACTCCTTCCTCCCCTTCCTTCCCTTCCCTTCTTTTCCCTGTCTGGAACCAGGGCAGGTGTAACTCTTGGATAGGCAGCCAGCCTGCATCTTTTTTTTTCTTTTTTGAGGCAGAGTCTCACTCTGTTGCCCAATCTGGAGTGCAGTGGCACGATCCAAGCTCACTGCAGCCTCGATCTCCCATGCTCAAGTGATCCTCCCACCTCAGCCTCCTGAGTAGCTGGGACTACAGGCTCGCACCATCACACCCGGCTACAGTTTAAAATGTTTTGTTGAGACAGGATCTTGCTATGTTGCCTAGGCTGGTCTTGAACTCCTGGGCTCAGGCTGCCTCAGCCTCCCAAAGTGCTGGGGTTACAGGTGTGAGCTGCCGCGCCCAGCCCAGCCTGCTCCTTGGAACCACCAAGTGACATCTATGAGGCTGGAAGCTCCTTCACCAGGGAGGACAGAGCAGAGACACAAAAAGGACCTGAGTCCCTGGCCGTATGTTTGAGCTGCTGCACCTGCCATGGGTTGCCAACATCAGAACTTCTTGTACCATGATACGAAGGGGCTGCAGGTGTTGAAGCCACTGTCGGGAAAGCTTTCTGTTATTTGCAGGGGGTTGCAGTCCTCATGGATACAGGATCTCAGGAGCAAGCATGGGGCTGGACCAGTGCAGTGATCCCTCTATAAGCCTGGGGAGGACCGAGTGTCGGCCATGGTCTGCTCTGGCCAGAGCCAGTCTCCTCTGCATTCCTTCTTCCGGCCTACGCTTGACTCTCATGCCTCCTCACCTCCTGTCCTGTCACCCTCGTGCTGAGCTGTTTGGGCCAGGACTCTGACCTCTGCAGCGCTGGCCTTGACTGGGACAGGGGAGCCTCTCTCCTTCTCATTCCTGTGTCCCCACCTTGGCCGTGGCTTCCAGTCCTGTGTTGATAAGGGGGGCCCAGCCCTCACTTCTGCCTCCAGCAGACAATGGCTCATCAGAGGTGGAGCCTGTGGCCTGAGTGGGCCGAGAGTAAGACAACAGTCCCGGAGGGCAGCAGTGCATGTCCTGATGGCCGGAGTGGGGCAACCTAACAAGGAACGCACTCTGTAGCCTTACTGTGTCCCCCTTCCTTCCCCAAATCCTCACGACAGGAACCTCACTGGTTTTTTGTTTGTTTGTTTGTTTTTTGTTTTGCTAAGCAAAGGAAATGAGTGAGCCTGGAAAAAAAAAGTACCTTGGGAAGAAGAGAGGGTGTTGGACTCATACAACGGGACTTGTTGGTGGTCTCACACGAGCACCGTGAGAATAGGCGAGTCGCTAGTAACTCCCACACACGTTTTATTATTTTCTGTTTTGAGAGACAGGGTCTCTCTCGCCCAGGCTGGAGTGCAGTGGTGCGAAAATGGCTCACTGAAGGCTTGAACTCCTGGACTTGAGTGATCCTCCTGCCTCAGCCTCCCGAGTAGCTGAGACTACAGGCACGCATCACCATGCCTGGCTAATTTTTTAATATTTTGTAGAGATGGGTTCTCACTATATTGCCCAGGCTGGTCTGGAACTCCTGGGTTCAAGCAATCCTCCCACCTCAGAAGTCAGGGCCAAGCCGATCTTGAACTCCTGGGCTCAGGCTGCCTCAGCCAAGGGCTGGGATTACAGGTGTGAGCCACTGCACCTGGCCTCCCACCGGTTTTAGAATTGTCTTTTGTCATTGTATTTTCCAGCTATTTTTATCAAGAACCACTGTTGAGTTGCTGGTCCCTTTGCTTGGCTGGGTTCTGGGAAGCCCAGCGCCCTTGCCAGTGTGGTTCCAGAGTCAGTGTCGGGGCAAAAGCCTGACTGGTTTTCACTCCTTTCCTTAGAGGAGGTGCCAGGCCTGCCAGTCCTCGCCCCCAGTCGTCTTCAGTGTCCTGGGAGCCTCCTTTCTTCTGGTAGAACAAGAGCAAGCGCAGCAGGAGACGCTGGGGAGGGAGAGGCCCAGCCCACGCTGAGATTGGGGACACCGAGGTCAGAGAGTCCTTGTCAGGCAAGTTTGGGGGCAGAGACGGGAAGTGAACCCAGGAGGTGCAGAGGGCTCCCCTAAATCCGAAGCTATCCCCTGCCCTCCCTTCCTCGCGTGGCTTTCCGGGCGCCCCCTGCCTGTCTGCGGGGACTCCAGGCGTCCTTCTGTTTTCAGCTCCCGGCTCCTGCCCGCGCGTGTGGCCAGGCTGGGCGCTCGGGCTTCCTCCTCCCAGGCCCGCGGCGGCTTCCGTCCTCGCAGGGGCGATCTTACCCCGGCCGGACAGTTAGGACGCGGTTGTGCTGACCTGAGGCTTGGCCCTGACTGCGGTGAACAGCTCCCGCTCCAGAGGTGGGGGATCTGAACACTGGCCTGTGAGCCCCTGAGAAAAGCCCCTGTTTGCAGACCAGGTGTCTTTGTGGACGAGGGCTTTGAATGCTACAGAGAGTTCATCTTCAAAGCTCTTGGCAATAAGGCTTTTGTTTGTTTGTTTGTTAACTCCTGACCCCTCCAGAGAGAACCAACTAAAGAATCTAGCTGGCCGAACACCCACACGTTGCCAGTAAGAAAAGGTCCTGGCTCTTCCAAGGCTTCAGCTCTAGTGAGCAGTGAGACTGATTTGCTCGCTAGTGAAAAAACTGGGGCCTATATTTCCCATATCCATATTTTGTGAATGGCTTTTCTTAGTATCTTTTAAAATTCTTTTTCATCTTGAGCTCGGAAGAAACCTTCATAACCTTTCAATGTAGAGATTTCGTATCATTCACTATGGAAATCAAACAGCTTTGCCAGATTGGAACTGAAATGTCAATTAATTGTCAATTCTTCACATCGAGTAATTGATTAATTGGCACAATGTTAATCCCTAAATCAGTGGTAATAAATTACTTGGTTTTTAATCTTGACCTTCAGAGTGCTAAAGCTCTTCAAATTGCCACTGTCCCTGCGGGAAATGACTGATGAAGCTACTCTCCTCCCATAATTCGTGTTGCTCCTAAACTTTCTACCTAATTGAGAATCACAGGAGTGCCTGGAAGCCCGTCTGCCAGAGCGCGCCAGCCTTGCCCAGACGTCAGGTGGAAACTGGGCCACTGCTGGGCTGCAGTGACTTTCGGCTGATGGTTTTTTTTTTTTTTTTTCCTGCAAACCTAATCACTTTAATATCACATAGAGTTAATTTAATAGGTGTCCTATTTATCACAAAATTTATGGCTAAACCGCCGGGAAAGTGTTCTTTTCTCCTTTCTTCATTGGCTAGGCAGAACACGGAGTGAGTGGTGACTGTGTCTCCTGCAGTTTTTAACACCTGGTTTCCTCAGGTTATGGCTTCATGTTTACGCAGCCCATGTTCTCCTTGAGCAATGGCTGTGTGTCTTTAGATAAATGCCTTCAGCCTGACCCCAGATGGCTTTACTGGTGAACATTTTTATAGTCGGGGAAGCTTTGGGAATCACTGTGGTATTCCCTTCTAAACATAGACTTGGCAGGGCACAGTGGCTCACACCTGTAATCCCAGCACTTTGGGAGGCCGAGGCGGGTGGATCACTGAGGTCAGGAGTTCGAGACCAGCCTGGCCAACATGACAAAACCCTGTCTCTTCTGAAATACACAAATTATCCAGGTGCGGTGGCACGCACCTATAATCCCAGGTGCTCAGGAGGCTGAGGCAGGAGAATCGCTTGAACCCAGGAGGCAGAGGTTGCAGTGAGCCAAGATCGCACCCCTGCACTCCAGCCTGGGTGACAGAGCGAGACTTCATCTCAAAAACAAACAATAATCTTAAAAAATAAACAGGCTTGTTCAGGAGTATACCTGCTTTTGGTAAAAAATAAATAAACATATGCTTGGAGTTTTGCTTTTGTAGGATAGGCTCAGGGTGAAATTGTGAGGCAGGTCTACTCCCATGTCTTCAGCCCTCCACTGCGCCCTCTTGTCCCACGCTCTCTGTCTTTCCTGGTAAGGTACGACACATAACTAAAGTGTGCACAATGCCACCTCTCAGGGCTGCTTATGAATGAAGTCCTTTTGAAGTCCCACAGCTGTCCCCTTGATGCCCGGGAGCTGCTGATGGGCAGCCCTGGCCCCTCTCTGCACCGCTGTGATCTCTTGGGTCACACTGCTCCACAGGCACCGTCCACAGGCCGCCACGGGACTGGAGCATGAGCCCCTCCCGGCAGGGACAGTTCCTTCATCAACTTACACCCACCAGGGCCAACCATGAAGAAGAAGCGCGTTGTTTAACCAAGTTACTCAGTCATTTAGAATTTCTCTGCTTGATTCCTTTTAAATTAGTTGACATAAGCCGGGAACAGTGACTCACACCTGTAATCAATCCCAGCACCTTGGGAGGCTGAGGCAGGGAGATTGCTTGACTCAGGAGTTCAAGACCAGCCTGGGCAACATGACAAAACCCCCATCTCGACTACAAAATACTAAAAAAATGAGTTGGGGCTGGACACAGTGGCTCATGTCTGTAATCCTAACACTTGAGGAGGCTGAGATGGGTGGATCACCTGAGGTCAGGAGTTCAAGACCAGCCTGGCCAACATGGTGAAAATCTGTCTCTACTAAAAATACAAAAAAATTAGCCAGGCGTGGCGGCTTGTGCATGTAGTCTCAGCTACCTGGGAGTCTGAGGCAAGAGGATCACTTGAGCCTGGGAGGCAGAGGTTGCAATGAACTGAGACTGTGTCACTGTACTCCAGCCTGGGCAACAAAATGAGACTTCATATTTTTAAAAAAAGTTAGTTGGGCATGGTGGTGCATAACTGTAGTCCCAGCTACTCAGGAGGCTGAGGTGGGAGAATTACCTGAGCCCGGGAGGTCGAGGCTGCAGTGAGCTGTAATTACATCACTGCACTCCAGCCTGGGTAACAGAGTGAGACCCTGTCTCAAAAAAAAAATTAATTGACATATTTTAATGAAATTTGACTAACATAAGTGTCAAGATAAGCATAAACACGCCGATAGTTCCATCGACCTTGCTAACACAAAATGGTGGCCAAGTAACACTTTTAAATATACACATGATCTGTAAACCCCAGCGGTCTCCTAAGAGTGTGGGTGCACTTTCAATGTTAAATGAGACTTGTTTCCATGGAGGGAAAGCTCTGCTTTGTGGTACGGGCAGCCACCACCCATGCCAAGCAACCGCTTACACCGTCAGATCTAAGGCCAACCGGAAAGAACTAGAATGATCTTCCTCCTGTCTGCATCTGGTCAGTTGTTAAGTGAACATTATCCAATGTCCAAACACCCAGGTTCTCACGACGTGAGTGCCGGTCCCTGTCTGTTTCTGAAAATTCACGCTCACCTCCCTGAGGGTGTCCCATTAGCAAAATGAGGACAATGTTGTTACCTCAGAGGGCTGCTTTTGAAAATTAGACAGTCTATGCAAACATGTTGATAAAATATTGCATTATGAATATGTTAGGTAGAGTCATGCTATTATGATGTTTCTGGGAATTCTGGTGGAATTCATGGCTTTCTTTTCTGGGAACCTGCAAGTGTGGAGCTGGGAGGGCTGGAGCCCCGATACTACCTTGTGGCCCCCTAGAGGGGTCAGCTTGGTGGAATGGGCTTGGCCAGGTCACTGCATGATGAGGGTCACCTCCAGGCCTCTAAGGCACTGATTCCCAGGCCAGACGACTTGAGTGTGGACTCCAGCCCTCCCTGAATCCAATTCCAGGGATCCAGGCAGGGAATGTGAAGAGGAAAGGGGGTTGGCTCCAAGAGAGTGGGATGGGAGGGAGAGAGAGCACGTCTGCCCCTTGCCCACGCAAAAAGATGACCTTCAGTGTCAGCCTCACCTCTGTTGCACCCATCGCAGGCATCCCATTGGGGGTGGCCAGAGGCACAGCCTGGACCCCCAACACACTGGGCCTCTGGCCTGTAAGAGACGCCGGAGGAACCCCCAAGTGCAAAGTGTGAATCATGAGTGGATCTTGACATATAAAAACGTCAACTGGCAGGGCACGGTGGCTCATGCCTGTAATCCCAGCACTTTGGGAGGCCGAGGCGAGCGGATCACCTGAGGTCAGGAGTTCAAGACCAGCCTGGCCAACATGGTGAAACCCCGCCTCTCCTAAAAATACAAAAATTAGCTGGGTGTCGTGGCACGTGCCTGTAATCCCAGCTACTTAGAAGGCCGAGGCAGGAGAATCGCTCGAACCCAGGAGGCGGAGGTTGCAGTGAGCCGAGATTGTGCCATTGCACTCCAGCCTGGGCAACAAGAGCAAAACTCCATCTCAGAAAACTTTAAAAATTAAAAAATTAAAAAAATTAAAAGTCAACCTTAAATGATGTGTAGGGGGAATTGGGCAAATGTGAATGTGGATGGTGGCACATTGTGTGATATTGTGGAAATGCCTGTTGTCTTTGGTGTGACAGTGTGATTGAAGGGATGCAGGAGAATGCCCTTGTTTTAGGAGATACCTGCTGGCAAAGGGTTTACAGGTGAACAGTCTTGATGTTTGGCATTAACTTTCAAGTGGTTCAGCAAAATAAAAAGGGCAAACACACAGTCATACCTACATATATGTGTCCACACCTGAACCTACATGTATGTACTCATCCACACACTCACACCTACACATATACAAATCTGCTGATACGATTTGAATCTGTGTCCCTCCCCAAATCTCATGTCAAATTGTAATCCCCAATGTTGGAGGAGGGGCCAGATGGAGGTGATTGGAGCATGGGGGCAGATTTCTCCCTTGCTGCTGTCGTGAAAATGAGTGAGTGCTCATGAGATCTGGTTGTTTAAGAGTGTGTAGCGCCTCTTCCTTTCCTCTCTTCCTTTTTCTCCTGCCAGGTAAGATGTGCCTCCTTCCCCTTCTGCCATGATTGTAAATTTCCTAAGGCCTTCCCAGTCATGCTTCCTGTATAGCCTGTGGAACTGTGACTCAATTAAACCTCTTTTTAAAATAAATTACCCAGTCTCAGGTAGTTCTTTATAGCAATGCTAGAATGAACTAATATAGAAAATTGGTACCAGAAAGTGGGGCATTGCTATAAAGATATCTGAAAATGTGGAAGCAACTTTGGAACTGGGTAATGGGCAGAGTTTGAAACAGTTTGGATGGAGGACTTAGGAGAAGATAGGAAGATGAAGGAAAGTTTGGAACTTCCTAGAGACTTATTAAATTGCTGTGACCAAAATGCTGATAGTGACATGGACAATGAAGACCAGGCTGAGGAAGTCTCAGATGCAGATGGGGAATTCATTGGGAACTGAAGTAAACGTCAGTCCTGCTGTGCTTTAGCAAAGAGACTGGAGGCATTGTGCCCCTGCTCTAGGGATCTGTGGAACTTTGAACTTGAGAGTGATGATTTAGATTATCTGGCAGAAGAAATTTCTAAGTAGCTAGCCAGGTGTGGTGACTCATTCCTGTAATACCAGCAGTTCGGAAGGCCAAGGCAGGTGGATCACCTGAGGTCAGGAGCTTGAAACCAGCCTGTCCAACATGGGGAAACCCTGTCTCTACTAAAAATACAAAAATTAGCCAGGCGTGGTGGCAGGCACCTGTAATCCCAGCTACCCAGGAGGCTGAGGCATGAGAATCACTTGAACCCGGGAGGTAGAGGTTGCAGTGAGCCGAGATCACACCACTGCACTCCAGCCTGGGTAACAGAGCAAGACTCTGTCTCAAAAAACAAACAAACAAACAAAAATTCTACGCAGCAAAACATTCAAGAGGTAGCCTGGCCGCTTCTAACAGCATATGGTCATATGCATGAGCAATGAGATGACCCAAAACTGGAACTTATGTTTATTTATTTATTTTTCGAGTCAGAATCTCACTGTGTGTCCCAGGCTGGAGTGCAGTGGTGCAGCCTCAGCTCACTGCAGCCTCTGCCTCCTGGGTTCAAGCGATTCTCCTGCCTCAGCCTCCCAAGTAACTGAGACTATAGGTGTGTGTCACTACGCCCGGCTAATTTTTGTATTTTTAGTAGAGACAAGGTTTCGCCATGTTAGCCAAGTTGGTCTCAAACTCCTAACCTCAAGTAATCCACTATCCTTGGACTCTCAAAGTGCTGGGATTACAGGTATAAACCACCATGGCTGCCCTGGAACTTATATTTAAAAGGGAAGCAGAGCATAACAATTTAGAAAATTTTCAGCCTGACCATGTGGTACAAAGGAAAAACCCATTTTCTGGGGAGGAATTCAAGTCAGCTACAAAAATTTGCATAAGTAAAGGGAATCCAAATGTTAATAGCCAAGACAATAGGGAAAGTTCCTGGAAGGCATTTCAGAGACCTTCTCAACAGCCCCTCCCATCACAGGCTTGGAGTGCTAGGAGGGAAAAATGGTTTTGCAGGCCAGGCCCAGGGCCCCACTGCCTTGCACAACGTTGGGACACTGCTCCCTGTGTTCCAGCAACTCCAGCTCCAGCTGTGGCTAAAAGAGCCCCACAAATGTCTCAGGCTGCTGCTCAGAGGGTGCAAGCCACAAGCCGTGGTGTCTTCCACATGGTATTAAGCCTGTGGGTTCCCAGAGGGCAAGAGTTGAGGCTTGGGAGCCTCTGCCTAAATGTCAAAGAATGTATGGAAAGGCCTGAATGTCCAAGCAGAAGTCCACTGCAGGGGCAGAGCCCTCATGGAGAACCCCTACTAGGGCAATGTGGGAGGGAAATGTGGGGTTGGAGCCTCTACACAGAGTCCCCACTGAGGCACTGCTTAGTGGAGTGGCAAGAAGAGGACCGCTGTCCTCCAGACCCCAGAATGGTAGATCCACTGACGGCTTGCACCATGTACCTGGAAAAACAGTAGGCAGTCAACACCAGCCCTTGGGAGCAGCTGTGGGGGCTGTACCCTGCAGAGCCACAGGGGCAGAGTTGCCCAAGGCCTTGGGAGCCCACCCCTTGCATCAATGTTGCCTGGATGTGAGACATGGAGGCAAAGGAGATTATTTTAAAGCTTTGAGACTTAATGACTGCCCTGCTGGGTTTTGGACTTGTATGGGGCCTATAGTCCCTTTGTTTTGACTGGTTTCTTCCTTTTGGAATGAGAGCATTTAGCCAATGTCTGTATCCCCACTGTATCTTGGAAGTAACTAACTGGTTTTGATTTCCCAGGATTATAGGTAGAAGGAACTTGCCTTGTCTCAGAAGAGACTTTGGACTTTTGAGTTAATGCTGGAATGGGTTAAGACTTTGGAGGACTATTGGGAAGGCATGATTGTATTTTGAAATGTGAGAAGGACATGAGATTTGAGAGGGGTCCATGGCAGAATGATACGGTTTGGATGGTGTCCCTGCCCAAATCTCATGTTGAATCATCGTCCCCAGTGTTGGAGGTGGGGCCTGGTGGGAGGTGACTGAGTCATGTGGATGGATTTCTCCCTTGCTGTTCTCATGATAGTGAGGGAGTCCTCACGAGATCTGGTTGTTTAAAAGTGTGTAGCGGTAGCTCACACCTGTAATCCCAGCACTTTTGGAGGCTGAGGAGGGTGGATCATCTGAGGTCAAGAGTTCGAGACCAGCCTGGCCAACATGGTGAAACCTCATCTCTACTAAAAATACAAAACTTAGCTAGACATGGTGGCAAGTGCCTGTAATCCCAGCTACTCGGGAGGCTGAGGCACAAGAATCACTTGAACTCAGGAGGTGAAGGTTGCAGTGAGCCGAGATCGTGCCATTGCACTCCAGCCTGGGTAACAGAGCAAAAAGTCCATCTAAAAAAAAAAAAAAAAACAGTATGTATCACCTCCCCCTTCCTCCCTCTTTCCTCTCTTCCTCCTTCTCTGGCCATGTAAGATGTGCATTCTTCCTCTTCACCTTCCACTATGATTGTAAGTTTCCTGAGGCCTCCCCTCCACATGTCCTGTACAGCCTGCAGAACTGTGAGTCAATTAAACTTTGTTTCTTTATAAATTACCCAGTCTCAAGGCAGTTCTTTTGGTTTTTTTTGTTTGTTTGTTTGTTTTTCCCTTGAGATGCAGTTTTGCTCTTGTTGCCCAGGCTGGAGTGCAATGGCATGATCTCGGCTTACTGCAACCTCCACCTCCCTGGTTCAAGCCATTCTCCTGCCTCAGCCTCCCTAGTAGCTGGGATTACAGGCATGTGCCACCATGCCTGACTAATTTTGTATTTTTAGTAGAGACAGGGTTTCACCATGTTGGTTGGGCTTGTCTCAAACTCTTGACCTCAGGTGATCTGTCCACCTTGGCCTCCCAAAGTGCTGGGATTATAGGTGTGAACCACTGCGCCTGGCCTCGGGTAGTTCTTTACAGCAATGTGAGAATGGACTAAATACACCCACACACCCACACCTATGTACATACATGCCACACACTCACCCCTACATATATACACACCCACCCACCCATGCAGATATACACAACACAAACCCACCCCTACATATATACATACCCCACCCCCACACATATATACACACCACATACCCACCCTACATACATACACACCCACACACCCACCCCGATGTATATACACACCCACGCAGCCACCCCTATATATATATATACACATCCACACACCCACCCTATATACCTACACACCCACACACACCCCCACATATATACACACCACCTACCCACCCTACATACACACCCACACACCTACCCTGACATATGTAAACACCACACATCCACACAGCCACCCCTACATATATACACACCCACACACCCACCCTACATAGATACACAACCACACATCCACCCTACATAGATACACACCACACACCCACCGCTACATATATACACATCCACACACCCACCCCTACATATATACACACCACACACCTGCCCCACGTATATACAAACCCACACACCCACCCTACATAGATACACACCCACACACCCAGTCCTACGTATATACACACTCACACGCCCACCCCTACATATATACACACCACACACCCACCCCTACGTATATACACACCCACACCTACATATATACACACCCGTTACTATATATATACCCACCACACGGCCACCCCATGTATACACACCCCCACACCTACAGCTACACATATACACACCTATACACACCCACACCTACAGCTACATATATACACACCTACACACCCAGCCCTACGTATATACACACCACACACCCACCCCTACAAATATACACACCACATGCCCACCCCTATATATATACACACCCACACACCCACCCCTACATATACACATACCACATGACCACCCCTACAAATATACACACCCACACCTACATATATACACACCCACACACCCACCCCTACATACACACCCACACCTACATATATACACACAGCACACGCCCACCCCTACGTATATACACACCACACTCCTACATATATACACACCCACACACCCACCCCTACATAGATACACAGCACATGCCCACACCTACATATATACACACCACATGACCACCCTTATATAGGTACACACATGCCCACACCTATGTATATACATGCCCACATGTGCACATCTTCCTATATACATGCCCACACATCCACACCCACATATATACACACATCCCCTGGTCCACATTCCTCTACACCTGTGTCTATACCTTTGCACCCCAGGACTACACACATTTAGTTACACATGAATAGGTAGAGAAAAGCAAATGTGCCCTAATGTTAACTAGCAGTGAATTTAGGGGCAGGATAGATAGATAATCATTGTACCATTTTTTTAATTTTCTCAAAATCTGAACATTTTGAAAATAAAAATGAGGTGAGTAAGACACTGTCCAGATAAAAGTAAAACTCATTTGTAGGTTGCATTTCACCCACTGGTTACTTATAGTAAATTTTTGGAACTGGGAGTTTATTTAAATTCAGATTGAAGCTGTCTTTTGAGTCTTTTAAGTTGCTATAAGTTTTTTAAAATGTATATTTGAAACTCAGTAGAGAAATAGTATTTGCTCTAGCTTTTTGCTCTCTTTTTTGTTTGTGGAAGAAAAACCCTACTTTGACAAAAGAAAATCTATATGAAATAGAAATCGGTTTTGATGACATTAGTAGAGAATCTAGGGGAGGGGCCAACACCTAATGAGAAAGCAGCCCCCTGTGTGGGGAATTTGGGGTGAAACCTGGAGAAATGCGACACTTCGCACAAACCAAGTTGAATTGTTTTCAGAAGTATAAGGTTCTACGTGGCAAGAGGCTTTTCTCATATGCGCTTCACTTTCTTTGTTGGAGTGCAGAAATACCTCAACACGGAAGAACGTGCCCGCAAGGCCTCACTCTGGCATGTGATGGCGCTGGCTGCAGACGATGAGCACACCTGCGGCTCCGGCAACTACGAGGCGGTGCTCACGGAGAGCACGGCCCTCGGTGGGGATATCCAGAAGGCAGCCACCACCTTCTTCTGTGTTCTTGTTTTGCATTTTCCTTCATTTCTATCAACCGACTTGGCTGTTACAGCTGCTGCTTAGCAAACCCGGTAAACGTGAGGTTGTAATCATTGAATACGGCACTCTGGCAACCGAGACGCTGAAAGGCTGCCTTTTCTGGGGTGAAGAAGGACTGTGTGGCGTTCAGATATCTGATCATATACAGATGGCCACAGATCTTCTTGGCTGAAGATGAGCACAACTTTTCTGCTCAGGCCGCCACAGGACGTCTGACTTGAACGTGTTTCAAAGCTAACGTAAGTAAATTCTAGTCCTGGAGTGACGTCAATTGTCCCATGGATTTCATCTGATTTCCTTCCATCCACTGAATCCCCAGAGGGGCTGCCCGGTGAGTCCTCAGTGACAGAACCTGGTGTCAGGTCGAGAGTGCCACACTCAGCCTTTGCAGAAACAGAGTCGCTCGTATAGGACTGGTCCATAACTGTTGGTCAAGCTGCCTCACAGAATGGCCAGGGTTTGCTCTGGCTGGCTGCTTAGTGGCCCTGGTAAATCGGGAGTAGACAAGTACGAACGGTCAGAATTCGTGTGTCCCGTACAATATGCTGTTCCGTTTGGGAAAATTACATTAAGAAGCTCCAGGAAGTTCCAGGGTGGACATCCTTGGTGAGGGGGCTACATTACATTCTTATGAAAATAAAATAAACTTTGTGGTTTTTTTTTTCTTTCTTTTGAGATGGAGTCTCACTCTATTGCCCAGGCTGGAGTGCAGTGGCACGATCTCAGATCACTGCAACCTCCACCTCCTGGGTTCAAGGAGTTCTCATGCCTCAGCCTCCCGAGTAGCTGGGACTACAGGTGCGCGCCACCACACCCAGCTAGTTTTTGCATTTTTAGTACAGACGTGGTTTCACCATATTGGCCAGGCTGGTCTCAAACTGTTAGCCTCAAGTGATTTGCCCACCTCGGCCTCCCAAACTGTTGGGATTACAGGCATGATCCACCGTGCCTGGCCTAAAAGAAACCTTAAATGGAGCCAAACTCACTGTATACCCCAACAGGCTTCAACAGCAAGGGGATGGCCCACATGGCTTCAAAACGTGGCTTCAAAGTATCTCCTGGAGACAAACGTACTGTCACTGAGCACACAAGCGTCCGGCTTTGCCGTTTGGCTCATACTTAGGATTGAACACGGCACTTCCTTCAAAAAGCACGTCCCACCTGGATCTTGGGAGAGTGCAAGGGTCCCAGGTCCTTGGTTTGTATGGGTTTGTGGTCAGGGGAATTGAACCCCTAGCAGCTTCTTGGTCCCTTAAGAAAAGTGCCCAGCTTCTGACCAACCACAGCCACAGGGAACAAGCTGGATTCAATTCTTGCTCTGTCGCCCAGGCTGGAGCACAGTGACGTGATCTCGGCTCACTGCAACCTCCACTTCCTGGGTTCAAGCCATTCTCCCACCTCAGCCTCCTGAGTAGCTGGGATTACAGGTGCATGCATGCCACCACACATGATATATAAACTAGTGTTTATATTTTTAGTAGAGACAGAGTTTCACTATGTTGGCCAGGCTGGTCCGGCTGGACTTCTGTGAGTCCGGCCTGGACTTCTAATTGTAGTACAAAATGCCTGGCTGAGGTGTGACATCCTATCCATGTTTAACATCTTTAATCACAAGTCTTCTTTCCAAATCAGAATGTAAGAAGTTTAGGGAGTGTAGTCACTTTTGTTTTAATTAGGAACATGTTTAGAAGGCAGGAATTAGCTCTAATGAATAACAGGGTCCCCACTTAGCATGCGAAAGTCAGTATCTGCCTGTGATACAGCCACAGGTGGGAAATTATAGCCTTTATTGCGTGTTCCTCCACCCTACCAGCCTTTCTGCTTTGGAGGAAAACTAGATGTTAGCACAGAGCCACAGCTTGGCCCCTAGGAGGAGGTTTCCTGGCCTGAGTCACGTGTTGGCGATGACTTGCAATCCGGGCTCCCCTGATGCTGTTTGCACCCGCGCTTGCCACACTTGGCCAGGGAGCGGAGGACAGATGGCTCGGCCAGCCTCTCATTTACAGAAGTGGCTTCACAGAAGGCTTCGGTTTTCTCACTGCTCGGCACCCCAGCCCATGACACCAGGCAGGAGGGGAACTGCTCCTCCCCAGGATGTGGGGGCTCTGGGTCCTCGCTCTCTGTCCTTCCATGGGAAATTGGAGTCACGCCCTCGGAGGCCACGTCTGGACTGAAACCATTGTCCTTGGCTTTGGTGGGGAGTTTCCACGGGGGCCATGAAAAGGAGCAACAGGGAAGACAAACGACAAGTCTGTTTGAAAGGGGACAGGCTACAAATCAATACCGGGGGGAGTGGGGGAAGAGGGGAGCAAGGGTCGGAGGCAGGAATGAGGGAAAGATCGGGGAGGCTGCCGCCCTGCGAATAGACAGGAAGGCTTTAAAACGAAATCCCACTTTTTACACCAAAAAATATAAAGCTGTCAATTTTCATTAAGGATGAAGCAAATGAAATCTAGATGGTGCCAAATAATTAACGACTTTTAATAACCCTCATAAATTTGGATTTCATCAAATCCATGTTGCCGATCATTGGCGATCGCTAGCAGGAATGGGGAGCTGGGAGGGGCCTCACACCTGTGTAAAACTGGACGCAGCTGACATCCCTCCCAGGTACATCAATTATCATTAAAGAGTAATAAGAATGCCAAGATGGACCGCTTTAGCACTTCCGTACGGAGGTCCTTACATTTAAAATTAAATCCATTAATTGTAACTACTCTGCTTTTGTGATCCTGCAGGTAGTGCACAAACTAATTCATTGCTTTGGCAATCACGCAGGTCTTTGTTCATTAAGGACCTTGATTTATCTCTCGTAGGGAAGTCCACACGCGTGTGCCCAAAATCACACCGATAAAGGGTCATTCGATCATTTTGTTCCAGACAGTTAGAAACTGACCGTGAACTATGTCTCTGGAATCTGGACCAGGGTTGACTCACAGCAGGTGTGGGAACGGACGACAGGGGCCCCCAGGGCTCCAGGCAGCTAGGCTCCTGAAAGCCCTAGGAAGAGGCAGGGCTTCCTCTCGCCTGTGTGGCACAAATTTATTTTAAAATAAAAGTTTCTTAATGGCGCTTGGCATTTTCTCTGACTGTTCCAGGTGGCAGCCACTTTGATTCATCAGTTTCCATGCTGGCAGGGGCCGGAGGGACAGAGGAGGAATTGGCCTCATAGGCCTGCAAGGCCCTGGCTGGAGGAGGAAGAGGGATTTGAACAACAGCCCCTGGGGCTGCGCTAACCCAGGGGCAGCCTTGAGGCAGCTGGACTCAGCACACAGGCCCCTGGGCTCTTGTGTGGCTGCAGGGACTTGCCCAGGGAGCTGGCCTGGCTGACCACCCCTGCCTCACCCTCCCCCAGGACCCCAAGGTCAGGGGTGCCTGGCCCGGGCCCTGGACGTCATTCTGAAGACTCAGTGCCAGCCTGGCAGCTAGCAGGGGCAGGACCAGCCAACTGCGTTTTGGGGACACGGTGGCCCTGAGAACAGCATCTCAGGGGACGCAGGCTGAGGCAGGACAGGAGCTGTGCAGGGTGGGACACCGCAGGTGAGGGCAGGGGACAGCCCGGGAAGAGCTGCCTCGCGGCTGACACCATGACTTTCAGGTGGCACAGAATCTGCAGGCATCAGCGGAGGGCAGCGCCAAGTAGACAGCAGAGATTCGCACAGCTGGTCAGAGCAGCTCCGTCACCCGTGACCACGAGAGTGAGCCACTGCAGCGTGGCTGTTGTGGGCTGTGCCGCCCCGTGATTTGCCAACTGTGGGCTCATGTGAGTGTTCTGAGGTGAGTGCAGTTAAGGTAGGCAAGGCTAAACATGACGTTCCATAGGGTGGACGTGTTAAATACAGTTTCAATCTTCCATATTTTCAACCTACCAGGGGCGATTTGGGACATAACCCCGTCCCCAGTGGAGGAGCATCTGTAGTTACCATCCCTTGCCCAGGGTTGTAGGCACCCTAAGGAAGCTTCCTAAACGGTGTATGAGCTGATAATAATCAGTTGTAGCTCCCGCATCCCCTCAAAAACATGCTTTTTTTCTTTCTCTATTTTTATTTTATTATTTCATCCACTCGAGCACACATGTGCTCCTTCTTCAATCTGATAGTCTCTCAAGTATTTTAAATAAAAGATATGCGGGCTGGGTGCAGTGGCTCTTGCCTATAATCCCAGCACTTTGGAAGGCTGAGGCGGGTGGATCACTTGAGGTCAGGAGATAGAGACCAGTCTGGCCAACATGGTGAAACCCCGTCTCTACTCAAAGTACAAAAATTAGCTGGGCGTGGTGGCACGAGCCTGTAGTCCCAACTACTTGGGAGGCTGAGGCAGGAGAATCGCTTCAACCCAGAAGGTAGGGGTTGCAGTGAGCCAAGATCATGCCACTGCATTTCAGCCTGGGTGACAGAGAAAGACTCCATCTCAAAAAGAAAGAAAGAAAGAAAAGAAAGAAAGAAAGAAAGAAAGAGAAAAGAAAGAAAAGAAAGAAAAGAAAGAAAAGAAAGAAAAGAAAGAAAAGAAAGAAAAGAAAGAAAAGAAAAGAAAGAAAAGAAAGAAAAGAAAGAAAGAAATGCTTGTGGTAGGCAGAAAATTCCCACCAAGGAGGCCACACTCTCATCCCTCCAACCTGGGACTACGTTACCTTACAGCAAAAGAGACCTTGCAGATGTCATGAAGTCAAGGATTTTGCCAGGGGAGGTGATCCTGGGTTACGTGGTGGACCCCGTGTCATCCCAGGGTGCCTGTGATGGGAAGGCAGGAGGGTCAGTCAGGGAAGGGAATTGAGGACAGAGCAGTGTTGGCGTGAAGTGATTGCTGGAAGGCGCCACAAGCCAGGAAATGCCAGACAGGGCAAGAACAGAGCCTCCCCCGACATCTGCAGGACCCCACCCTGTGACACCTTGGTTTCAGCCCAGGGAGACCCGTGAGAACTTCTGACCCCCAGAACTGTAGCACAGCACATTCGTGTTGTTTCAAGCAATTGAATATGTGGTCACGTATTACTGCAGCCCCAGGGAACTCACCCCTTGGAGGCTCACCTCCTGCCATTGAAGCTGCAGCTCCCCTCTCTCCACAGGAGCAAAGCGCAACAGAACCCAGAAGACTGGCCCTAAAGGAGAGAAAGAAAGGCAAACTGAATATAAGCAGAGAGTTGCTTTGGCCCAAGTTTGAGGACTGCAGTCCAGGAACACAGATTTGAGTTGCCTCGAATACGGACTCCAATTAGCAGCAGTTACAAGCGAGTTGTAAAAAGAAGCCAAAGGAGGAAGGAAAGAGAAGGAAACAAAGGAGAAGGAGAGGGATGGTCTGTGCGGTGGCTCACACTCATAATGCCAGCACTTCGGGAGGCCAAGGTGGGAGGACTGCGTGAGGCCAGGAGTTTGAGACCAGCCTGGGCTACCTTAGAGATAACGAGATCCCCATCTCTACAAAAAAATAGTTGTAAAAAATTAGCCAGGCATGGTGGTACCTGTCTGTAGTACCAGCTCCTCAGGAGGCTGAGGTGGGAGGATTGCTTGAGCCCAGGAGGCTAAGGTTGCAGCGAGCTATGATTGTGCCACTGCACTTCAGCACCCTGGCTTACAGAGCAGGACCCCGTCTCTGTACAAGAGAAAAGAGTTCCTAAGTTGTTTACCAGTAAGTTACATTAAAGTAACTACGCTATTGATTGGCTATACATTGTTCTTTGCATCACAAATTCCAGGAACATGAAGACAATGGGCGAGGTTGCCGATGAGTATCAAGATGCCTTTAAACAGTTGCCGCCAGATGTGGATCCCTGACTGCTCTGAGCTGCTTTTCTTTTCTGCTCAGCTATTTTCAGCACTGTAGGTGGATGCCCCACCAGCCCTGTAGGAGGGGGTGAGTGAAACTGCCTCTGCAAGATTATGACAGAGAGAGAAGCCTGGCACGGCTGACTCCATCTTACCTCTGTCCTCACGGGTGGGCTGTCCTCATTAGCTCCTGGGCGTAGGCCACTGTAACCATGGGAGGGAGTTAGTTAATAGTTTAACTTGAAAGGATGATATATTAGTCCCTCCCTGACATTGCTTCCCTTCCCGTGCGGGACTGAAACCGCCTTTGTGAGACTAATGAAAGGCCACGAGATTCGGATGCTGGGAGGAGCCTGCGTTCTGCTAACATGCAGGTACAGCTAAACATCAACCAGCCATTGTTCCCCAGCTTGTTTTCTGTAATTTCTTAACACTCAGGAGGCATGTGGCCAGAGGTCACAAGATTTGTGGCTTCCTCTGTTGCTCCTAGAGATAACATGACTCTCCTAAGACCTAAGATTGATCTTTTGAGATGTTTTCAGATTTTGCATTCTGGCAACCAACTGACCCCACCCAGACATGTGACTCATAACTCAACTGTGGCCCCCACAGAGGTGAGCTCAGTGCACAAGGACCATCTTCCACACTTCCATTACTTCATCCCTAACCAATCAGCAGCACCCATTCCCTAGCCCCTCTGCCCACCTAATGGCCCATAAAAATCCTAGCCTCTGTGGCCAGGCTTGTGCCTATAATCCCATAATCCCAGCACTTTGGAAGGCTGAGGTGGGAGGATTGCTTGAGCCCAGGAGTTCAAGACCAGCCCGGGTAACATTGCAAGCCCATATCTCTTAAAAAACAAAAACAAACAAAAAAAAAAACTGGGCATGGCGGCATGCACCTGTAGTCTCAGCTATACTCAAGAGGCTGAGACGGGAGGATTGCTTGAGCCTGGGAGGTCAAGGCTGCAGTGAGCCATGGTTGTACCATTGTACTTCAGCCTGGGCAACAGAGTGAAACCCTATCTCAAAAAAAAAAAAAAAAAAAAAAAATTTAAAAAACAGGCCAGGCACAGAGGTTCACACCTGTAATCCCAGCACTTTTGGAGGCCAAGCTGGGCAGATCACAAGGTCAGGAGTTCGAGACCAGCCTGACCAACATGGTGAAAACCTGCCTCTACTAAAAATATAAAAATTAGCTGGGCATGGTGGTGCACATCTGTAACCCCAGCTACTCAGGAGGCTGAGGCAGGAGAATCACTTGAACCTGGGAAGCAGAGGTTGCAGTGAGTCGAGATTGCACCACTGCACTCCAGCATGGGCAACACGGCAAGACTCCATCTCAAAAAAAAAAAAAAATTACTAGCCTCTGAGTTCTCAGGGAGGCTGATTAGAGTCATGATAAGCTCCTGGGCTTCCACTTGGCTGTCCTTGTGTTAATTAAATGCTTTCTTTACTGCAGTAACAGTGTCTCAGTGAATTGGTTTTCTCTGTGCACTGGGGCAAGAAGAACCTGTCAAGCAATTACTTGAGGACCTTCAAAGACTCCCCTGCTGGCCGCCTCTTGGGTTTGTCCGGCCGCTTCATGACAACCACGGCCATCTGGTGTCAGCTCATTCTGAAGAAGCCCCCTTGACTGGCCTCTGTAGTTTGTGTGTGTGTGTGTGTGTGTGTGTGTGTGTGTGTGTGTGTGTGTGTTTGGCAGAGCCTTGCTCCATCACCCAGGCTGGAGTGCAATGGCACGATCTCTGCTCACTGCAACCTCTGCCTCCGGGGTTCAAGCAATTCTCCTGTCTCAGCCTCCTGAGTAGCTGGGAGTGCAGGTGCCCACTACCACACCTGGCTAATTTTTGTATTTTTAGTAGAGATGGGGTTTCACCTTGTTGGTCAGGCTGGTCTCGAACTCCTGACCTCAGGTGATCCACCCGCCTCGGCCTCCCAAAGTGCTGGGATTACAGGCATGAGCCACTGCACCCGGCCTTGTGGTTTGTTAAGTAAAAATTACTGGAGGCCTTTGCTCTAGACTAAGCTCCTGCACTAGATCTTGACGCACCCGACTAAAAACCAACATGGAGTCACTCACGCTAATGTTCCAAGTCACTCAACAAAAACTGAGTTGCTATCTGGCCTTCTAAGAAATCATGAGAGAGTGACAACACCAAATTTCCCCAACTGGCAGCTTCAATGGGCCTGATAATGAATCAAATGTCACCTGAAGGAACCTGAAACACACCAGCCAGCTATTTTTCTGTTTCCCTGCTCCCACCATACAAGGAAAGTAACTTTGAAATGACCAATTCACTTTTTTCTTTTTTTGAGACAGGATCTTGCTCTTCTGGCCAGGCTGGAGTACAGTGGTGCAAGTATGACTCACTGCAGCCTCGTACTCTGGGGCTCAAGTGATCCTCCTGCCTCAGCCTCCTGAATAGCTGAGCTCACAGGTGCACACCACCATGCCCAGCTGACCAATCTGATTTTTTGTTCTTTGTTCCTGCTTTCTTTAGCCTTTTTCTGTCTTTAAAACCAACTTCCTCTGCTTAGTTCATTGGAGCACTTATTTTATTTTGTTTATTTTATTCGTTTTTTTGAGACAGAGTCTCACTCTGTCGCCCAGGCTGCAGTACAATGGCATGATCTCAGTTGACTGCAATCTCCACCTCCTGGGTTCAAGCTATTCTCCTGCCTCAGCCTTCCAAGTAGCTGTGACTACAGGCATGCGCCACCACGCCCAGCTAATTTTTGTATTTTTAGTAGAGACTAGGTTTTGCCATGTTGGCCAGGCTGGTCTCGAAATCCTGACCTCAGGTTATCCACCAGCCTTGGCCTCCCGAAGTGCTAGGATTACAGACTTGTTGAAAGAAGCGTTTCCGGATTCTAGAATTGCATATAAAGCAATTAGTTTAGATCTTCAAACTAAATCTGTTGTAATTTTGTCTTTTCGCAGGTTTATTCAGTTATTACCTTAAGACTGTCTGGAACAACAAACAAGTGAATCTGAGATTGTCTAGCACGTTAATAACTGATCGCTTAATCCAAATGATCACAGTGTGCGTGGGCGTCCTCCGTTTGGCTTTCAGCATTCTAGACTTTTTATTATTTTCATTTGAATCTACCTTTACAACGTACTCAATGTCCTCAGCCACATCGTCCAATGCTGATACTTTCTTTTAAGTCAAAGAGAGTGAAAATTTAATCTTGAAAATTATTTCAACCTGTCTTAAGACTCTAACTTCGCTCTGAGGGTCCCCCAGGTTTCACCAGCTGTGGGCCAGGGTGCTGCCAGGTGCGGCATTTGCTACGGCGATTGTACAGGGCAACTGTCACCTGGGGCTTGGTTTATGGGCTGCAACATGAGGCTTGTTCTGATCAGGAAAGCACTACCCATAGCCTGCTGTTCTACGCCTGTTCAGGATGATGTGAAAAGCATCTCAAAGATGTGCTGCCTCTGTGGCAAAATGCTGTTCCCATTGCTATAAGGTGGGTCTGAACAAACCCCCCGCAGCGTGGGAGGGGCAGTGGGGTGGAACTTGCTGCCCCACGGCCTGGAAGGTGATGGAAACAGAGCGCGCAGGAGGGCAGCAAGCCGGCCATTTCCAGAGCAAAAAACGACGTGCGGTGGTTGTTTTGGTTTATGAATTTCCTCTCCAGGAGCAGGGAACCCTGGTGGGGCCTCTGGCCAGGCCTGCGAACAGCGCTGGTCCCTCTGAAGATTAGGTTGTCTCGATTTCATTTCATCTTACAGGCTGAGTATATTTTATGGGTTTTCGTGAAAGGCATGATTTATGCTTTAAGACTCCTGGAAAAGCTCCTGGCTTTTAAAAATAATCTCTGAAAATGAATTTCTTCTGGGGGTCAGTGACATTGTCTTGTGGCCCAGGAGGGCTCAGGCCTCGCCAGCATCAGAGTTTAGGTGTTTTCCTCTCCTTTCAAAATCTGCTTCTTCTTTCAAAATTTGTTTTAAAAATATCAGCTATGTGAAATATGTGCGTCTACTTATCTTTTACATGTTTGTGCCCCTCCCCTGGCACTTCTCTGCCCTCTTCCTCCGTAGCAGGCCCGTAGTAGCCATTTGTTGATTGAATTTTCAGGGAGGGTACAAATGTTGCTCAGGTGGAAGCAGGGGCAGAGCTGTGCTTTGGAACTGAGGGCCTCGGGCTTTTAGGAGACCCCTGCTGCTGGCCCCTCATGCGCCAACACAGGCTCCCTAATCAGGACTTCTGAGGACATCTTGGGAGGGGTTGGGCTGTGGCTTCACTTTGCTCTGCTCCTCATTGAAATGACCCTTTCCCCCTGGCAATTGCCTGAAAAGATTAAAGATCAATCTGCTCCAGCTCAGGGTGTGTCAGCCCAGCCCCCGGCCAGCCCCAGTCTGGGAAGGGAAAACAAAATCAGTGAGGGAACTGGGCACAGTGGCTCACGCCTATAATCCCAGCACTTTGGGAGGCCGAGGCAGGCAGAACACCTGAGGTCAGGAGTTCGAGACCAGCCTGGCCAACATGGTGAAACCCCGTCTCCACTGAAAATACAAAAATTAGCTGGGCACGGTGGCGCGTGCCTGTAATCCCAGCTACTTGGGAGGCTGGGGCAGGAGAATGGCTTGCACCCAGGAGGAGGTTGCAGTGAGCTGAGATTGTGCCACTGCACTCCAGCCTGGGCAACAAAGCAAGACTCCATCTCAAGTTAAAAAAAAAAAAAGAAAAAAGAAAAGAAACTCATTGAGGGAATAAGGAAGGAGGAGGGCAGGTGGAAGAGTTCTATGATCTCCAGGGACAGGCGATGGCAGGTGGCAGGTGGCAGGCAGCGGGTGCTAGAAGGCAGCTGTGTGCCCCTCCCTGGTCCTGAGGGGGAGTTGAAGTTAGGGCGAGAAGGAAGGGCTGGGCACTGTGATGAGGTGTCTGATGGGGAGGGGCAGGCACCGTGGCCACCCATCTGCTCTGCAGCTTCCTCTCTTCTATCGCTCTCCAAACTGCCTCCAAATCCCTTGTGTTTAAAAGTTTATTATTTTATTATAATTTTCAGGCAGGGTCTCCCTGTGTCTCCCATGCTGGAGTGCAATGACACGATCACAGCTCACTCCAGCCTTGACCCCCTGGGCTCAAATGATTCTACCACTTCAGCCTCCCGCATGGGACCACTGGCTCACACCACCACACCAGACTAATTATTGTATTTTAAAAATTCATTATTATTATTATTATTATTATTATTTGAGATGGAGTCTTGCTCTGTCACCCAGGCTGGAGTGCAGTGGCACGATCTTGGCTCACTGCAAGCCCTGTCTCCCAGGTTCACATCATTCTCCTGCCTCAGCCTCCCGAGTAGCTGGGACTACAGGCACCTGCCACCATGCCTGGCTAATTTTTTGTATTTTAGTAGAGACGGGGTTTCACCGTGTTAGCCAGGATTGTCTTGATCTCCTGACTTCGTGATCTGCCCACCTCGGCCTCCCAAAGTGCTGGGATTACAGGCGTGAGCCACTGCGTCCGGCCATTGTATTTTTAGTAGAGACAGGGTTTTGCCATGTTGCCCAGTCTGGTCTCCAACTCCTGGGCTCAAGTGATCTACCTGCATCAGTCTTTCAAAGCGTTGGGATTACAGGCATGAGCCACCTCACCTGACCTAAGAAAATTTCAAATTTATTTTTATTTTTAATTATGGTAAAAAAATGTAACATAAAATTGACCATTTTAACATTTTTAAGTGTCCGTTTCAGTGGCATTAAGCACATGCACATTTTGTGCAACCATGACCACCATCCATCTCCGGAGCTCTTTCCTTCTCCCGGCTATAATCAAGCTCTGCCCCATTCCTCACCAACTCCCATCCGCTCACCCCTCAGCCCTTGGCAACCACCATTCTGCGTCCTCTGTGAATGTCTTTCTTTTTTTTTTGAGATGGAGTTTTGCTCTATCACCCAGACTGGACTGCAGGGGCGTGATCTCAGCTCACTGCAACCTCCCGCTCCCAGGTTCAAGTGATTCTTCTGCCTCAGCCTCCTGAGAAACTGGGATTACAGGCGTCTGCCACCACGCCCAGCTAATTTTTTGTATTTTTAGTAGAGATGGGGTTTCGCCCTACTGGCCAGGGAGGTCTCGAACTTCTGACCTCAAGTGATCCACCTGCCTTGGCCTCCTAAAGTGCTGGGATTACAGACGTAAGCCACCGTGCCCGGCCTTTTTTTTTTTTTTCTTCTTCTTTTTTAACCACACATCACCTTCCTGGGAGAATTTTACATGTTTCACGTAAGTAGAATGATACAGTATTGGTCCTTTTGTCACTTGACAGCATAATTACACCTGCCCTCACAGGGTCAACCTGAATCACATGCCATGTTCTGGGTGCGAATAGAGTTGTGATGAAGCATTCATCAGGCTGCACTGTGGCCCACTTCGTGGGCGCTAAAGTCCCGTAGCCCTCGCCCCAGACCACGTGCAGCCCCAGTATTCCTACAGAGGGGATGGCTGATGTTAGCATCATGAGGCTCTTGTTTAAGAATTGCCGAGTTGTGCCTCAGTTCCTGGCTTCCAGCAGAAAAGCTGACTCTGACCAGTGTGAAGACCCCGTGGAGGAGCAGAGTCTGCCTGAGAATGCAGATTCTTCCTCTCTCTGTCGCATGACTTCTCCCCACACTCTTCCACCCATCAACGATCTGGTCCCACACCTCGGCCCACCCCGACCCCCGGAAATCCCTAGCCCCAAACTCGCCAGGGGGCGGATTGGAGGAGTTCTCCCTTCTGCTGGTTCACAGGCCTTCAGATTAAAACTCTGTCTTCTGCAACCCTGGATGTGGGTGTCTGAGTACTGACTCACTGTGCCCTGGGCCTGTTACAGTCACGTAGTGTCCTCAGGGCCCATCCACAATTCTCTTTTTCAATGCATTTTTTTTTTTTTTTTTTTGGAGACAGAGTCTTGCTCTGTCATCTAGGCTGGAGTGCAATGGCACAATCTTGGCTCACTGCAATCTTGGCCTCCCGGGTTCAACCGATTCTCCTGTCTCAGCCTCCCAAGTAGCTGGGATTATAGGCATCCACCACCACTCCTGTCTAATTTCTGTATTTTTAGTAGAGATGCGGGTTCGCCATGTTGGCCAGGCAGGTCTCAAACTCCTAATCTCAGGTGATCCACCCACCTCAGCCTCCCAAATTGCTGGGATTACAGGTGTGAGCCACTGCGACCAGCCTCATCATTTGTTCACGTGCTGTTGATTGGAAGGAAAAAGGTGAAGGTCTTCACAGATTGTGAGTCAAATCTTGCCCCATGCTGCTTAAGCCTCCTGCAGCTTCCCTTTAGAGGTGTGGCAGGCTGAAGCCCCAGGCCCATCTTCCCGGCCTGCCTCTCTCCAGACAGTCCCAGCTGGGTGCTGGGATCCCCCCTCTTCACTGAGTGCCTTGAATGGGCTGAGGCTGCTTTGCTGCAAGGCCATCCCTCCTGGCTGTTCCTGGGCCCTAAGTACCTTCTTCAAACTCTGTCTTTTGGGTCTTGTTGGAGAAAAGAGTCAAACTCTTTAAAACAGTTGAAATTTATTCTGAGCCAAATGAGTGACCATGGCCTGGGGCAGGATCTCAAGAGGTCCTGAGAACATGTGCATAAGGTGGTTGGGCTACAGCTTGGTTTTATATGTTTTAGGAGGACATAGGCCATCAGTCAGTACATGTGAGATGTACATTGGTTCAGTCTGGAAAGGCAGGACAGCTGGCAGCGGTGGGGTGGGGACTCCAGGTCACAGATGGATTCAAAGATGCTCTGATTGGTAATTGGTCGAAAGAGTTAAGTCATATCTAGAGACCTGGATGACTAGAAAGGAATGTCCTGGTGAAGATAAGGGTTTGATAAGGTTTGGCTGGGTCCCTGTTCAAATCTCAACTTCAATGGTATCTCCCAGAACTCTCAGGTGTTGTGGGAGAAACCCAGGCGGAGGTAACGGAACCATGGGGGCCGGTCTTTCCCGCCCTATTCTCATGATAGTGAATATGTTTCATGAGATCTGATGGGTTTACCAGGGCTTTCTGCTTTTGCTTCTTCCTCATTCTCTCTTGCTGCTGCCACGTAAGAGGTGCCTTTCACCCTCCGCCATGAATATGAGGCCTCCCCAGCCATGTGGAACTGTAAGTCCAATTCAAACCCCTTTTCTTTTCTTTCTTTCTTTTTTTTTTTTTTTGTTGTTGTTGTTGTTGTTGAGATGGAGCCTCGCTCTGTCACCCAGGCTGGAGTGCAATGGTGCAATCTCAGTTCACTGCAACCTCTGCCTCCTGGGTTCAAGCGATTCTCCTGCCTCAGCCTCCCGAGTAGCTGGGGTTACAGGCGCCCACCACCATGCCCGACTAATTTTTTTGTATTTTTAGACAAGATGGGGTTTCACTATGTTGACCAGGATGGTCTCGAACTCCCAACCTCATGATCTGCCCGCCTTGGCCTCCCAAAGTGCTAGGATTACAGGCGTGAGCCACCGTGCCCGCTCTAAACCTCCTTTTCTTCCCAGTCTTGGGTATGTCTTTATCAGCAGTGTAAAAACAGACCGATACAGGGGTTTTAGAGACCAAGGTTCTCTCATGAGGATGAACCTCTCCAGGTAGCAGGCTTCAGAGAGAAGAGATTGCAGTTGTTCCTTATTAGAAGGTGCCAGGCTCTTAGTTAATTATCTCCTGGATCAGGAAAAGATCTAGAAAGGGAAGGTGATTCTCTACAGAATGTAGATTTTCCCCACAAAAGACAGCTTTGGAGGCCACTTCAAAATATGTCAAAGAAAAATATCTTGGAGTAAACTACTTCCACATATTTCAGGACCAGCGACCTGCCATGTTGGTACCTTGTGACTGCAAAGAGTCTGCTTTGCCCTTCTTCAGGTCTCTGTTTCAATGTTAATCTGATCAGCTGTGCCTGAACTCCAAAGGGAAGAGGGCAGAATGACGGGAGTCTGACCACCCTTCCCATCATGGCCTGAACTAGTGTTTCAGGTTTACTTTGGAATGTCCTTGGCCGAGAGGAGGGATCCATTTAGTTGGCTGGGGCCTTTGAATTTTATTTTGGTTTGCAGTCTCAACTCAACTGTTCAAGTCACCCTCTGAAATCTTAAAGAGGCTTTCCTTGTCGCCTTATTTTTTTTTTTTTTTCGAGACACAGTCTCGCTCTGTCTCCCAGGCTAGAGTGCAGTGGCATGATCTAGGCTCACTGCAAGCTCCACCTCCTGGGTTCAAGCAATTCTCCTGCCTCAACCTTCCAAGTAGCTGGGATTACAGACATGCACCACTAGGCCCATCTAAATTTTGTATTTTTTTAGTAGAGACAGGGTTTCACCATGTTGGCCAGGCTGGTCTCAAACTCCTGACCCCAAGTGATCTGTCCGCCTTGGCCTCCCAAAGTGCTGGGATTACAGCTGTGAGCCACCATCCCAGCCTTTTTTTTTGAGTCAGAATTTTTCTCTGCCATCCAGGCTGTGATGTGAAGCCACCTTGGCAAAATTATGACAGAAAAGGAGCCTGCCACAGCTGATTCCATCTTACTTCTGCGCGCTAAGCTGTCTTCCCTCGTCCCGGGGGTAGGCCAAGCTAACCTTGGGGGGAATTTAGTTTGTAGTTCAACTTGAAAGCGAGGATGATAATAGTCCCTCCCTAAAACTAAATCCCTCCTTGCCCAGGGACTCAAAACTGCCTTCGTAAGACTAAGGAAAGTCCACGAGATTAGGCTTGTGGGAGGGACCGGAATTCTGCTAAAATGTACATATAGTTTCTATAATCTCTTGCTGTTCAAGAGTCATGTGGCCAGAGGTCAGGATCTGCGATTTCCCAGATTGGTCCTATAGATAACAGCACTCTTATAGAACCTAAGATGGGCCTTTGAGATTTTTTCAGATTTCCGGCAATGGACTGAGCCCATCCAGACCCATGACTTGTGACTCAGTCCGTCCTGGGGCTTCACCCAGAGGTGGGCTCAGTGCATGAAGAGTGTTTTCCACGCCCCTGTGATTTCATCCCCAGCCAATCAGCAGCACCCATTCCCCAGGCGCCTGCCCACCAGGTAGTCCATACAAACCCTAAGCTCTGAGTTCTTGGGGAGACTGACTTGAGTAGGAACTCCGTCTCCCATATGGCCAGCCTCACATCAATTAAGCTCTTTCTTTACTGCAATGCTGTGGTCTCAGTGAATTGATTTTGTCTGTGCAGCAGCTAGGAAGAACCCATTAGACAAGTACAATCATATCCGCTTCCTCTGTGGAAGGAAGCTAGCTCTACATGAATAAGGACCTAGTTTTTCTAGTCCAGAGTTTGGTTGAGCATGGCGCAGGTGCACTGGAGACCCACCTGTTACCCTCACACCTGAGGCTGGGTGAGCCCCCAATGCAGGAGGTGGAGAGTGAAGGGTTGAGCAGGGAGGGTCAAGAGGTGAACACCCAAGTGTACCAAATTTCTCTTCTCACCACTTAGGAAGGAGTTTGGGAAGCTAAACCAAAGGCTGTGAGTGTGAATGAAATCTCACTTGCCTTTACTAAACTTAGGTAACTTGTCTGTGTGTGTGATTCCTCTGGCTTTACCGATGAGCAGACATGAGAGGCAGAATGGCAGGGCAGGAGAGTGGTTTGCACTGGACGGAAAGGCCCGGGACTGCAGCGGACCAGGGACCCTTTGCACCTCGATGCCTTGCGTGAGTCTAGCTGTAGTTACCTGAACAAGCAAAGTCTGGGGTTCCTCCTCCTAATCAAAGTGTATGGCTATCTGCCCCATTAATGTGCTAGTGTTTTGCCAGAACCCTGTTGATTCCAACAGGGAGGGCACTGTGTCCCAGAGGCTGAAGAATAGACTTGGAGCCAGTGAGTGGGGCATAGGGGTTACTGAAAACTTACATACAGTACAGTCCAGGAGTGGTGGGCTGGACAGGAAAACTCTAATGTGTGTAAAAAGTAAGCAGTTTATGCAGCATTTTCCCTTAGTGCCCTCTCCTGGCAACCTTCATTTAACCCAAAACAGAGGGCCTTGATCCCCTGTTCAGCCTGTGTTCCAAGGAATGGGCCAGCGGTTCGGAGGTCCTTCACAGATGGAGAGAGAAACTCCCGGGTGGCCACCCCCAGATTCCTTCACTCGGGACTCTGAACACACACCCTTCTTAGACCACAGCGTCATTCTCGGGATATTTTGAGTGTTTGCTGTCAGTTGCATCTGCACCAGGTATAGCCTCTAATGCTCTGTAGCCACCACCTTGACTGGCAGCAACTGGAACGTTTCTGCAGAATGAACTCTATTGTCTGGATTTTGTTTCTGGAGTATGTTCAGTAATTCAGAAAGAGCAAGTTAGTTGTCACTCAGGGAACTTACAAGTGGTTTGTTAGAGAAGGGTATCGTGCTCACGAACTCTCCCGAGAACTCTCGAGGGTGGTCTGCCCTAGAGTAAGCAAGTGTGGCTGGAAAATAGAAAACCTAAGGAGTGAAAATGGGGCTGGTGCAGCGGCTCACACCTGGAATCCCAGAAGTTTGGGAGGCCGAGGCAGGTGGGTCACCTGAGGTGAGGAGTTCCAGCTTGACCAACATGGTGACTCTACTAAAAATACAAACATTAGCAAGGCGTGGTGGTGCATGCCTGCAATCCCAGCTACCTGGGATGCTAAGGCAGGAGAATCACTTGAACCTGGGAGGCGGAGGTTTCAGTGAGCCGAAATCGTGCCATTGCACTCCAGCCTGGGCAACAACAGCGAAGCTTCGTCTCAAAAGAAAAAAAAAAAAGTGAAAAGGGGAGAGAACCCTTCTAGTTACCCTGCACTCACGTGATCATCACATCCTTCCTTGGATCTTGCCAATATGAAGAAAATAAAAATGGCTCCCACGTATTGAGCACGTACTATACCTTAGACAAACACTTTATGTGTATTATTAGCTCAAGTTGCACCACAACCCTGTAAGTAAGGACTATTGGAGAATTCAGATGATGAGTTTGATTACCCAATGTTACACAGCTAATATACCACAGTTTGGGGTTCAAAGCTAAGTCTGTGTGACTCCCAGGTCTGTCCCTTAAGCAGAAATACCACTCACACTTAGCAACACAATTTTAGGATTATCTAAAGACTTCTAACCAAAGGTATAGTCTGATATGAATGGTGCAACTCCCTCCCTTAGAGAGTTTGGGAAAAAGTCCTAAAGAATATTTGTAGCAAGATATCATCTATCTTACTATAGATTTTTAATTAAAAAATCTTAACTAAAACTATAATTGATGTAAACTATTATTTTAGATAGTTGTACGCATTTTTTAAATACAAAAGGCTTACCATTTCTTTATTTTATTTTTATTTTTTTATTTTTTGAGGCAGAGTCTCACTCTGGCTCCCAGACTGGAGTGCAGTGGCACAATCTCAGCTCACTACAACCTCTGCCTCCGGGGTTCCATTAATTCTCCCACCTCAGCCTCCTGAATAGCTGGGATTACAGGCGTGTGCCACCACACCTGGCCCTATGGTTTCAAGATGATGGGATGACAGCATTTCTACCTTACTCTCTTCCTGAACCAAAATGAGGCAGCAAAGTCACAAGAACAGAAGTCTTGCTTTTGGTGAGACTACAAGATACCTGGAACCTGAATCACAGTGTAGAAGGATGGCAGCAGACAGTGAACGCAAACATGACCCCACAGAGAGGACAGTCTGGAGCAGCCAGCGGATCCCTCCACATGACCTGTGTAAAAGGAAAGGAGAATCTCAAGACCAAACTCGCCATGGCAAAGGGAACTGAGTCACGCAATGCCTGCCTTCCCTCTGTTTCCAGACAGATGTGATCCCCCTGCCTGTGTTATCTCATGTCAAATGTAGACCTATTGAGCATGAGACGAATGCATGACTGGCTTTCCCCGCCAATCTGTTTTTTTTTTGTTTTTGTTTTTTGAGATGGAGTCTCACTCTGTCATCCAGGCTGGAGTGCAGTGGGGCGATCTTGGCTCATTGCAACCTCCACCTCCTGGGTGCAAATGAGCCTCCTGCCTCAGCCTCCCGAGTAGCTGAGATTACAGGCACATGCCACCATGCCTGGCTAACTTTTTTGTATTTTTAGAGATGGGGTTTTGGCATGTTGGCTAGGCTGGTCTTGAACTCCTGGCCTCAAGTGATCTGCCCATCTCAGCCTCCCAAAGCACTGGAATTACAGGCGTGAGCCTCCACGCCCAGCCAGCTCCATTCTTTACACAGGTGAAATGAAGATTCTCTGAGTGTTAATCAGAGCCTCATGAGAATGTGGCCTCTCACCTGTTTGCCTACCCCCTTTGTTTCCCTTTACTCCTTTCTCTTAAATTATTGAAGTCCTCAAAACCCTCTCTGGTAAAAGCACAGGACACAGACTCTATTGTGGCTTGTGTTTCTTTTTTCTGGGCACATGCTCAACCTCAGCAAAATAAATCTCTAAGCCGATTGGGAGCTGCCTGTCACGTTTTGTTTTGTTTTTCAATAGGCCATTTTAAGGACTTTATTGGTCACTGTTTGGTTTACATCCAATAAAGACAAGGGAACAACCACAGGTGCTGGGCCCCTTGCGCGGTCGGGGCCATGCAGGAGTGGTTAACGCCTATTGTTTGTTTAAAGTCTGGATAAGGACTAGTTAGACCCCCAGTTCCCAACCCTTACAGTTAGTCAATCACTCTTTCCCATTCATTTAGGGGTTTAGAGTTTTAATTTGTAACAATGGAACTGGAGAGATTCCAGTTTGGGAACCAGGCTGATGGAAGGACAGGTATTGCAGCAGGAAGTTTTCCTGACCTCGCTGCCGGCGGGAACTGAACTGCGCGGGCACCGGCAGGGACCAACTCCCCTCACTTCCTGCTCCGCCCCTCGTGGGAGCACAGGTGTGCATGTGCAGGAGTCCGGGTGAGAGCTTCCGGGTGCGGCTAGAGCGAACTCCATGCCCGTCCCCGCCCACCCCCCCCAC
>NW_016821745.1:471515-479359 GCF_001698545.2 Rhinopithecus bieti | reverse complement strand
AACCGCCCCCCCGGCAGTGTCTAAAGGAGGGTGCTTGCAACCCCTGAAGCCCCAAAGGAAGTGTTACAGTGCCCTTTGAGCTTTGCCATCTGTGGCTTAAGTGTTAACAGCTCAGCAGAGGGTCAGTGTGACAGCCTTTTGCACCCACATTTGTAGAACTTGAGTTCTTGTCTGGTGCCCGGGAGAAATGAGGTTGCATGAATGAATTGAAGGTAGGAGATTTTGTTGCTGATGAAAGTGACTCTTAGTGGTAAGGGGAGCTGAAAAGGGGACGAAGTGGGAAGGTAATCTCTCCGAAGCTATGCCATCAAGTTGTTCCCCTGAACTCAAGCCACTTCTCTCCAACATCCAGCTGCTGCTTCTCTCCCTGCCAGCTTAGCCAGGGGTTTTTATGGGCACAGGACTGCGGGTGAGGCGGGCCGTGGGTGGTTTTGGAAAAGGCAACATTCGAGCTGGAAAACACAGATGTATGTTTTCACTTTGGGCCACAGTACCAGGTTTTTAGGCTTGAGGGTGTGGCCCTCACTGGAGACCCAGCCTCCTCTGCCCAGAACTTCCCTGCCTCCTGTCCTTATCAGTATTCGGTGAGTTAAGTGTTTTTAATTTCTTTGGGTGTGATAATGGAACTGTAGTTACGGTTTACCAAAAACCCAGTCCTTATCTTTTAGCAATATATCCTGAAATGTTGGTAGGTTAAATGGCATAATGTGTGGGCTGGCTCCAAAATAAGCTGGGTGGGAAGAGGGTGCAGGTGCAGGGAGAAGGTGGCTGTGGAGCAGACAAAGCGAGTGATGTACTGGTGGCTGCTGTGGCTGACTGATTGGCATGTGAGGATTTGTTAAGCTCATCTCTCTACTTCTGTAGATGTTTAGAATTTTCTGCAATAAGATGCTTAAAAAAATTAAATGATGGCCTGGTGTGGTGGCTCATACCTATAATCCCAGTACTTTGGGAGGCTGAGGCAGGCAGATTGCTTGAACCCAGGAGTTCGAGACCAGCCTGGGCAACATGGTGAAACCCCGCCTCTACAAAAAATACAAAAATTACCCAGGTATGGTGGTACATGCCTGTAGTCCCAGCTACTCAGGAGGCTGAGGTGGGAGTATCAGTTGAGCCTGGGAGGTTGAGGCTGAAGTGAGCTGAGATTGCACCACTGTACTTCAGCCTGGGTGACAGAGTGAGACCTTGTCTAAAAAAAAAAAAAATTAAATGATGTTACCTGGGCAGAACGAAACAGTAACCCACAGCCACCACTTCAGAACAGTCATGGAGGTGAGGGATCTGGGGAAGCAGAATCCAGGCTGGGTGCCTTCAACAGAGAGGCTTTACCCAGTGTTACCCAAGGAGTGGTTTGGCAACCGGGCAGGCCTGGCCCAGAACCTGTGCAGCGGCAGGGAAGTTCTACAAAGGAAGAAAGAGATTCTATAAGGGAGGGAGAAAGGGGGAGGACGGGGCAAACAGATGGCCAGCATGGCCCCACATGGGTGTACTTTGCTCAATGATCTCCTAATCTTGAAAAGTAAGGAAAAAGGCTCCCTTTGAAACATGACTGAAATAATTTTAGCACAATAACAAGGCATCATGATATTAATATAAAGAAAGAGAATTGGAAATTGCATCCACCTGGGTAATTTTCTATCCTTGCTGAGATCAAATTTTCTAATCTGTAAAATGAGGGGGTTGGACAAGATCCATGGCTATCAATCTTCATCCTACTTAATACTGAGCTATTTACTATCTGTATGTCAGTCTTTGCACCTCAAAAATACATAAAATATCTTAAAGTAATCATATTTCCCCATGAAAAATATAATCAAAAACCTACTTAGCTAATTTAATTTGAAAGATGATGAGGCAGGAGGATCAGTTGAGGCTAGGAGTTTGAGACCAGGTTGGACAACATAGTGAGACCCTGTCTCTACAAAAAAATTTAAAAATTAGCTGGGCATAGTGGTACATACTTGTAGTCCCAGCTACTTGGGAGGCTGAGGCAGGAGGATTACTTCAGCCTGGGAGTCAAAGGCTGCAGTGAGCTATTATCATGCTACTGAGTTCCAACCTGAGTCACAGAGTGAGATTCTGTGTCTAAAATAGAATAAAAGTTGAAGGATGAGGGATGTAGTTTGGCTGTGTCCCCACCCAAATCTCATCTTGAATTGTAGTTCCCATAATTCCCACCTGTGGCAGGAGGGACTTGGTGGGAGGTGGTGGAATCATGGGAATGGTTTCCCCCATGTTGTTTGTGTGGTAGTGAGTAAGTTCTCACAAGATCTGATGGTTTTATAAGGGGCTTCCCCCTTCACTCGGCTCTCATTCTTCTCCCTCCTGCTGCCGTGTGAAGAAGGACATGTTTGCTTCCCCGCTTCCCCTTCTTTTTTTGTTTTTGAGATGGAGTCTCGCTCTGTCGCCCATTCTGGAGTGCAGTGGTGCAATCTCAGCTCACTGCAAGCTCTGCCTCCCAGGTTCATGCCATTCTCCTGCCTCAGCCTCCTGAGTAGCTGGGACTATAGGTGCCCGCCACCACGCCCAGATAATTTTTTTGTGTTTTTAGTAGAGACAGGGTTTCACCGTGTTAGCCAGGATGGCCTCGATCTCCTGACCTCGTGATCCGCCCGCCTCGGCCTCCCAAAGTGCTGGGATTACACGCATGAGCCACCGCACCCGGCCGTTTGCTTCCCCTTCTATCACGATGGGTAAGTTTCCTGAGGCCTCTCCAGCCATGCTAAACCATGAACCAATTAAACCTCCTTCCTTCATAAATTACCCGGTCTCGGGGATGTCCTCATAGCGGGGTGAGAACAGATGAATACGGTGAGCCCCAGATGGATGAAGGGGGCTTACTTTCTAGTGTGGCATTGGACAATTGGATGTGCATTCACGGCTCTGCATCTGGTTGATTGTTCTCTGTTTTCCATGTAGAAGTGACTGTAAAACCCGGACTTCAGGATATCACTAGGTTGTCATTAAAAATGTTTAACTTTAGATCTCTATTGTATATTAATTCCGCAATTTTTGAAATTACCAAATCAGGGTTTATGATCTGAAACAGACTGTGAATCCCATCACAATTTTCAGTTTCACGAGGAACACTCCCATGCATGCGGAGCCTTATGCTGCCCTTCATTGGCCATCAGTCTTGTGATTTTCCTGTGAAAAGTTGTCATGGGTGGGGAAGAAACTAAATCAACCTTTGTTTTCTCATCCATACCAGATCTGAATTTTCTTTTCTGTGGCTATGATTTTACTACAGCAGAGAAGATGTTTTGCCTTAAAAACGTAGGTTTCTGCCCGGGTGCGATGGCTCATGCCTGTAATCCCAGCACTTTGGGAGGCCGAGGCAGGCGGATCACAAGGTCAGGAGATCGAGACCATGGTGAAACCCCGTCTCTACTAAAAATGCAAAAAATTAGCTGGGTGCGTGGCGGGCGCCTGTAGTCCCAGCTGCTCAGGAGGCTGAGGCAGGAGAATGGCGTGAACCCGGGAGGCGGAGCTTGCAGTGAGCGAAGATCACGCCACTGCACTCCAGCCTGAGGGACAGAGCAAGACTCCGTCTCAAAAAAAAAAAAATGTAGGTTTCTTGAACTCCTAGGTATATGTCCAAAAGAATTGAAAGGGGGGACTCAAATCAGATATTTGTATACCAACAGTTTTTTTTTTAAGAGGTGGGGTCTTACTTGTCATCCAGGCTGGAGAGCAGTGGCACAATCACAGCTCACTGCAGCCTCAAACTCCTGGGCTCAAGGGATCCTCTTACCTCAGCCTCTTGAATAGCTGAGGCTATAGGCATGCCCCACCATACCTGACTAATTTTTATTTTTTATTTTTTAGAGACAGGATCTCACTTGTTGCCCAAGTTAGTAATGAACTGCTGGCCTGAAACCATCCTCCCACCTCAGCCTCACAAGTCATTAGAATTATAGGCGTGAACCACCATGTCTATATGATATCAGTATTTGTATAGCACTGTTACTCACAGTCACCAAAATGTAAAGCAACCCAACTGCCCATTAACAGATAAATGGATGAACATTGTGGTCTGTCCATACAATCGCATATGATGGTGTCTTAAAAAGGAAAGAAATTATGACACAGATTACAATCCCATTGAACCTCGGAAACACGGTAAGTGAAGTCAGCCAGACACAAAAGAACAAATGCTGCATGATTCCACTTTCATAAGGCACCTTTGCAGTCAAATTCATAGTGACAGAAGTTCCAGGGGTTGGGGCAGAGGGGGATGGAGAGTTAGTGTTTAATAGGGACAAAGTCTCAGATTGGAAAGATGAGAAAGTTTGGAGATGGATGGTGGTAATCATTGCAAAACAATGTGAGTGTACTTAATGTCACTGAACTATATGTTTAAAAATGGCTAAATGAGGCCAGTTATGGTGACTCACAGTTATGGAGGCTCACAACTATGGTGGTTCACAGTT
This sequence comes from Rhinopithecus bieti, assembly GCF_001698545.2. Taxonomy (NCBI): domain Eukaryota; kingdom Metazoa; phylum Chordata; class Mammalia; order Primates; family Cercopithecidae; genus Rhinopithecus; species Rhinopithecus bieti. The sequence continues at coordinate 474,926 of NW_016821745.1, read as the reverse complement.
ATCGTAGCTCACAGTTATGGTGGCTCAACCTGTAATTCCAGCACTTTGGGAGGCCAAGGCAGGAGGATTGCTTGAACCCAGGAGTTCGAGACCAGCCTTGGCAACATAGTGAGACCCTATCTCTACGAAAAATTTAAAAATTAGTCAAGTGCGGTCGCATGCCCCTGTAGTCCCAGCTACTCAGGAGGCTGAGGCAAGAGGATCGCTTGAGCATGAGGGGTCAAGGCTGTAGTGATCTGTGATCGTGTCACTGCACTCCAGCCTGGAGAACACAGTGAGACCCTGTCTCAAAAACAAACAAACAAAAGTTAAATGATTGATATTATGTTATGTACATTTTACCACAATAAAAATTTTAGAATAAGAAATTTAGGGCTGGGCGTGGTGGCTCAAGCCTGTAATCCTAGCACTTTGGGAGGCTGAGACGGGCGGATCATGAGGTCAGGAGATTGAGACCATCCTGGCTAACACGGTGAAACCCCATCTCTACTAAAAAATACAAAAACTAGCCAGGCGAGGTGGCGGGCACCTGTAGTCCCAGCTACTCGGGAGGCTGAGGCAGGAGAATGGCGTAAACCCGGGAGGTGGAGCTTGCAGTGAGCTGAGATCCAGCCACTGCACTCCAGCCTGGGCGACAGAACAAGACTCCGTGTCAAAATAAATAAATAAATAGAAGAAATTTAGGTTTACACTTTGGGAGGCCTAGTCGGGTGGATCACTTGAGCCCAGGAGTTTGAGACTAGCCTGGTCAACATGGCAAAACCCCATCTCTACTAAAAATACAAAAATAGCCTGCGTGTTGGTGCCTGCATGTAGTCCCAGCTACTCAGGAGACTGAGGCAGGGGAATCGCTTGAACTGGGGAAGCAGAGGTTGCAGTGATCTGAGATCGTGCCACTGAACTCTAGCCTGGGTGACAAAATGAGACTCCATCTCAAAAAAATAAATTAGGTTTAGCTCATTCTTGTTAAAAAAAAAAAAAAATGGTGAATCTGATAGGAGGTAAAACTGCAGTCGGGTAACTACCTTCTGTTCAGTGGGTAATGAACACACCAAATGCAAAGAAGGCACAAAGAACCAATGCATGAATGCTACAGTATTGTAAGTACAGCCCCACTGCAGTCAGCAGCTACTCTTTAGTACTTCGCTTTGATTCACTGGCCATGCATTGTGGAGTCTCACATCTTTGCAGGTTATACACAATGCTTGGCTTTCTGGGGCCCAGGTTTTATACAATTTACCATGTGGATCGCGTGCTCTAGTCCATCCTCGCTAAGACTGTGAGAGTCTTCTATATTGTGGATTGTCAGTAGTGATGAACAGAATGAGCCACTGCACTATGAATTTCCCAGCTTTCCTTGAGGTCCCACCAGGAGAAACCAAAACAGTGATTTCCAAAGGAATGTGGGCATGAGTATTTTATCTTATTTTATTTTATTTTATTTTTGAGACAGAATTTTGCTGTTGTTGCCCAGGTTGGAGTACAATGGCACGATCTTAGCTCACTAAAACCTCTGCCTCCTGGGTTCAGATGAGTCTCCTGCCTCAATCTCCCAAGTAGCTTGGATTATAGGTGCCTGCCACCAAGCCTGGCTAATTTTTTGGTATTTTTAATAGAGACAGGGTTTCACCATGTTGGCCAGGCTGGTCTCGAACCCCTGACCTCAGGTAATCCACCCACCTCGGCCTCCCGAAGTGCTGGGATTACAGGCGTGAGCCACGGCACTCAGCTGGCATGAGTATTTTAAACAACAACCACACAACTTTAGTAGATTTTCAAGCAGTGATGTCTCCCTCCCACTCATAGTCATCCAACTCCAAGCTAAGGGTTTCTGCGCTAGGATATACTCAGAGAGGCAGCAGGGCAGAATTCATGACTGTTGGTCAGCAGACCTCCTGCAAGCCTTGGCCTTTTCACTTCACCAGCTATGACAGCTCGGGTGAGTCACTCAACCTTTCTGGACTGGTTTTGGTTTCATTATCTGTAGGACATCCATGATGATACTTCCTCACTTTGCCTGTCTCTCAGGGATTTCTGGAGGGCTCAATGAGCTAATGCATGCACTGGTTTGTAAACTAATTTTTTTTTTTTTTTTTTTTTTTTTTTAGAGACGGGGGTCTCACTGTGTTCCCCAGGCTGGTCTCAAACTCCTAGCCTCAAGTGATCCTCCCACCTTGTCTCCCAAAGTGCTGGGATTACAAGCGTGAGCCATCGTGCCTGGCCTTGGTTTGTAAACTGTAAAGCAAACATTATCTTTTGCTTTTAATGGAGAATCACTGGGGTGTCCATTCAACCTCTTTAGACCTCATTTTCATGTGGGACTCAAATTTTCTCAAGGTCTTATCCAGCTCCAACATTTGGGCTGGGTTGATTAAGGACAGCTTCATGGAAGAATCAGCACTTTAGCCTCTTTGGGTCTCCCAAGAAAGACTGCACTTAGCCATTTAAAAATTAAGGAAAAGACTGAAACAGAAGGCAGAAACGACCATCAAAGGCACAGAGGTGCAGGTGAGCAGAGCACTTAACTTCAGAGAAGCTGCCCCTGGGTGGGGAGCACACAGTCACTGTGCAAGGGCTACTTGCATCAGCCAAGCTGGCACACGGTGTCACATCAGTATTGTTAATTTGAATGTTAATAGTTTGGCAGTTTGGTTAATTTTTAATTTGTAAATTATTTTACTTCTATGGTTGCATCACGGCATGAAGCATCAGAAGCTTACAGAGTTTTACATTTACAAAGGTTTAAGTAAAATTGTACTCAAAATAACTTAACACTGAAGGTACATGAGAAATGTTTCCTTTACATGTAATCTACTGGATAGTGCAATTGTGTCCCCCCAGATCCCTTCTCTCCCTTCCTAATCATGTAGCTGCAGAAGGGATTGAGCCATCCTCAACTGCCAGAATCACCCCAAGTTCTCCAGTTCTTCCTCTCTGCCACTGATTGGTTAAATTCTAGCCAATCAGCACATGGCATTTCCCTAGTCAATGGGATTGGCTCCAAATGGGCACATGACCCAGTGGTAGGGCAGACATGCCAGTAGAGGTGTGTGGGGCTCTCTCTAAAAGATAACTTCTTTTCTGGAGTTGTTCTTTGAAGAGCTACTGAGGGCTGCCACTTTCTCCCTTTCTGGTATATGTCCATGAAACCTGGAACTGCTACTGCTGCTGTTTTGCAGATGTGTAGAAGACCTGTGCTAGGGGGAAGCAGGGCAGTAGCACAGGAAAGCACATCCTCACCTGTCTGGGCAGCTGAGTCGTCATATCCATCCTGAAGCCCACTCATTTCTCGGACAACCTAGTGTGTGAGTTTATAAGTCCCCTTTTAGTTTAAGTCTTTCTGCTGTAAGACATAGCCTCACAACTTCATGCTATAAAACAATTACAGCAATATTTTTTATTTTTATTTAT
>NW_016821745.1:466109-471306 GCF_001698545.2 Rhinopithecus bieti | reverse complement strand
TTTTATATTTTTATTTATTTATTTATTTATTTATTTATTTATTTATTTTGAGGCGTGGCCCGGACTGGAGTGCAGTGGCCGGATCTCAGCTCACTGCAAGCTCCGCCTCCCGGGTTCACACCATTCTCCTGCCTCAGCCTCCCCAGTAGCTGGGACTACAGGCGCCCGCCACCTCGCCCGGCTAGTTTTGTATTTTAGTAGAAACGTGGTTTCACCGTGTTAGCCAAGATGGTCTAGATCTCCTGACCTCGTGATCCACCCGTCTCGGCCTCCCAAAGTGCTGGGATTACAGGCTTGAGCCACCACGCCTGGCCTATTTATTTATTTTAGACGAGGTCTCACTCTGTCGCCCAGTCCGGAGTGCAGTGGCGCAATCTTGGCTCACTGCAACCTCGGCTTCCCAGGCTCAAGGGATTCTTGTGCCTCAGCCTCCCGAGTAGCTGGGCCCAGCTAATCTTTGTATTTTTAGTAGAGATGGGGTTTCCCCATGTTGGTCAGTCTGGTCTCAAACTCCTGGGCTGAAGTGATGTGCCTGCCTCAGCCTCCCAAAGTATTGGGATTACAGGTGTGAGCCATTGCACCCATCCAACCATGTTTATTTTGCCATGAATCTGTAATTTGGGCAGAGCTTGTCAGGCCCAGCTTGTCTCTGTTTCATCAGCTTCAGCTGGAGCTCCTGAAAAGTGAAGGGCTGGGACCACTTAGAGCCCATCCACTCCACAGGCCAGGTGTCCTGGACCTTCGCTGAAACACCTGCAGCAATCTCTGCCTACAACTGGGGCTGCCTCACTGCAGATGACTGGGATCCAAGGGACAGAGGAAGGGAGGGAAAGCAAACAAAAAAGTGAGTGCTTGCACAAACCAGGTGGAAGCCATATTGCTCCTGTGACCTGACCTTGGGATGACCTTGGAGATGACCTGCATCTTCCCCTGAGTCCTGTGCACAGAGGCAGCTTCAAGTGGAGGAAAATAGACTGTCTTTCTTTTTTTTTTTAGACGGTCTTACTCTGTCGCCAAGGCTGGAGCGTCATGGCGTGGTCTCAGCTCACTCTAGCCTTACCTCCTGGGCTCAAGCAATCCTCCAACCTCAGCCTTCTGAGTAACTGGGACCACAGGTGGGCACCACCACACCCAGCTAATTTTTATATTTTTTTTAGAGACGGGGCCTCACCATGTTGCCCAGGCTTGTTTTGAACTCCTGGGCTCAAGCAGTCCACCTGCCCTGGCCTCCCAAAGTGCTGGGATTAAATATTGCTTGGCCGGGCATGGTGGCTCACACCTGTAATCTCAGCACTTAGGGAGGCCGAGGTGGCAGGATTGCTTGCGCTCAGGAGTTGGAAACCAGCCTGGGCAACATAGGAAGATCCATCTCTACAAAATAAAATTTTAAAATGAAAAATCTGTATTACTTTTCTTACTATAACACAGGTTTGATAATACCTGCTTGATGGATTACTACAGGGATTAATGAGAAAATATAAGTAAAATTATTTTGTGAGCTGTAAAGCTCTATACAAATGTAAATGATTGTTCAAATTCAGTATTTTAAAATTCAAAACCAAATTGATATAACTGGTCATTTAAGTCCAGGAGGTAACTACTTCCCTCTTGCTTCTAATGCCTGACAATGAGGAACAGAACTGGGGTTGAGGCTGCTCTCCAGGGAAGGGGCAGATGCATCACAGAAGGTCATGTTTTATTTGTAAATTGGGCAGTGGGTCCTTTGAACTTGATATTTTATCCTTTTTGTCATTTTGTATGCCCAAAATATTTCATCATAAATTTAAATCAATCCCTTCCCTTGGTTTTCTATTAATACATGAGGCACTGGGCCAGGAGAAGTCAGATGGGGTCCCTTCCTATCAGTTGGGAAGTTTCTGTGGTGACTGCTCCATTGGATAAGATTTTAGCTTTGTTGATCAGCCCATCTACACCTCCTGAATGTGAGGTGGTGCAGACAGGACCAGGTGCTGGGAGGTCAGAAGAAACAATGGACGGCCACTTGGGCGTGAGCGTCACACGGAGAGGGGGCTTGTCTCTGTTGCTGTGTCTCCAGCTCCTGGCGCACAGCCCACATGTGCCTGCCGAATGCGGGCAGCCCTGGAGTGGGGTCTTTGCCTTCTCTTCCTGTCTGTTTCTCCTGTTCTTCTGGGCCCCTAGATGATCCCACATCTTCATGTCCTGGCAGTTGGGTGGGTCTAGGGACCGTGGGATAAGATTCTGCCAATGGACATGCATGGGAGGACCGTGTGCCACTTCTCATCACCCTGAGACCATCATGTTCTTGTCCCCACTGTGGAGATGGAGGCATGAGAGCCGGGCGGCCTGACCTGTCAAGTGGCCGTGGCGGACACTGTCCTGGAGAGCCGTCCAGACTCCCAGCAGGCCTTGCCTTAGCACCAGGTAAACCTAGGGGTTGTTTGTACCTGAGCATGACGTCGCTTGCCCTGACAATTTCACGCTCCTGTCAAGAAGTGCAAGCTGCTGCATCCACACACAGCCGTTCTCGGGAGAGAAAGCATCCCAGGCAAGGCAAAGGAGAGGGAGAGGAAGGTACATTTTAATAACAAATGGTCGAGGCTTTAAGTGAAATGGAAGATCTTTATGTGAAAAATGGTTGAGACCTGGTGATCATTTGAAGGTAAAATCCATGGTCCTTGTTTCTGTAACTGCAGCTGGAGGAAGCTGCATGTTCACTGGCCTTCCTAGTGAAGGTGTCTACAGACTAGGAGTAAAGCTGTGGTTGCATAAAAGACATTTTCGTAACTAAACTGTTTTTTAAATGTGTGTCATTGAGCACCCAATGTGGCTTCCAAGATAGTTAAGCGGGACACAGGGTAAGGTGTGGAGGCAAAAGTGCATCTCGCCCAGACCCAGCGGTCGAGAGGGCTCTGTGGCACCTCCACCAGCTTCTTAGCCACCGGCCATTTCAATCCAGGTGAGCACAGCACAGATGGGCAGGATTCCAAACTCCCTGCACCTCTGTCTGGAAATCTCTGGAACTGACTAGAAAGTGGTTCTGGAAACTTCTCTAGAGATTGTCTCTCCAGGCCTAAGTGCTGCAAATGGTACCGGCAGAGCCCAGCTTGGAGATTCTCCTGAGGTTAGACCCACTGGCACTGCTGCACAGTGAACTACCCAACACTTGGCTCACAAGCAAGACACATTTGGTACCCAGCTGCTGTGGGCCAGGGGTTTGGGGATGGCTTCGCTAAGTGGTTCTCCCTCGTGGCCTCTTGCGAGGCTGCAGTCAAGAGGCTGGCTGTGGCTGCATTTGCCAAAGGCTCACCGGAGGCAGGTGGGCCCACCTCAGGATGGCCCTGTTGTTGGGGGGTGGAGCTTGAGGCCTCGGCTCCGTTCCGCGTGGGGCCCTCTGTGCACTGCCTGAGGATCCTCCCTGTGGGGTGTTTGCCTTCTCCAGGGTGCATGACCCAAGAGAGGGAGCACACAGGAAGCCGAGTGCCTTGCATGAATGTGTCTCCGAGGCCCACGCTGCCATGTCCAGGTTTCTTCTCCTCAGCAGAAAGGAGCAGCTAAATCCCACCTGTGCTCAGGGGAGAGGCACAGGCGCCATCTTTTTTTTTTTTTTTTTTTTTGAGATTGGTCTGGCCATGTTGTCCAGGCCAATCCTGAACTTCTGAACGCCTCCCATCTCAGCCTCCCACGTAGCTGAGTCTACAGGTATAAGCCATGGCACCTGGCTTCAGGATCCATCTTTTGTTTCTTTGTTTGTTTTTGGCACTGAGTCTCACTGTGTTGCCAGGGCTGGAGTGTGGTGGCATGATCTGGGCTCACTGCACCCTCCACCTCCTAGGTTCAAGTGATTCTCCTGCCTCAGCCTCCTGAGTAGCTGGGATTACAGGTGCCCACACCAAGCCCGGCTAATTTTTGTATTTTTAGTAGAGACAGGGTTTCACCATGTCAGCCAGGCTGGTCTTGAACTCCTGACCTCAGGTGATCCGCCCACCTCAGCCACTCCAAGTGCTGGGATTACAGGCGTGAGCCACTGCGCCCGGCCCAGGCTCCATCTTTTGAAGAAAGTGCCAGAGAAGCCGTGCACATACAGGCTGAGCATCCCTAATCCGAAAATCCCAAATCTGAAAAACTCCAAAATTTGAAACGTTTTGAGCACCAATCTGATGCCACAAGTGGAAAATCTCGTGCGTGCCCTCACGTGATGGGTCACGGTCAAAATGCAGACTTTGTTTTCTGCACAAAATTATGTTTAAGTATTGCATCAAGTTATGTTCAGCTATGTGTGTAAGGTGTATATGCAACATAAATGAATCTCGTGTTTAGATTTGGGTCCCACCCTCAATATAATCTCATTATTACAAATATTCCAAAATCCGAAAAAATCAAAATCTGAAACAGTTCTGGTCCAAACTGTGTTGGATAAGAGATTATAACTACTATTTTAAATGCCATAAGATTTAATTAGCTCATATTTAGCAATAACTATAATGTGCCAAGTACTAAGCTACATTTAAAAAAACAAATTGTCTAATCAAATGGTCGGTGTGATCATCTCTGAGTTACACACGAGCAGACAGATCTCAGAGGTGGCCTGACTTGTTCATACAGGCAGTACCTGAGATTTGAACCTTGGTCCTTTGATGCTGTAGTAACCATGTTGTTTATTTTCTGTATCGGATGCTCTGACACCTGGGGCCTGTTGACCCTGGGAGGCTGCCCCTCCCACAAACAGCCAATTACTGGATAGTGAACACTTGCCCGCCCCACACAGGCTTTCCACATGCAAACCCTGCAGTGCAGAGCCCACACCCACCGCCTGCTCTGTGGGCTCACACCCCAGACCACTGTTCACCCACACTTGTCACCCCAAAGCAGGTACCAGACGTGGGGCAGCCCCTGGCCCCAGAGGGCTGGGATTATTCAAGCTGGGCAGTCCCAGGCCTTCTGACCCTGCCTTGGCCTCCCTTATTGTGGAAACCACAGTAGAGGCTCCTGCTTGGTTCCTCCACCCCCCAGCATCACGACCAACCCCGGCGCATCCCTGTGTGGCCCCTGCGGTGCAACCTGCCCTCCTCTCGGGATCCGTAACAAGCCATCTTTTCAATGGCAGCCGTCCTGGATCTGTTGTCCTCACCATGCTGAACCATAATCAAGCCTGTTGAAGACAGATAGATGCCTGACCTGGTCCTCCCCACCTCCCCATCCCCACCCCACCCCCCCG
>NW_016821745.1:456997-462068 GCF_001698545.2 Rhinopithecus bieti | reverse complement strand
CCCGCCTCCCCATCCCCACCCCCCCACCACACTCGTTGCTCCGGTGTGCGCCGTGGTGAGGGCACAGGGAGGCCCCACCTGCGTAGATCTCACAACAGCACATGGAGCGCTCTGCGCCAGGCCTCGGGTGCTTCTGGATTCCTTGCAGCTGGTGATTATTTCAGGCTCACTGTTGCCTGTAGCCTTGGCTCTTCAATTCACTCCTTGTATCGGAAGAGATTTACTACTCTAACTAGATCTGTATCTCAATTTAATGAAAATGTTAAGGATACTTTGATGGTCTTGCGCCAGTGTAATTTTAAATGAAATGTCCTCGCTCTTTGGCAGCCTGCACTGCTGGGATGTTTCACTCTCAGAAAGTGCTTAAGTGAAGTGCTCTTTGCGATACTGTCTTTACATTAGCTTGTTTTACAGCATTTTTTCCCCCAGAGTAAACAAAATAAGTTTTATGGGTATCTTTGAGGCAAAGCCTCATCTGTGTTGCTAGAAATTAAACCCTGGCCATCGTAGGTTACAAAGTGGTGCGTCTTGGGGGAGACACCAGGCCTGGGGCTTCTTTCTAAGCTTCAGTTTCCATGTTTGTAAAATGTGGGTAATAACGTTTCCCTCATAGGACTGCTCTACGCACGTAAGTTTAAAAGTCTGTATGGGGCCACGCACAGTGGCTCACACCTGTAAGAGATTGCCCAGAGGACCAAATAAAGAACTAAAAAACTAAGCCGGGCGCAGTGGCTCACACCTCTAATCCCAGCACTTTGGGAAGCTGAGGCGGGCGATCACCTGAGGTCAGCAGTTTGAGACCAGCCTGGGCAACATGGTGAAACCCCCATCTCTACTAAAAATATGAATATTAGCTAGGCATGGTGGTGGGCGTCTGTAATCCCAGCTACTCTGGAGGCTGAGGCAGGAGAATCGCTTGAACCCAGGAGGTGGAGGTTGCTCCATCTCAAAAAAAAAAAGTCTATATGGCATGTCGTGTCATACCTGACAAAATATGAATCCTCAGTAAAGAGGAGCTTTGATTTTCCACTGCTGTGCTTATGTTTCAACACTTGATTATTCATAGATGACTTTGAGCAGAAGTGTAAGTGTATCTTCCCAAAACACAGGACGCTCTGCGCTTTGGAGGAGGAACTCTCCTTGGCTGTCCTGGCAGCTTCCAGCTGTCCAAGGCGACGAGGAGCACTTGCAATTTGGCCTCTTGCTTCCCACACGTTGAAGGGCTGCCAAACACACGCTTAATTGTCTAACCTTTTTAAATGATTAAAATGATGATGATGATCATGCAGAAAAGAGTAGAATGTTAACAGCAGCATATTATCAATACTTGGTGTTTTCATACTGTTTATTATCACCGTTCTTTCAGCCTATGAACTTAGCAAAATGCCCTTTGAGTGCAGATGCTGAGTGTTAATAACACTGGTCTGAAACAACCGGGCTCATTCAGTGTTTGTATCACTAAAATGTAGCTCTCAAGAGTGGAGCCTGGCCAGGCCCATGCCTTCCACCTCGTGAGGCATCCTGCCCACTTGGCAGATGAAGTTGATGAGGTTAAGTGACTCACCAAAGTCATGCAGTTAGGAAGGGTCAGGGAAGGGCTGGAACCCGTCTCTACAATGCTTTACTACTGGGAGGCGTCTTAAGCGTTAGGAAGTTGAAAGCATGCATGGATATCTGAGTATTACTCAGTCTGCAATTGACAGTGTCAACAAGGTTTCATGGAAGAACAGCTCGGCGGTCTGCACCGGGTAGCTGTGAAGTCACAGCCATGTCGGCCCATGGATAGTGGACACTGTTCCAATTTTAGCAAAAAACTCCACAATCCTTAACCTTAAAGAGCTTTATGAGAAAAAGAAGAAAATAGAAATGCCTAGAGTCACGAGGGGTGCTGCCTGCCTTCCTCCAAGGAAGGAGGAAGCCTCTGGGTCCCCATGCCTCCGGGTAGTGAGGCTCTGGCCCTTCTCTCTTGTCCCAGACATGCTGTCTTTCTTCTGTTCCAAGTGGGACCTTCACCTGCCTTCACACTCACCCCGCCCCTCCTGGCCCTTGTTCTGCCAAGCTCCTCCCGTGACTCAGCCCCTCCCTGCCCTCCACACTCGCATTATCGGTTCATTTCTGAGAACTGGGAGCCTGGGACACAGATCTTTGGGGAATCATTTCACAGCTGGAGAAGGAGCCCCTGGCAGTGCTTTGGCCGTTGCGCCAGGCCTCGGAGCTGAGCACCGGCCCCAGGGAGGCCTGGTCTCACAGCAAGCCCTGCAGGAGCATCCCCGGCAGTGCAGCTGGCTGTTTACAGCTGCAGCTTGAGGCGAGGATGGACATCGTAGGCCACACAACATGTTGGCTTTATTGGGTGACTACAGCTCACAGGGGAGGGTCCAGGTGCGGAGGCTGCCTGTCTCTGGAGTGCCCTGGGCCTTATGTGGCAAGGCGTGAGCAAGGGTGTGGGCCGTGGACCTCAGAGCAGGCAAGGGCCAGGCTCAGGAGAGTCTGAGGGGCATCTCAGCTGCACACCAAGGCCTCTCGGGACAGCTGCTGACGCATGGCCCGACCTCTCCTGGGGAAGTTCAGCTCAAGGTGCAGAACGAGTCAGGTTGGGCCCGAGAGCCTGGGTGGGGGGTGTGGGCAGGGGGAGGCTTCCGGTGACCCTACGGGAAACCCCACAGAGGCGCTGGGGCAGGAGTCATGGCCATAGGGCAGGAGTCACTGTGAGGTGAGGACAGAACCATTCGGAGTCGCCATCCACGGGCAGATGCGGTTCTACAGGCTGAGGCAGGACAAGGCATGCCCCAGCACTGACTTGAAACTGTCCTGAAGCCACTGGAGCTGGTGTCCCAGGCAGAGAGGTCACACAGGCAGAGCTCTGAGTGCCAGAGACGTGGGACTCATCAGGTAAAAGAAAGGAGGGTTTCAAAAATTTGGGATCGGCCAGAAAAGCACCTGAAGTAAGGCCTGATTGAGCTTGCCCCTGTGTCTTGAATACCACCTTCTGGAGTGCGGGAGAGGACGCGCAGGCCACAGTTGCAGGCTGGAGTGAAATGCCATGATCTCAGCTCACTGCAACCTCCGCCTCCCAGGCTCAAGCAATTCTTGTGCCTCAGCCTCCCAAGTAGCTGGGACTACAGGCATGTGCCACCATATCTGGTTAATTTTCATATTTTTAGTAGAGACAGGGTCTCACTATGTTGGCCAGGCAAGTCTTGAACTCTTGACCTCAAATGATCCACCCACCTCAGCCTCCCAAAATGCTGGGATTACAGGCGTGAGCCACCGTGCCTGACCAGCAACTGAGAATTTCTGGCATGGATTCTGGCTAAGCTGCACAGAGGGTTTGCATTTTGGTGAGTGGAAAATCCTATCTACCCTCCTGTTAAATGCCATGGTCCCTGCTGTGATCTCTGGTACATTGTGTCTTCATATTCATCTCAAAGTATTTTCTGGTTTCTGTTTTTCTTAGACTAATTGGCTATTTAGGAGTGGGAAACTCACGTATTTGTGAGTTTCCTAAATTGTCTCTGCAAAGTCTCACTCTGTCGCCCAGGCTGGAGTGCAGTGGCACGATCATGGCTCACTGCAGTCTTGAACTCCTGGGCTCAAGTGATCTTCCCATCTCAGCCTCCCAAGTAGCTGGGACTGTAGGCATGTGCCCCTACACCAACTAATTTATTAATTTTTTTCATATAGAGATGGGGTCTTGCTATGTAGCCCAGACAGGCATCGAGCTCCTGGCCTCAAGTGATCCTCCCAAGTCGGCCTTCCAAAGTGCTGGGATTACAGGTGTGAGTGCTGTGCCCGACTCTTGTCATCGATTTCTAATGTCACTCCCTCATGCCTGGGGCATGTACTCTGAGTTACCTGCTCCTTTGCAGGTGTGCTGAAGCTTGCTTTATGGCCTCGCACATAGCCTGTCCTGGAGAATCACATGTGTTCCGTTGGTGCTGGCAGAGTGTCCACAGGTGGTGTGTCTAGTTGGATTGTATTGTTATTTAAATGTTCTAATCTTTCTTTCTTTTGTCTAGTTTCTATGCATTAAAATTGAGGTAGTGGGGCTGGCGCTTGCTTATTCCTGTAATCCCAGCACTTTGGGTGGGCGGATCACGAGGTCAAGAGATTGAGACCATCCTGGCCAACATGGTGAAACCCCGTCTCTACTAAAAATACAAAAACTAGCTGGGTGTGGTGGCGGGTGCCCGTAGTCCCAGCTACTCAGGAGGTTGAGACAGGAGAATTGTTTGAACCCAGGAGGCAGAGGTTGCAATGAGCTGAGATGGCACCACTGCACTCTAGCCTGGAAACAGAGCAAGACTCAGAAAAAAAAAAAAACAAAAAAACAAAATTAAAGTAGTGAAGGCACTAGTTACTACTTTGAATTGTCCATTCTCCCTTCATTTCCATCCATGTTAATTATTTTGGACTTGAATGTTTGAGACTTTAATCTTGTGGAACAATTTTAATTTTTTTAATACTTTAACTTCCCCTGGAATATGATAATGAAGAGGAGAATATATTCAAATGCAGAATATCTTATTGTGGGCATTTTATTAATGAGGTTTATTTTTCTAAAAATTATTATTAAAGTTATTATACCTACAGAAAGTGTATTAAACAGATATTTAAATTTCGCAGAGTCAGATCGAAGCCCACGTCTGAAGGAAGACCACCCAGCTAGAGACGCTCCATGGGCAATAACTGGGAAGCTCTCGCGGGGATCCTTCCTGCAGTAACTACCATCCCCGTAATAACTGGGAAGCTCTTGCGGGGATCCTTCCTGCGCAGTAACTACCATCCCCCTAATAACTGGGAAGCTCTTGCGGGGATCCTTCCTGCGCAGTAACTACCATCCCCGCAATAACTGGGAAGCTCTCGCGGTGATCCTTCCTGCGCAGTAACTACCATCCCCGTAATAACTGGGAAGCTCTCGCAGGAATCCTTCCTGCGCAGTAACTACGATCCCCGTAATAACTGGGAAGCTCTCGCAGGAATCCTTCCTGCGCAGTAAGTACCATCCCCGCAATAACTGGGAAGCTCTCGCGGTGATCCTTCCTGCGCAGTAACTACCATCCCCGTAATA
>NW_016821745.1:451460-452888 GCF_001698545.2 Rhinopithecus bieti | reverse complement strand
TTTTTTTTGAGACGGAGTCTCGCTCTGTCGCCCAGGCTGGAGTGCAGTGGCCGGATCTCAGCTCACTGCAAGCTCCGCCTCCTGGGTTTAGGCCATTCTCCTGCCTCAGCCTCCCGAGTAGCTGGGACTACAGGCGCCGCCACCTCACCCGGCTAGTTTTTTGTATTTTCTAGTAGAGACGGGGTTTCACCGTGTTCGCCAGGATGGTCTCAATCTCCTGACCTCGTGATCCACCCGTCTCGGCCTCCCAAAGTGTTGGGATTACAGGCTTGAGCCACCACTGAATGTTGAAATTAATGTACTACATCTCTAGTTATGATATATTTTGGTTCCCAAAGAAAGTAAGTTTTGGGGGAAATGAGGAAAATGATCTTGTTTAAAAACAAAAAAATTGTAGATGGATAGTATGGCACACAGAATCGTGGTTCCCTAAATACGTCCATGTCCTAATCCTGTGAACATGTGGATGTTATCTTAAACAGCAAAAGGAACCTTGCAGATGTCATGAAGTCAAGGATTTTGCCGGGGAGGTGATCCTGGGTTACGTGGTGGACCCCGTGTCATCCCAGGGTGCCTGTGATGGGAAGTCAGGAGGGTCAGTCAGGGAAGGGAATTGAGGACAGAGCAGTGGTTGGTGTGAAGTGATTGCTGGAATGGGCCATGAGCCGGAGAATGCTGGACAGGGCAAGAACAGGGCCTCCCCCGGCGTCTGCAGAAGGACCCTGCAATTTGATGCCTTGGTTTCAGCCCAGGGAGACCTGTGAGGACTTCTGACCGCCAGAGCTGTAGAGCAATGCGTTTGTGTTGTTTTAAGCCTCTCAGCTTGTGGCAATTTGTTACAGGAGTGATAAGAAACGAAGAGAGAGAGAGAGAGATGATAGATCAATAATCTCAAAGATACGATGAGGTAGGGCAAATAGGATTTTTTTCATATATTACTTTGTGTATATTGGAATTGATGTTTAAAATAATTAACATGTATTACTATTCTAAATAATGAATTTTTAAAATAAAATATAGCCAATTTTATCATATGTTTGAATTGTGAGGTAACTAAGACAAGTAGCGTGTAAGACGGAAGAAATTGGATAAACGACTTTCTTGGTGAAAGCAGCTCTTCCTTTTCTCTCCTTCTGCAGTTTGCAAAAGAACTTCTGAAACAATGTGTGGTTTTCAGGTAGAATCTTCAGATACACTGGGAAGCTCTTACAAGCGACCATAAACAATAACTTAAAAATATATTGCATTTTCTATTAGATTCCTTTGGAGCAAAGGGATAGACAGAAGGAAGGAGAGATAGGAGGAGTATATATGTTTCCTAATAGAGTGCGATGAGACATTCAGGGCTTTTTCAAACACTGGAAAATTTGAACCATAGGGGAGATATATGTTTTCTCTCTCTATATATAAAATATATATTATATATAT
>NW_016821745.1:443897-446585 GCF_001698545.2 Rhinopithecus bieti | reverse complement strand
AGACGGAGTCTTGCTCTGTGGCCCAGGCTGGAGTGCAGTGGCACGATCTCGGCTCACTGCAAGCTCCACCTCCTGGGTTTATGCCATTCTCCTGCCTCAGCCTCCTGAGTAGCTGGGACTACAGGTGCCCGCCACCTCGCCCGGCTAGTTTTTTTGTATTTTTAGTAGAGATGGGGTTTCACCGTGGTCTCGATCTCCTGACCTTGTGATCTGCCCGCCTCGGCCTCCCAAAGTGCTGGGATTACAGGCGTGAGCCACCACACCCGGCCAATATTAGTTTTAAAGGTTGGGTTTTCCCAATTAAAAAACAAGCAAAGGGCCTGAATTTTTCCAAATAGACATAAAAATGGCCAAGAGGTAATGAAAAGGTGCTCATGATCAGTAACCATCAAGGAAATGCAAAACAAAACCACGATGAAATATCACCTCACAGTATTAGCATGGCCATTATCCAAAAGACAAGTGTTGGTAAGGGTGTGGGCAAATAGAAACCTTTGCCCATGGTTGGAGGTATAGCCATTTTGGCAAACAGTATAGAGTTTCCTCAAAAAAACAAAACTAGAACTACCACATGACTCAGCGATCCCTCTGCTGGTTATATCTCTACAGGAAATGAAATTGTTTCTTCTGGAGCTCCTCTCAGTTCATTGCAACATTATTCATAACAGCAAGATACAGAAGGAACTCCTGTCATTGGCTACATGTATGAACCTGGAGGACATGATGCCAAGTGAAATAAGTGAGACACAGAGAGAAAGATACTGATGAGCTCACTTACACATAGAATCCAACAGTCAAATCCTATCTAGAAACAGAGTAGAGTGATGCTTCCTGGGGCTGGGGAAAATGGGGAGAGATATGTAAAAGGACACACACTTGCAGTTATGTAGCATAAATATGCCCATAGATCTAATGTTCACAGGAGGACTGTTGATTATTATTACTTATTTTTATTTTTTGAGACAGAGTCTCACTCTGTCACCCAGGCTGGAGTACAGTGGCAGGATCTCAGCTCATTGCAACCTCTGCCTCGTGGACTCAAGCGAGTCTCTTGTCTCAGCCTCCCAAGTAGCTAGAAGTTTAAGAACTTTAAGCTGAGGACCACCTATACATAAACATGCCACCACACCCAGCTAATTTTTGTATTTTTAGTAGAGGGGGGGTTTCCCCATGTTGGCGAAGCGGGTCTCAAACTCCTGACCTCAGGTGATCCACCTGCCTCGGCCTCCCAAAGTGCTGTGATTACAGGCGGTGCCAGGACTGTATTTCTTTTTTTCTTTTTGAGACGGAATCTTGCTTTGTCACCCAGGCTGGAGTGCAATAACGTGATCTCGGCTCACTGCAACCTCTGCCTCCCAGGTTCAAGCGATTCTCCTGCCTCAGCCTCCAGAGTAGCTTGGACTACAGGTGCGCACCACCACACCGGCCTAATTTTTGTATTTTTGATAGAGATGGGGTTTCACCATGTTAGCCAGGCTGGTCTCGAACTTCTGACCTCAGGTGATCCACCCGCTTTGGCCTCCCAGAGTGCTGGGATTACCGTCGTGAGCCACCGTGTTCAGCCGCAGGAGGACTGTAGATTATATCGTACTGTGTGTTGAAACTTTGCCAAGAGGCCGGGCGCGGTGGCTCAAGCCTGTAATCCCAGCACTTTGGGAGGCCGAGACGGGCGGATCACGAGGTCAGGAGATCGAGACCATCCTGGCTAACACGTTGAAACCCCGTCTCTACTAAAAAAATACAAAAAACTAGCCGGGCGAGGTGGCGGGCGCCTGTAGTCCCAGCTACTCGGGAGGCTGAGGCAGGAGAATGGCGTAAACCCGGGAGGCGGAGCTTGCAGTGAGCTGAGATCCGGCCACTGCACTCCAGCCTGGGCGACAGAGTGAGACTCTGTCTCAGAAAAAAAAAAAAAAAAAAGAAAGAAATTTTGCCAAGAGTAGATTTTAACCTCACAAACAAACACAAAGAGGGTAGTCATTTCACAATGTGTCTGTGAAATCATGTTGCATACCCTGTATACAACCAAAAATCAATTTTTAGAAATTGGCTTCAATCGTGTATTATATATATGTATATGCACATGTATATGAGAGATTATGTATACGTATAACAAGACACATGTTTATGTATAGGTGGTCCCCAACTGAAAATGGCTCAACTCACAATTTTCTGACTTTGTGATGGGTTTATTGTAGTATTAAATACATTTTCAACGTACAATATTTTCATCTTACGATGGGTTTATCAGGACAGAGCCCTATGGTAAGTCCAGGAGCATATTTATGCATACACAGATATGTGTACATGATACATATTGATATGTATTGATGCTGTGTGTATATATTGATGCATGTGTGCTGTGTATGTATGAGGCAAATCTGCGCATGTCTGTGTACATGGTAAATATTTATGTCCGTCTGTGCGTGTCATAGACATAGAACAGGTGGGGTGTAAACAGACAGGCTGGGCCTAGCTGCTCCTTTCCCGCCTCACTCACTCGAGTCTGGCACCAGATTGGCCGCTCCCAGGCCGCTCCGGGTGCCGGCCCCTGCACCCCACCCTGCACCACGCACCCTGCCCTGCACCCCACCCCGACCCACGCCTCGCACTCCGCCTTCCCTGTATCCCGCCCCCCACCCAAAACCTCCCTCACCCCGCCGCGCGCCCCCCGCCGCGCGCCCCCCGCCG
>NW_016821745.1:426289-443115 GCF_001698545.2 Rhinopithecus bieti | reverse complement strand
CCGCCCCTCCCGCCCCAGGGCAGGGCTGGGAGGGTACAGCCCAGGGGCGGGCTCGGGTCGCCTCCCGGCCGCCGCGTCTTCGCTGCCCTGGGCCGGGCGGGCGGGCGCCGAGAGCCTCCCAGCCCGCCCCGTGCCCCGCCCGCCCGGCTGCTTCCGCGGCGGCGGCGTCCGCACATGGGCTAGGCTGCCAGGATGTTCAGCTTCGAAGGCGACTTCAAGACGCGGCCCAAGGTGTCTCTTGGCGGCGCGAGCAGGAAGGTGAGGGCTGGGTTGGCGGGGCTCCCTCGGCTCGGGACCTGCGCGGCCGGGGCTCGAGGCTGGACTCGGGGCCTCCCTGGCCGGGACTCGGGGCTTCCTCGCCGGATCTCGGGCCAGCCCCAGCAAGGACTCGGGGTTGGACTCGGGGCGGAGACCTGGGGCCAGGACTCTGGCTGGGACTTAGGGCTGGACTCGGGGCCTCCCTGGCTGGAACTCGAGGCCGCGCCCGTGGGGGTCTTGCCTGTCCGCTGCGCTTCGGGACCCGGGCGCGCTGGCCGTGGCTCCTTTCCATGCAGGCAGCCGGTGAACCCTGGCACGCTTTGTGCCACCCAAGGTGAACTTACCCTTTCTGGGTGTTTCCTTTCAGAAATGGGGCTTTCCGTGCTCGCTCCCGCATGGCATCAGGGAGTGGTTGCTTTTCGAATGCCACCTGAAGGGCGTTTTCGGTTGTGGAAGGTGAACGGCACGCATTTGCTGATGTCGATAATCTCGGCGGAGGTGGAGGCAGAACGCCTCATGAATAGCCACGTGTTTGAATCCAAGACCAGGGCAGTTATTCGCTACCGGCCTCCCGTAACTGTGGAGAGACTCCGGACTTGTATCTGTTGTGATAGGCCATAAGTTGTTCGCATGGTAATTGTTTAGGATAAGGGTAGGCAAACCATGACGCTGCTGTTCTAGTCTAGAATTTCCAGCTGTCTGTCCCTGAAGACGGGCATCGGTTGGTTCACTGGAACCGCTAAGTCTTTGAATGCTGTGTGGTCTTCCTCCCGCCCCTCCCTTCCCACCCCTTCCCATCATTTCTGAAATGTTCTTTAAATTGCTTCACCTAGTTTTTCTTGTTTGTCAGTATATTCTGTATATCACAACCACCAGGTAGGCGCGTAACGCGGAGTGGATGCTGGCAGGCCAAGGAGGAACTGCTGTTAAGATTGTGCTGTGGTGCTGTGTTTGGTAGTTTCTGAGGGTAGAAGGGAACCTGGGTAAAGAGTTGGGAGAGAAGTGTGCTGATCCTTTTTAAGCTTTGAGGTTTGTGTAATGGTGATTGCTTGCAAGTCGCTGTGCTACAGAACTAAGTACTGTTCGGTTACAGGGTGGTTACAGGGTGGGCGTGGTAGCACCTAGGGGCTTCCACGTTAATGAAAATTTCTTAAGAGATCAAAGGATTTCTCCAGTTAGAAGAGACTTCCGAGAATCTCTGGACCAAATCTCCTTGCTTTCAAGTTGTGAAGGTGAGCTGCAGAGCATTTGAACGAGTGCGCATTCGCACAGCAAGCTAGTGGCAGACCACCTGAGACTCCATGTCATTTTCACAGCGCCGCGCGGCCTCTGTTGCAGGCAGGAACACCCCACGGGCCATGGATGTTGGTCCCTATTCACCAAGAAGTGCATCTCTGCTCTGAGGGAGTGAGGTTTCTTATCTGTTGATCAGAATCTCGAGGGAAGATACCCTGAGCTGTGTGAAACAGTCGCCCCTTTAAAAACAAAACACTTTTTATTGGGGTATAACGTAAGATACAGTCAGGTTCACAAGCACTAAGGAGATCCTTGTGCAAGTGAAATTGAAGAGGAAGGGCGTGAGGGAAGCTGGGTAGGGAAGGGAAAGGCGTCTCAGCTGGAGGCTAGCTTTAGCCCCATCTCGCCAGGAGCTTGCCACAATTGGCCCTAATTGCGGCAGAGGGGCTGGTGGCTGCCCCCCCCCACCCCAGGATGAGGGTGGGAGTGTGGCACTGCTGACCCTGAGCCGAGGGCCATTATTCTGGGAGAGAGTGGCAGTAAAGAGTCCTTAGTAGGAACTGGCAGCAGCTGGGGCATGGGTGCCCTGGCCTGGTTAAGGTATCTGGGTGGGGACCCAGCTGTATGTACAGCTTGAAGGATTTTTGCATATGGACACTCTCCTGTAGATGGAATACCGCTCACATCAAAGGAGGACCATTTCCAGCATTCCAGAGGCTCCCTTGCGCTCTCACCCTTTAATTACAGTCATGTGTGACTTAAAGAGGGGGACACTGTCACTAGGCCAATTGGTTGTTGTGGGACCATCAGAGTGCACTTAACACACACCTAGATGGTGTTGCCTGCTACACACCTAGCGGCTTGGTACAGCCAGTTGCTCCTCTGCTACACACCTGGACAGCGTGTTTCTGTACTGAATACTGTAGGCAACTCAATGCAATAGTGAATATTTGTGCATCCAAACATAGATACAGTAAAAATACAAATTATAATCTTATGGTACCACGGTGTATATGTGGTCTGTTGTTGACAGACCGAAAGGTCATTATGCCGGGTATGTCTGTATTCCAGCCCCACAAAGGTGACTGTCCTCCTGACCTCTGTTACTGTAGTAGCGTTACCTGTTGAACTTCCGGGTCATGGAGCCACTCGCCACTTGTCTTTTGTGCCTGGCTTCTTTGGCTCGGCTTCTGTCTTAGAGGCAGATTCCATCTGCCTCAGTGCACGGCATTGCCCTTTGTGTGAACGCACCATGGTTTATTCTATTTTCTTACAGGCATTTGGCGTGTGTGCCTTTTGGTGCACCTAATATTCTTGTGCTGGGTCCTAGGTTAAATGTATGTTCAGCTGTTGTGCACACCACTGCCACAGTTTCCCCACGTCGCATGTCTACAGCATCTGAAGGTGTCCAGGTTTCCACATCTTTGCCAACACTTGATATTGCAAGCCCTTTTATTTTAGTGAGGATGTAGTTTCTTTGTGGTTTTAATTTTGTTTCCTGACAGCTAATTATGTTGAGCACCTACATATGCTTATTTTCCTGAATTCTCTTTGACTGCTGCATAAGTCCCTTCCCTTGTTGGAAAAGTGAGAAGTTATAGTTACTCTTTTCTCATGTCTTAAATTATTATTTGAAATCTTCCCTTTCTGGAGCTTAGTGGAAAATGGAGTAGTTACTATCTTTTGAATAACTTTTTTCTTTTTTCAAGTTAAATACTTTTAGTACTTATTATTTGTATAGATCTCTGTACAACAAGCCTGGCTTGAAGAAGTTTATAATCTTGCTGGGCAGATAAGACTTAAGCAATTAAAAATTAAATAACAATAGAGAGTAATTGCTACATTCTAAATTTCCCTTGATCCTGATTCAGAAAAAATAAAGTTGTTTGGAGCTTAGTCCTGAGGGATGGGTGTAATTAGGATGGGTGGAAGACAAGAAGGCATTCCAGGTTTGTGGAGTAGGGGGTGTGTGGAGTAGATGTAGATTGGATTCCATTGATTCAAAGTCACTTTGGGGAGCTACATATTGATTACACATGGACATAGAGATGGGGACGATAGACACCAGGGACTACTAGAGGAGGAAAAAGAGGGACAGGGAAAAGGGCTGGGGAACTACCTGTTGGTTACTAGACTCTCCCCTGGGTGATGGGGTCCTTCGTACCCCAAACCTCAGCGTCGTGCAGTATATTCTTGTAACAAACCTGCATAGGTACCCCCTGAATCTAAAATAAAAGTTGAATTTTTGTTTTGTTTTGTTTTTTTTTGAAACGGAGTTTCGCTCATGCTGGAGTGCAGTGTTGCCCAGGCTGGAGTGCAATGGCTGGATCTCAGCTCACTGCAAACCTCCGCCTCCTGGGTTCAAATGTTTCTCCAGCCCCAACCTCCCGAGTAGCTGGGTTTACAGGCATGTGCCACCACGCCCGGCTAATTTTGTATTTTTAGTAGAGATGGGGTTTCTCCATGTTGGTCAGGCTGGCCCTGACCTCAGGTGATCCGCCTGCCTCGGCCTCCCAAAGTGCTGTGATTACAGGTGTGAGCCACCATGCTCAGCCTGAAATTTAATTTGCTCTGTCGCCCAGGCTGGAGTGCAGTGGCCGGATCTCAGCTCACTGCAAGCTCCGCCTCCCGGGTTCACGCTATTCTCCTGCCTCAGCCTCCGGAGTAGCTGGGACTACAGGCGCCCGCCACCTCGCCCGGCTAGTTTTTTGTTTTTTTTTGTATTTTTTAGTAGAGACGGGGTTTCACCGTGTTAGCCAGGATGGTCTCGATCTCCTGACCTCGTGATCTGCCCGTCTCGGCCTCCCAAAGTGCTGGGATTACAGGCTTGAGCCACCGCGCCCGGCTGAAATTTAATTTTTTTTAAGTCACACTGATTTCTGCCTTTAAATATTTCTGACATCAGGATACACACTGATAGCATGATACAGTTTAATTGGTGGTATGTTTTTCTTGGTAGTGTTTAGAAGAATATCTTGGGGTCATCTGATTTTAGGTACAGAAATGGACTAAAACTGGCTTAGTAGGCAAAACAAGAAACAAAAACAAGTTTATGAAAGGATGCGTGTGTCTGACAGAACAGAAAGGTCGGAAACACCAGATAGCAGGTATCACCACCACAGGCGCCGCTTGTCCTTCTCCGGGAGCCGGGTGCACTCCCTTCTTTGTCTCCTTCATTCCTGGCTCTGCAGACTGGCTTTCTCCATTTCACACACATGGTTTCCTAGCTTAAGGGTCAAGAAAGTTTGATCATAATTACTAATTTTCAGGAGAGGACAGTCTGATTGGCCTGGGTCATGTTTCCAGCTGATAAGCGCAGTCTGAGGGGGCTTGGAGGCTGGGTTCAAATGGAGCAGTCTAGGTGCACCTGTGAGTGGGGGTAGATTCTTCAAGAGGCAGGGAGTGGTTGTTGACTGAATGCCTGGGTTCCTGTGGGACAGACACAGGAAGCAGTCTGGGCTAGAGATGCAGATTTGGGGGTTATCAACAGACTGGTGGCTTAGAACACAGTTCCCGAAGAGGGCTTGGAGTTTGGGACAGGGTGGGACTCGTGAGGTACTGCAACATTTAATACGTGTGGGGGTGGGGGCAGGGCTTACAAAAGAGTCACACCTCCTAGAGTGGAGGACAGCGGTGTCCGGGGAGTGAATCTCAAGGAGGGAGGAGTGACAGGCAGTGCCAAGTGCTGCACAGACACAGGGTCCACTGACGGCGGAGTTGGGAAGAATTGGGTGATTTGAGCATATTCTGTAGGGTAGTCAGAGTTGGAAGTCAAGAGCATAGCACATTGAAGAGCAGATGGAAAGTCAGAAACAGGGCCAACCACAGGCCGGATGCTGTGGCACATGCCTGTAATCCGCCACACCGAAGCCTGAGGCGGGAGGATCGCTGGCGTGCGGGAGTTCAAGGCCGCAGTGAGCTGTGATCATGCCATAGCACCCCAGCCTAGGCAACACAGCATGACCCCATCTCTTAAAAAATAAGGCAGGGGCGAGGCAACAGGGTAGACCTTTTTTGAAAAGAACCAGAAGATTGGATGATAAAGGGAAATTCGGGGTCTCGGGAAGAGTTTTGTTTGTTTTGGGGGACGGGGGAAACAAGTTTATAGACTGGGAAGTGGGGATGTTAAAAATGTAGGGAAGACAGAGTGGCATAACTTTCAGAGTCTTGGAGAATACCCAAGAGTGGGGAGAACTGAGTGTGAGCAGGCAATGGGAAGGATTTTGAGACTGAAAGAAGCTAGGGATGGATATGGATATAGAAAAGTTTGTAGACCAGAGGAACTGAAAATTTGTAACTTTTCGTAGATAGTTCTGACAATAGTGGGAGTAGAATTAAGATCACTTTAATGTTTGCCCAGTGCTTTTTTTTAAAAAAAAAAGATAGGTTATTTTTTAGAGCACTTTGAGGTTTACAGTCAAGCAGAGGGTAGGGTTCCCGTATGCCTCGTCTCCCTCACCTCACTTTCCTCTGTTACTAGCATCTGGCATTAATGTGGATCGTTGGTTACAATGGAGAAACCAATGTTGATGTGTTATTATTCATTGAAGTCCATAGTGTACATTCAGGTTCACACTGTGTGTTGTGCCTTGTGTAGGTTTTGACGAATATATGATGACATGTATCTACCCTTACAGCATTATGTAGAAAAGTGTCATTGCCCTAGAAATCCTCAGTGCTGGCCAAGTGCGGTGGCTCACGCCTGTAATCCCAGCACTTTAGGAGGCCGAGGCAGGCAGTCAGGAGTTTGAGACCAGCCTGGCCAACGTGGTGAAACCCCGTCTCTACTAAAAATACAAAAAATTAGTTGGGCATGGGAGGCTGAGGCAGGAGAATTGCTTGAGTCCCAGAGGTGGAGGTTGCAGTGAGCCTGGATTGTGCCACTGCATTCCAGCCTGCGTGGCAGAGCATGACTCTGTCTCCAAAAAGAAAAAAGAAAAAAGAAGGAGGCCTGGCACTTTGGAAGGCCAAGGACGGTGGATCACCTGGAGTCAAGAGTTAGAGACTAGCCTGGCCAACATGGTGAAACTCTTGTCTCTACTAAAAATAGAAAAATTAGCTGGGCATGGTGGCAGGTGCCTGTAATCCCAGCTACTCAGGAGGCTGAGGCAGGAGAATTGCTTGAACCCGAGAGGCAGAGATTGCAGTGAGCAGAAATTGTGCCATTGCACTCCAGCCTAGGCGACAAGAGTGACACTCTTTTAAAAAAGAAAGAAATCCTCATTGCTCTCATATTCATCCGTCCCTCCCATCCCTGTAACACCTGGCAGCCACTGATCTTTTTACTGTTTCTACTCTAGCCTCTTCCACGATGTCATATAGTTGGAATCATACACTATATAATCTTTTCATATTGGTTTCTTTCACTTAGTAATATGCATTTAAGGCTCTTTTCATGGCTTGACAGCTCATTTCTTTTTACTTTATTTTTTATCAATTAATAGGCTTTTTTTTTTTTAGAGTGGTTTAAGGTTTACAGAATAATTGATGGGAAACTATAGAGTCCTCAAAACCTCCTCTCAGCTGTACGCTGTTTCCTTTGTTATTTACATCTTGTATCTGTGTGGTACATATGTGACATTGGATAACTATTGAATTTTAATGAAGTCCAACTCGCCAGTGTTTTTTTCATGGATCTTGCTTCTGGCATTGTATCTAAAAAGTCATTATCAAAGCCAAGGTAACCTAAATGTTCTCATATATTCTAGTAGTTTTATAATTTTGTATTTTACATTTAGGTTTCTGATACATTTTGAGTTAATTTTTGTGGAGGGTATAAAATCTGTGTCTAGATTTTTAATTTTTGAAGTTTTTTTGTTTGTGGATGTCCAGTTAGCACCATTTCTGAAAAGACATTCCCCAACTCCATTGAATGCCTGCCTTTGCTCCTTTGTCAAAGATCAGTTGACTATATTTTTATGGATCTATTTCTCTTTTGTTTTTTTGAGACGGAGTCTCGCTGTGTCTCCCAGGCTGGAGTGCAGTGGCGCAATCTCGGCTCACTGCAACTTCTGCCTCCTGGGGTCAAGGAATGCTCCGGCCTCAGCCTCCCGAGTAGCTAGGATTACAGGTGTGCACCATCACACCTGGCTACTTTTTGTAGTTTTAGTAGAGACGAGGTTTCACCATGTTGGTCAGGCTGGTCTCGAACTCCTGACCTCGTAATCTGCCCATTTCGGCATCCCAAAGTGCTGGGATTACAGGCATGAGCCCCCATGTCTGGCCTTTATGGGTCCATTTCTAAACTCTGTTATGGCTTTATTCTCTCCTCCACTGATCTCTCTCTCTTTTGTCAATACCATACCATCTTGATTACTGTAGATTTATAGTAAAGTATAATACTTAGTGTATGTACTAACCTTTTTAAAATTTGAGACGGAGTCTCCTGTTGTCCAGGCTGGAGTGCAGTGGTATGATCTTGGCTCACTGCATCCTCTGCCTTCTGGGTTCAAGTGATTCTTCTACCTCAGCATCCTGAGTAGCTGGGATTATGGGCATGTGCCACCATACCTGGCTAATTTTTGTATTTTTAGTAGAAACCAGATTTTACCATGTTGGCCAGGCTGGTCTTGAACTCCTGACCTGAAGTGATCTGCCTGCCTCAGCCTCCCAAAGTGCTGGGGTTACAGGCGTGAGCCACTGCGCCCAACCATAGGCAGCATTGAAGTCTGGTAGTGTGAGTCCTTCGACTTCCTTCTTCTTTAGTATTGTGTTGGCTCTTCTGGATCTTTTGCCTCTCCGTAAGAGGCAGTTTGTTGATATTCACACACACACACACACACACACACACACACACACACACACACACACACACAAAACCTATTGGAATTTTGATTGGGATTGCGTTGAATTGGTAGATGAAGTTGGGAAGAACTAAAATCTTGACAGTGTTGAGCCTTCCTATCCATGAATATGGAATATCTCTTAATTTGTTTAGTTCTTTTCTTTCTTTCATTGGTTATATAATTTTCCTTATATATGCCTTATACATGTTTTGTTAGATTTATACCTAAGTGTTTATTTTTGGGAGGTGCTAAGGTGAATGGTGGTGGTTCAGTTTCAAATTCCAGTTCATTGCTTATTGGTAGAGAAGCAGTTGACTTTCATGTATATTCACCTCATGTCCTGAAATCTTACTATAACCACTTCTTAGTTCCAGGAGGGGTTTTTTGGTTGATCTTTGGAATTTTCTGCACAGATAATCATTTCATTTGCAGCCAAAGACAGTTTTATTTCTTCCTTTCTGATCTGTATGCCTTTTTTTTTTTCTTTTTTCTTTTCTAAGACCATCAGAAAGCAATGCATTTTATTGTCTTTCTGCATTAGGTAGGATTATAGTTGAAAAGGAGTGGTGAAAACTTGCCTTGTTCTCAATCTTAGTGGGGAAGCTTTGAGTTTCTCATCATTAAGTATGATATTTGGTGGGTTTTTTGGTAGATATTCTTTATCATATTGGGGAAATTCCCCTCTATTCCTAGTTTGCAGAGTTTTTATTATGAATGAATGTTGGGTTTTGTCAGATGCTTTTTCTGTATCTGTTCATGTTACGTGTGATTTTCCTTCTGCAGCCTGTGGGTATGACGGATCACATTAAGTCGTTTTAGAACACTGAGCCTGTCTTGCATATCTGGGATAAACCCCGTCTGACTGTGATGCGTAATTCTTTGTGTACATTGTTAGATTGAGCTTGTTGACATTTCCTTCAGGATTTTTGCATCTGTTTTGATAAGGGACATCAGTTTGTGGTGTTTTTGTGATGTCTTTGTCTGGTTTGGTATTAGGGTGTTACTGGCCTTATGGAATGAGGATACTCTAGGGCCTACCAAAACCAATTACTGTAGTTTTTTTTGTTTGTTTTGTTTTGTGTTTTTTTGAGACAGTCTCCGTCACCTAGGCTGGAGTGCCTGGAATACAGTGGTGCGATCTCATTGCCACCTCCATCTTTGTGATTGTGATGCCACCTCCATCACAATCATTCAAGTGATTCTCCTGTCTCAGCCTCCTGAGTAGCTGGGATTACAGGCGCCACCACCTTGCCCAGCTAATTTTTCTTTTATATTTAGTAGAGATGGGGTTTTGCCATGTTGGCCATGCTGGCCTTGAACTCCTGGCCTCAAGTAGTCTGCCTGCCTCAACTTCCCAAAGTGCTGGGATATAGATGTGAGCCACCGTGCTTGACCTCGTTTACTCTAGTTTTAACTCCTCCCCTTTGATCGGTCTAGATTGTTAAGATGATAAGAACTTGATTGCTTAGTTTTGTAAAAGTGCCCTCTATTATATAATTGAAGGGATTACTTAGATTACCTAGAATATTTTAACTTAAAACATTTTATGCTATTTTGTTTTAAAAAGCATGCATGTAATGCATGTGTTAGTATAATGCTCCATATACATTGCAGTGGAACATAAAAACTTTTTCTTACAGATCTGGCATCAAATAAAGTCAATATTTTCTAAGATCAAATTAGTTCCTTTTTTTTCTTTTTCTTTTCTTTTCTTTTTTTTTCCGTTTAAGAGACAGGGCCTCACTGTGTCCCCCAGGCTGGAGTGCAGTAGCTATTCACAGGCATGATCGTAGTGCACAGCAGCCTCAAACTCCTAGTCTCCAGCGATTCTCCTGCCTCAGCCTCCTGAGGAACTGGAACTCCAGGCTTGCTACTACCCAACCCCAGACTGGCTCTGAAAATGTTGATTGACTGTCAGGACTGGTATTTATTTAGCAACACTATATTTGTTCCCTTGAATACAGTTATGCTGTATCCTTTACATATAGGAGCAGTAGACTGTAGTTCCCTGCTACAGATAAAGTCAAGAGTTCTTTTTTTTTGTTTTTTGAGGTAGAGTTTTGCTCTTGTCACCCAGGCTGGAGTGCAGTGGCGCAATCTCGGCTCACTGCAACCTCCGCCTCCCAGGTTCAAGCAGTGCTCCTGCCTCTGCCTCCCGAGTAGCTGGGATTACAGGCACCCGCCACCGCGCCCGGCTAATTTTTGTATTTTTAGTAAAGACGGGGTTTCACCGTGTTGACCAGTCTGGTCTCGAACTCCTGACCTCAGGTGATCCACCCACCTCAGCTTCCTAAAGTACTGGGATTACAGGCGTGAGCCACTATGCCCGGCCAGGAAATCAGCCGATTTTTAAAAATAGAAACCAAGCAGAATGGAAGGAGTGAGACTTGAGACTAATTGTCTCATTTTCTTTGGACATTAAATCTGGGCGTATAGGGAAGTGGGTAAAGTACTATACAAAATTTAAGGAGACACTGTCAGGTTCATGCACAGGCTGATTCTGCATGGCACATCCCTGAGAGTGAGTGCCTCCTTAAATTTGTGCCTTAGGCATCTGGCTTGCCTCATCATATCCCCTACTTGGCTTTGACCACTTGAATGTGTGCTGATTTTCTTGAGTTACAGTGTGAATTGCCAGCTAGGATCTTTAAAAGGTTAAAAAATAGATAGTCTCATAAGACCGTAGAATAGCCTCAAAAAAAGTTCTTGCAAAAGCTGTAAGGAGCTTCCCTCTGTGACTTTTCTTTAATTCTTCTATTATAGAATGTAGGCACCTAGGAATTTGGAAGTGGGGCATCTCATTCTTTGACTGTGACCTGTGTTGTATACTGCCTTTAAAGCAACTGCTTGCTGCATGCCCCTGTTCTCTACAGGCCTCCAAATGCCACCCTTTACCATTTGTCAGCATGAAGGAGAAGCCATGCTTTCCATAGCCCATCACCTTTGGTGGTGGTCAAATTACAGGTGGTAATGCCTGCTGCTGCTGAGGGCATACAGACACTGGGCATAACCCACCTAGGGTTGGTTATAACAGATTTATCAAGAGTCTAACAAGGCCGGGCCTGGTGGCTCACACCTGTAATCTGAGCACTTTGGGAGGTGGAGGTCAGGAGTTCCAGACCAGCCTGGCCAATGTGGTGAAACCCCATCTCTACTAAAAATACAAAAAATTAGCTGAGCGTGGTGGCACCCACCTGTAATCCCAGCTACTTGGGAGGCAGAGGCGGAAGAATCGCTTGATCCCGGCAGGCAGAGGTTGCAGTGAGCCGAGATGATACCACTGCCCTCCAGCCTGGGTGACAGGCCAAGACTCTGTCTCAAAAAAAAAAAAGTCTAACAAGATACGGCCCCTCTGATCCAGCAGAACAAATTTCTACATTTAGAAATGTAAAAATTTATTCTAGTAAACTAATATGCTTAGGAGAAGATGCACGGGAAAGGTGATTTTATGGCGTTACTTATAATACTGAAAAATACTGAAACAGCCTACGCGTCTAAATACGGGACATTTGTTAAATAACCGTTAATATAGCAATACAGTGAAATACTGTGCAGCCATTTAAAGTGGTCATGATGTGTATTAATGTCTATCATTAATTTATTAGCATACTTATGAACATGATTTTTTGTTAATGGGAATAAGTAGATTACAAAACAGTATTGCAGTCTGCATTTAAATTATGTTAATTTGAACAGTCAAGATAGCTACTTTCCCAGTTTCTTAATTTCCACTGAATGAAAGAAAGATACTTGTTGCTTATTGCTGTGTAATAGAGCTTAAAGCAATACATTTTTGTTACCTTGGTCAGTTCTATGGGGCAGGCATCTGGATCCACTTCGGGGCTGGCCCGTTCACAAGCCTGGAAGTTAGTGCTGGCTGTTGGCAGGAGAGTCAGTTCTCGGCCGCTTGCGGGGCTCCTTAGGGATACCGTGTCCTCATGGCAGCTGGCTTCCCGCTAAGCTGCTGACCAGACAGAGCAGGGAGGAAGGGCAAAGCCTGTGGTGACTGACCGTCTCAAAGCCTCGCACTGTGACTTTGGTCATAGTGAATTTGTCCAGCCCACTCTTGGGGTGAGGGGAGTCGGGCTCCACCTCCTGAAGGGAGGCAATAGCAAAGCGTTTGTGGAAATAATCCTAAAGCCTCCGTAGAAGGGAACTTCAGTTTTAGCTAAGTCGTAAATGTTAGCACTGCAAAACAAATATGCTATGTTTTCTGTCTCAGCCTATTAGTTAAAAACTGTGGTTTTCCTTCTTACCTCTTTCCTTCTATATCAGTAGTTATTGGCTACATAAATAACAACACAGTGAGTTAAAAAGCAAGCATTGTCAACATACATTTTGGTGAATGTGAGTTCACTCAGAGGAGATTGTGTAGCTCTTTGGAAATGTAACAAAGAAATTGGCAAACTAGGAGCAGCTTAAAAAACAAGCAAATAGAGAACTGACTTAAAATGCCATTTTTCTAGATGAGCTCTCCTGATCATGTGCTATCTTTTCATGTGAACTCTTACCTTCTCCCTTATGCTGCTTGGAAATGTTTAGGTTCCTGCATTACCCTGCCTGAAATACTATCTATTAAGCCTTTTAAGTATCTTCCTCAAAAAAGCCTAGTAGAACCATAAGGAGTAATTTGTTTGTAACAGTGCAAATTCACTGATTTAGACCATTGAGCTTTTTAATCCATTTGCTCTTGGAGAGAAGAGGGGGCTATGCAGTTGGACCAAGGGGAGTCAATGATTTTGGAGTTAGTCAGTCCTTGGTTTGTCACCATGACAACCGTGGGGCAGGCGGTAGCCCTGTCATGACGGGGAGGAGAGGTGAGGGAAAGTGAGAAGCAGTGGAGCATCACAGAAGAGTGGCTGTCATCTGAGAACGCTTCTGCACAGCCTTGTACCCAGAAGTTGGTTTACCTTCTCTTCTAGTACCATGTGTGTAACCTGTTTCCAGAACCCCAAGCAAGCATCATTTTTTGTGTGCTGGACTGGGTGGGATTCTTAGGACTATTTACATATTAACATTCCTGTCACCAGTTAGAGGGACAGCATGGGCAAGGGTGTCCAGCCATGGAGACGGGGTGTTCAGCTACAGGTTGTGGCCAGAATGGGGGTGGGCAAAGGGTGTGGGCAAAGTAGAAGAGAAGGCTGAAAGGAAGGTAGTCAGGGACAGAGCTGGGAGGAAGGTAATCAGGGACAGAGCTGGGGGGGCATTGTAGGCCACACTAAGGCATACTCAGGGAGGACTGGAAAGCCGCTAAAGGGTTTTAAGCACATTAATGAGACTTAGGTTTTAGAGATGCGTGGGGGGCAGTTTGGGTGTTTGATTCTAGGGAGGCAAGGCCTGAAGCCAGGGAAGTCAACGGAGAAGCACCCGCACTTGTGCCTGAAGAGCAATGAGGGCCTAAAACCTGCAGAGGGCATTTTCTTTTAAGGATGTTTGTTTCTCTTCTTATTTGTCACATTTAGATTTGCTGTGATACTCATTATTTGTTCTCCTGCAGGGCGCTTTTCTTGTATGTGCTCATTGATCTTGACTTCTGTTATGTGAGGCAGAGGTGTTAGTGTCCTGTGGAGGAAGAAATCAAGGCCCAGAGTGTCCAAATAATTTAGCAAATCCCACAACACTGCCCTGTGGTTTATCCGGATATCGTAAGGCCTCTCCCTCGTGTCTGGGCAGGTTGTCTTGCCTGCACATCTTGCTTCTGTCTTCTGCTTTACTTGTGCATTCCTGTAACTGCTTGGAAAGTTGGAGGACCACATCCTGCAGGCACTGAGAAGGTGGCTCCAACAGTCCTATATCTTTTGGAACTAATTTTTCTTACAATGCAGCTTTAACATTGTTTAATTTTTTGCCAGGCGTGGTGGCTCACGCCTGTAATCCTAGCACTTTGGGAGTCCGAGGGGGGTGGATTGCCTGAGGTCAGGAGTTTGAGACCGGCCTGGCCAACATGATGAAACCCCGTCTCTACTAAAAATACTAAAATTAGCCAGGCATGGTGGCGGGCGCCTGTAATCCCAGCTACTCGGGAGGCTGAGGCAGGAGAATGGCGTGAACCCCAGAGGAGCGGAGGTCGCAGTGAGCAGAGGTCGTACCACTTCACTTCAGCCTGGGTGAAAGAGTGGGAAAGTTTTGTTCTCAAAAACAAAACAAAATTGTTTAATTTTTTAAATATTATTTTAGAGATGTGTTAGTAGACACTAGTTTGTTGGCAGCACAGTTCACATCACATCTTGCTACTATGAAACCCCTTTACTGCAAAAAATGAAATCGTAGTAAGTGTAACCTTGAAAAAAGAATAGTTAACTCTGGAACCAGCTGTCTGTGACTTAGCTGTTCATCTTTTCTGGGCTTTTCTTTATTGGATCATGTAATGGGAAAGTCATAATTCTCTAATTTTTTTTTTAACAGAGTCAAAGTCTCACGATGTTGTCCAGGCTGGTGTTGAACTGAGCTCAGTTGATCCTCCCGAACCTTGGCTTCCCCAAGTGTTGGGATTACAGGCGTGAGCCACCATGCCCAGCCGGAACATCATTATTCTTGATCATGAGAAAGCCAAACTAGATTATCACGAATCTTGCTTGCTCTAAGAATGATTACGTTTCTACTCTGCAGTCAGTGAGTGGCCTTTCTAGAAAGTGAACTTTCTGGAGGCTGAGGCAGGCAGATGCCTTGACCCCAGGACTTCCAGATCAGCCTGGGCAGCATGGTGAGATCCCGTCTATACCAAAAATACAAAAAAAAAAAAAAAAAAAAGTTGGGCATGGTGGTATGCACCTGTGGTTTCAGTTCCTCGGGGGGCTGAGGTGGGAGGATGGTGTGGCGGGGCGGGGCCAAGGTTGCGGTGAGCCAAGACCGCACCACTGCACTCCAGCTTGGGTGACAGAGCGAGGCCCTGTCTGGGAGAAAAAAAGTTAACTTTTTCTGGCCGGTGGCTCAAGCCTGTAATCCCAGCACTTTGGGAGGCCAAAGTGGGTGGATCACAAGGTCAGGAGTTCAGACCTGTCTGGCCAAGATGGTGAAACCCTGTCTCTACTAAAAATACAGAAATTAGCCAGGTGTAGTGGCAGGCGGCTGTAATCCTAGCTACTTGGGAGGCTGAGGCGGAGAATTGCTTGAACCCGGGAGGTGGAGGTTGCAGTGAGCCAAGATCACACCACTACACTCCAGTGTGGTGACAGATTGAGATTCTGTCTCAAAAAAATAAATAAATAAATAAATAGACCTTCTAAACAGCATCCATGAAATCATCTCCCTGAACCCCCTAACTTCCCACTATTATTTTCTCAGTATCCTTTCAGAACAAGTCTAAACATAAACATGTCCTCCCCTCTCATTTGCAGTTAAAATGAGAGATCATATTGCTTTTTCACCTCAACAAAATGTCTTTAGTGATTCCATATCAGCATTTTATATTTGTTATTTTGTGGTATATAATATTCCATAGCATAGTTTATATCATACTTAATATAACCACTTTCCTATCAATGGATACATATAAATTGTCTTTAGAGTTTTGCTATTAAAATAGTGCCTTATTTACGACACAATTCTGAGGTAAGAAAAGAAAGTCTCTTGGTGTATATTGTGGTATTTAAATGATCGCATTTTGCATTGGAT
Organism: Rhinopithecus bieti; assembly: GCF_001698545.2. Classification (NCBI taxonomy): domain Eukaryota; kingdom Metazoa; phylum Chordata; class Mammalia; order Primates; family Cercopithecidae; genus Rhinopithecus; species Rhinopithecus bieti. The sequence goes on along the minus strand of NW_016821745.1, from coordinate 427,222 downwards.
ACTTCATTTTTTCTCTAGTCAAGTGAAGCAGGAGTGGAGAAGGAACAAAGAAATCTGTAACTGGTTGTAGTCAGTTAGACTTTATTTTTAGAAATGAGCTCTTATGATTATAAAATAATATTGATAATTGGAAATGTAGGATATACTGAAATGTATTTAACAATTGCCTATTGGAACCCTACCCATCCCTTAGAAATGAAATGCTGTTAATGCATAGTCAGTTTTTTTCCCCATCTTTGTGATGGTAAATGGTCAAATATTTTCCTAGCATTTTAAAAAATTTCTTTAGAATTTGCATCATTTTATGCATTGTTTTATAAATATGATTTCTAGTGGCTTATGATGATGCACCTTTAAGTATGTTTTGCATATGTGAAATTGGTGATTCTCATATTTTCATAGAGGTTCTTATTTCATGTAGGTCTGCAAAAAGGAACCCCACCCCCCCCACACACACGGTAGCTTATGCATTATTCACAAATGTTAACTTTTAACATTTTCGTTTACTCAAAGTCAGTGTTCTTTGAAGTGCATAAAATAGCTAGCATTGTGTTAGTGCCTGAGAGCCAGAAAATACTGAACTGAAACGGATGTGAAGCTGATAATACTGTGTAAATGGAGTAAATTGTTAATGGAAGATAAGCCAAATAGATGAAACAAAAACCTCACAGTGTTTTTTTTTTTTTTTTTAAATCAAGATATTTACAAACGTGCTAACAATCGTTCTATAAATGCTCAGTGATTAATTTGGGCATGTTGTCTTTTGGAAGTTACTTAAATTTACTTTGACATTCACTCTAGTTTTTTAACATAAAAATTTTAATGAAATCTGATTGAAACTATGTATGCTTTACTATTTCAAATAAAGAATAAACTTTGTTACCACTAAATTTATTTAGTGAAGAAAGCATTTTCCCCCCATTTAAAATCATT
>NW_016821745.1:414265-425203 GCF_001698545.2 Rhinopithecus bieti | reverse complement strand
TCTCCTGACCTCGTGATCCGCCCGTCTCGGCCTCCCAAAGTGCTGGGATTACAGGCTTGAGCCACCGCGCCCGGCCCATCATTCGACTTTTAAAAGCTCATGTCAGGCCCAGCTGGTAGGAGGAAAAAATAAAGGTGTAGGCATGATCCTAATTCACAATTATGAATATCAGCATGTGGCTCACACTAGTGTCAGCTTCTGAAAGTGAAATTTCAGCATGCTATTAAAAATAAACCTGCAACAATACATTAAAAAATTTAGCATACAGAAATCCATGCTAGTGATATGGATGGTAATAGGCCATGCTATGTATATAATCCTAAGCTGGAGCTACTGAATTCTTGAGAAATTTGAGTACATTAAGAATTAAAACTTTGGCCGGGCGTGGTGGCTCAAGCCTGTAATCCCAGCACTTTGGGAGGCCGAGACGGGTGGATCACGAGGTCAGGAGATCAAGACTATCCTGGCTAACACGGTGAAACCCCGTCTCTACTAAAAAATACAAAAAAAAAAAACTAGCCGGGCGTGGTGGCGGGCGCCTGTAGTCCCAGCTACTCGGGAGGCTGAGGCAGGAGAATGGCGTGAACCCGGGAGGCGGAGCTTGCAGTGAGCTGAAGTGAGCTGAGATCTGGCCACTGCACTCCAGCCCGGGCGGCAGAGCGAGACTCCAACCCAAAAAAAAAAAAAAAAAAAAGAAAAAAGAAAACTTTGTACACAGAAAAATATAACCAAGGTTAAAGACAGTGACGAAGGGAATATTTGTAGCATCATGAAAATGATTTTTTGTAAAACAATACGAAAAGATCAATGAAATGGAAAAATTAAATGGTTCAAACTGCATAGGGAAATAAAAATATCCTTTAAACATGAGAACTTTAGCCTTATTTAAAAAAAATACAATTAGTACTACAGTGAAATAAGGCTTTGTGCCTATCTACTTGGCAAACATAAAAAGTTAGATGCCGCACTGTGCAGGTGAAGACAAGGGACAACAGTCACTTTTCATACATTGACATGATCTCCTTGGAGGACAATTTGGAAATATTTATTAAAATTCAAAATGTACATAGCCTTTGACCTGGCAGTTTTATTTCTGGAAATTTAACCTACAGACATTACTGACACATTTGCAAGGATATCTACTACAGTTTTATTTAATTTAGCCAAAAACTGAAAACAACCTAAATGACCTTTAAGATATAACATGGTGGCTGGCCGTGGTGGTTCATGCCTGTAATTTTAGCACTTTGGGAGGCCGAGGTGGGTGGATCACCTGAGGTCAACAGTTTTGAGACCAGCCTGGCCAACGTGGTGAAACCTGGTCTGTACTTTAAAAAACAACACAGAAATTAGCCAGGCATGGTGGTGGAAGCCTGTAATCCCAGCTGCTTGGAGGCTGAGGCCGGAGAATTGCTTGAACCTGGGAGGCGGAGGTTGCAGTGAGCCGAGATCGTGCCACTGTACTCTAGCCTGGGCAACAGATATATATGTGTGTGTGTGTGTGTGTGTGTATATATAGAGAGAGAGAGAGATAAACATGGTGAGACCTAATGTCTACCTCTTTTTTCCTTTTTTTTTTTTTGTAAAGAAAGTCTTGTTTCATGGCCTAGGCTGGTCTTGAACTCTTGGCTTCCAGTGATCCTACTACCTTGGCCTCCTAAAGTGCTGGGATTACAAGTGTGAAACACTGTGCCCGGCCCTAGAGTCAGCTTTAACTTGGTGGCTGTGAAGAAAATCAAAGGAAACACAGATATAATGAAGCTTTTTGAAAACCAGTTTTTCATGGACTGGCTGAGAGAGGGAACCTAATCTATTACGTGCCAAATTCCAGTGTGAAACCCTGCACTGATACTTTATTTTGAAACCATAAGCCATAGCACCCAAAACCTCTGTTCAGCTTTTGGGAACAAACAGGTTCAAAGTAGATGCACAGAGTGGCAGGACCGATATGGAGAACACTGCATCCGTGCATTGTGTTTAATCACAAAGGCTAGAGCTGCTAATTGACCAAATGGGAAGCTGCTGCCAAAGCTGTGATTAAAAGTGATGATTAGTCACAAAGCAAATAAAATAATGGACAAGATTCCTTTGTCTAATGATTTAGCTCATTGTCCATTTTTAGATAGGGACAGATACATTGAGCAGCTGTTACTTTCCTGGGGAAGACAAACTTGGTTCTGTTCGCTGGAGACCGATGAACCCACTGATATTCTGAACTCAGCTAATCCTTTGCTTTGTCAGGCATAAGCTGAATAGACAAGTCCATGGAGACATTTTTTTTCTAGCTCATAAATTAGAAGAAATGCTTTAAAATCTTCTGTTGATTTTATGACAAGTGATGACATAGACTCCAAGTGTGTTGAATGGGAAAAGCAGAGATGGTGTCTTGGGTTAATATGAGAATTTGGTCCATTGTGCTACATCACCAGAAACTTTACCAGAACTGAAGTCTGCTCCCTTTTTGTATTGAAAACGCAGTCCTACTAGTCTCATATGCGGGGATATTAAGTCTGTTATCCATAGAGTGTGAAATCATCACTCTTGTGAAAGGCGGAGACTTAATTCTCTAGCCTTGTGAAGTTGTGGACAGTAACTACCAGCACCCACTTCTCCCTCATCCTGAAAGCTTGTAGGTAGCAGAGTCTCTCCTTGACTGTTATCTCAAGAAGAATGTCAAATCTTTGTGGAGTAAAACTTTCACCATGGCATACACATCTTGATTGTGGAGGAAAGAATTGTGAAAAACTTGAAAAAAGTATTTTGAATATAGCATTTACAAAGTTAGGAGTATTTGACACAGCAGCATGTGGGGAAAAAAGAAAAGAATAAAAAAAAACACAGAGTTAGGCTTAAAGGTCTCCATGAGGGTTTTCCTAAACCAGTTGGCGGTGAATGGATCAAGACAGTCTCCCCCACCCTGTTTTGTTAACATGTGAATATTACCAAGTAAGAGGACACATTGGAAAGATCAGACCGTGGATGGTTTCTTGAAGCGAAAGTTTGTTGAAGCAAAATGGCGTTTTGGTTAGGAATTCCTTTCAGAACCCAGTTCTGTCAGAGAGCGTGATTAAACACCGTTTGCAGCCGAGCGCGGTGACGCACGCCCATAATCCCAGCCCGTCAGAGAGCGTGATTAAACACCGTTTGCAGCCGAGCGCGGTGACGCACGCCCATAATCGACGCACGCCCATAATCCCAGCCCGTCAGAGAGCGTGATTAAACACCATTTGCAGCCGAGCGCGGGTGACGCAGCGCCATATCCCAGCCCCGTCCAGAGAGCAGTGATTAAACACGTTTGCACGCGAGCTTCGGTGACGCACGCCCATATCCCAGCCCGTCAGAGAGCGTGATTAACAACCGTTTGCAGCGAGCGGGTGACGCACGCCCATATCCCAGCGCCCGTCGAGAGCCCGTGTTAAACCCGGTTGCAGCCGAGCGCGTGACGCACGCCCATCAATCCAGCCCGTCAGAGAGCGTGATTAAACACCGTTGCGCGAGCGCGGTGAGCACGCTAATCCCAGCCAGTCAGAGGCGATTAAACACCGTTTGCAGTCCGAGCGCGGTAGGACGCACCCATAATCCCAGCGCCCGTCAGAGAGCCTGTCTGGATTAAATAACCATGTGCCAGCTGAGCGCTGGATTGACGCACGCCCATAATCCCGGCACTATTGGGGGCGAGATGGGTGGATCTCTTGAGGTCAGGAGTTTGGACTAACCTGACCAAGCGTGGTGAAACCTTGTCTCTACTCAAATAATACAGAAACTTAGCCAAACGTAGTGGCACATGCCTGTAATCTTGGGGGTGGAGGTTGCAGTGAGCCAAGATCGCCCCACTGGCACTTCAGCCTGGGCCCAGAGCGAGACTCTGTCTACCAAAATAATAATAAATAACCATATGCCTGCCTGACTAATTACAGACATGTACAATTAGAATCTTTGGTTAATCAATTAAAATAAAACTGTCTAATAGGGACGCCTGCATCTCCTCTTAAACTAAGCGCAATAGTGTCTCGTATTCTTTTATTGGATTATAAACAATTCTTTTACCCTTGAGGAATCAAGTTTCACATAGGGCTTTTTATCAACTTACTGATTTTTATGTATTTTTATGGTAGATTCCATGTTATTTCTTTCCTTTTTTCTTTTTTTTTTTTTTTTTTTTTTCTTTTTTTTTTTTTTTTAAGAGATGGAGTCTTGTTCTGTCATCCAGACTGGAGTACAGTGGCATGATCTTGGCTCACTGCAACCTCTGCCTCCCAGGTTTGAGTGATTCTCCTGCCTCAGGCTTCCAAGTCACTGAGACTACAGGTGCACACCACCACGCCCAGCTAATTTTTGTATTTTTAGTAGCGACGGGGTTTCACCATGTTGGTCATACTGGTCTCAAACTCCTGACCTCAGGTGATCTGCCGGCCTTGGCCTCCCAAAGTACTGGGATTACATGCGTGAGCCACTGCAGCAGCCACTTTCAAATTTAACTTTAAAAATACAGTTTTCATTGTATTTAATTTGGGGGGGGATGCCTTCTGTTTGTGAGCAGTGATGCTGTTTTTCTATTTAGTGATGAAAGATTTCCCCTTGAGATAAATCCATTTAGGTTAAAAAAGAGTCTTTTGGCAAGACTAACACAATAGTTGATTGTATCGTTTGTATGGACCAAGTAGTAATTCATTATGCCCTTATATTTTATAACTGAGCCAGCTGATGTCTTAGTTGGTGGTGTCTGCAAGATTTCTCCGCTCTAAATTTTCTGTCTTTCCCATGGTAATTGATCTATATCTTGAGAGATACTTCGAGACTAGGCAAATCCTGTTTCCCCTCAAACTTTTGCCCACTAATCTTAGCATACATTAGTAGATCTTGTTTGCAGTGTTTATTACTGTAGTGTTTGGTGATTCTGTTTTTCTCTTTCCTTCTACATTTTTAAACTGGATTCTGTGAGGAAAAGTTTTCTTTTCCCTTGTTTGTTTATTGATTTGGTTATTTATATAAGTATTGAGTCCATGGTGCGTGTATGTGCATATAATCCTATGGATTAAAATCTAATGCTATCATTATTGCATAACCTTACTGTAATCGTGAGAGTGTTGGAAAAACCCAAATTGAGGGACAGCATCCAGGACATGAAAGATGAAGATAAGAACTATATAGATTGGAGGAAGATTAAGAGGAAATAGTACCTAAATATAATGTGGGGTCCTGGATAGGATTCTAGAACAGATAAACGGCGTTAGTGGGAAAATTGGTGGATTTCTAATTAAGTTTGTAGATTAGTTAACGTTACTGTATCAGTGCTAATTTCCTGTTGATAATTGTATCTGCTTAATGTAGACGCCAGTAAGACATATGGAATAAGGGAACTTGTATCATTTTTGCAGTTTTTCTTTGTCTAAAATTAGTTTTTAAAAATTACAGAATATTAAATAAACAATCATGAATCATTTTAGTTAAGTTTAAAACAATATTTTTTCTGCTGTTGGACATGTGATAAGGGTTTTTTATGTGAAATTTTCTATGATAGAAAATATCTGGAGGATTAATTTCTTTGACTTTACTTTTTTTTTTTTTTTTTTTGAGACACGGTCTTGCTTCATGACTCCGGCAAGAGTACAGAGGCATGATCTTGGCTCACTGCAGCCTCAGCCTCCCCAGTTCAAGTGATCTTTCTCCGTCATCCCCCAAGTAGCTGGGACTACAGGCATGCGTCACCTGCCCTGCTAATTTGTTTTGTATTTTTCGTGGAGATGGGGTTTCAACATGTTGGCCCAGGCTGGTCTCATACTCCTGAGCTCAAGCGATCTGCCCACCTCGGCCTTCCAACGTGCTGGGATTATAGGCATGAGCCACTGCACCAGGCCTGGCTTTACATTTTGACAGTTAGAAACTTGATTCTAGGCTGAACATGGTGGCTCATGTCAGTAATCCCAGCAGTTTGGGAGACTGAGGCAGGCAGATCACTTGAGGCCAGGAGTTCGAGACCAACCTGGCCAATGTGGCAAAAACCTATCTCTACTAAAAATACAAGTTAGCCAGGTGTGGTGGTGTGCACCTGTAGTCCCAGTTACTCGGGAACCTGAGGCATGAGAATTGCTTGAACCCGGGAGGCAGACGTTGCAGTAAGCCAAAATCGCCACTGCACTCCAGCTTGGGTGACAGAGTAAGATTCTGTCTCAATTTTTAAAAAAAGATAGAAACTTTGATTCTGAATATTGTTAGTTCACATATCAGTGTATAATTTTAAGTTGGCTTAACTACTCTCTGACACTGTTCTGATTAAATATACCTCTCAAGATATTTAATTTTTTTTTTTGTTTTTTTTTTTGAGACAGAGTCTCACTCTGTCACCCAGGCTGGAGGGCAGTGGCGCAATCTCGGCTCACTGCAAGCTCCGCTTCCCGGGTTCAAGCGATTCTTCTGCCTCAGCCTCTCGAGTAGCTGGGACTACAGGCACCCGCCACCACGCCCAGCTAATTTTTGTATTTTTAGTGGAGACGGGGTTTCACTATGTTGGCCAGGCTGGTCTCGAACTCCTGATCTCATGATCTGCCCGCCTCGGCCTCCCAGAGTGCTGGGATTACAGGCGTGAGTGCCCCGCTTAAATGTTTTTTTTTTTCTAATGATTCATATATAGTGTCTCTGACCTTTAACTTTTTTTTTTTTTTTGAGACAGGATCTTGCTTTGTCACTCAGACTAGAAGTGGCTTAATCCTGGCTCACTGCAGCCTTGACCTCCTGGGCCTAAGTGATTCTCCCACGTCAGCCCCCTGAGTGGCTGGGACTACAGGCACATGCTGCTGCACCCAACTATTTTTAAAAAGTTTTTGTAGAGGCTGGTCTCAAACTCCTGGGCTCAAGTAATTCTCTCGCCTTGGTTTCCCAAAGTGCTGGGATTACAGGCATGAGCCACCTCGCCCGGCCTGGACCTTTAATTTTATTTTGGAAGAAATTTACAAAAATAAAATGTCCATACAGTAAAGACTGGAACAATTTGAGGGGGGAGAAAAGGGTTCTCTTTAAGTATTTTTCATTTATTTGAAGTTTTATTCTTTCACTTCCTTCTATAAACCAAGTGATTTTGTTCAAAACTTAGTTTTACTTATGAAAAAAAATTTTCATCAGAGAAATTGATTTCTTCGTTGAAATTTTTACTGAGGTAATTGTAGATTCATATAGAAATGATACCGAGAGGCCGGGCGCGGTGGCTCACGCCTGTAATCCCAGCACTCTGGGCGGCCGAGACGGGTGGATCACGAGGTCAGGAGATCGAGACCATCCTGGCGAACACGGTGAAACCCCGTCTCTACTAAAACATATAAAAAACTAGCCAGACGTGGTGGCGGGCGCCTGTAGTCCCAGCTACTTGGGAGGCTGAGGCAGGAGAATGGCGTGAACCCGGGAGGCAGAGCTTGCAGTGAGCTGAGATCTGGCCACTGCACTCCAGCCTGTGCGACAGAGCGAGACTCCGTCTCAAAAAAAAAAAGAAATGATACTGCACTCCAGCCTGGGTGACCGAGGGAGACTCCGTCTCAAAAAAAAAAACAAAACAAAACAAAAAACGAAAGAAAAGAAATGATACCCAGAGACCCCGTCCACATCACCCAGTTTCCTCTGGGGTAGTATTTTACAAAGCTAGTAAGATGTTGCAGCCGGAACTCTGACATTGGTACAGAGCACTAGTCTTACTCATATTTCCCCAGTTTTACCTGTATTCATTTGTATATGTGAAGAAATCAGTTTTTATTCTTAGAAAACTACTGAAGTACTAACTTGTATTATATCTAGTGACTTCTGGGAAACCATTTAACTTCTTGTGCCTCAGATTTTCTCATCTGATTAAGTCAAGACAACTTTTTTGCATGATCTTAGAATCTTTTTTTGGGTGAAAACTTTCTATAATTTTTGTATGGGAGTTTTAAAATTGAAATTATAACCTTCCTTACCTCCTTTTTTCTCTTGTTTGGGTGTAGGAGGAAAAGGCTTCTCTTTTACATCGTACTCAGGAAGAAAGAAGAAAGAGAGAGGTAAAAACAGTTTTGTAATACTCTGTAGATAAGCATTTTTTCTACAGCATTTAAACACGCCTTGGTTTTACTGTATATATGTATATGTGTATGTATTTGTTATATATGACAGAACGTGTGTGTGTGTGTGTGTGTGTGTGTGTGTGTGTGTGTAGCTTTAGAAACATTTTTTGATTTCACTGTAAGTTACTTATTCTGGAGCCAGTGTAGAAAAGATGGACTAAAAGGCAGTTTCCAGACTGAAGAAGGAACATGGGCTTTTGGTTGACTTACATAATGATATGGTTTCCAGAAGATCTAGAAAGCCGTATTATAAACATAATGTTCATATTTCTTTTTTTTTTTTTTTTTTTTTTTAAGAGATTGAGTCTTGTTCTGTGACCCAGGCTGGAGTGCAGTGGCAAGGTCATCGCTCACTGTAGCCTTGACCTCCTGGGCTCAGGTGATCTTCCTGCTCTAGCCTCCTGTAGCTGGGACTACAGGTGCTTGCCACCATGCCCAGCTAATTTTTAAAATTTTTACATAGATGGGGTCTTGCTTTGTTGCCAAGGCTGATTTCAAACTTACGGCCTCATGCAGCTGCCTCCCTTATTTTCCCAAAGTGTTGGGATTACAGGCGTGAACGGCCTCATCTGGCTTATGATGTTGATGTTTCATGACACAAAAGGAGAAAGCTCACTGTTAAGACATGTGTCTTAACTGTTTGTGAAGAAGTTGAAAGAAAGACACTAATGGCATTTTTATTGTTTATCCTACATTATATGTTGTGATAGTTTCTTTAAATAGCTTTATTTTGTTGATTAATCTGCAATTGTACTCTTATGGCCTGCTTTTTTAGATAGAGTTTTTTGTTTTGTCATTTTAACAATTCATTTAGGCCTCTAACAAATATGTTTTGAGAACTTATTATGTATGTACTAGGTACTGCTCCGCTTGCTGAGTATACAGATGGTGAATAAGAGAGACAAGGTTCCTGCTCAGTGGTAGAATAGAGCCGTGAACCAGGATACTGAGGTGGTGACAAGACCTATGAGGGCAACAGAGTAATGTGATTACAACTGGAAGGGCCTATATTAGACATGGTGTTTACGGGAAGGGCTCTCTGAGGTGCTTAGAGTGAAAAGAGTTTTAGTCAGGATTTTCCAACCTTGGCACTGACATTTTTGAACAGATAATTTTTTGTTGGGGGGGAACTGCTCTGTACTCTGTACATTGGAGGATGTTTAGCAACATCCATGGCCTCTCCCCACTAAATGCCAGTAGCACTCCGTTCCCTCAGTTGTGACAACCAAAAATGTCACCAGAAATTACCAGATGTCCCCGGGAGGGCACTGCTCAACCAAGAAAGATATTTGTTGGGTGGTGTTTTTAATCTTGTTTTATGGAAAATTCTGGGCTATTATCTCTTCCATTAGTGCTTTTGCTTCATTCTCCTCCTCCTCTCCTACTTGGACTCAAACTGTAAATGTATTTGACCTTTGCATTGTGTCCCATATATCCCTCATGTGCTTTTCTGGGACTACAGGCGCCCGCCACTGCACCCAGCTGTTATTTTGTATTTTTAGTAGAGGAGGGGTTTTGCCATGTTGGGCAGGCTGGTCTTGAACTCCTAACCTCAAGTGATCCGCCTGTCTCAGCCTGCCAAAGTGCTGGGATTACAAGTGTGAGCCACCCTGCCCGGCCTAATTGTTGAATACATCCATTGATTTCTTAATTTCGGCTTTTGTTATTTCAGTTCTAGAACTTTTTTTCATTCTTTTATATAGTCTTTAGTTCTCTTTTAATTTCTTGAACATAATTATAGATTTTTTAGGACAATGTTTAAACTCCAGTAATTGGATCTTCTGTGGGGTTTGTTTCCACTGTTTTCCTCTTGATTTTAATCTGATGGGGTTTCCTTTACAGGTGACTAGCTGCTTTTCTTTTGATGCTTTTAGAATTCCGTCTTTATCTTTCTCTTTAGATAGTCTGATTATTTGCTTGGAGATGGTTGAGCCTGCTGTATGTGAGTGTCTAAATGTCTTGTGAGACAGGAAGTTTTCATCTATTATTTCATTAAATAGGTTTCCTAATCCTTTCTTTGACTCTTTGACCTTGGTATTACCAATACTTTGAATATTTTATTGCTTTATGTTATCCCAAATATCATGAATGCTTTGCTCATTCTTTTTTCTGTATTTTTGTCTGGCCGAGTTATTTCAAAAGACTTGTCTTCAAGTTCTGAGATTCATTCTTTTGCCTGATCAGTCTGTCTTGAAGCTTTCAAATATATTTTGTATTTCTTTAAATGAATTCTTCACTTCCAGAATTTCTAGTTGATTCTTTTTAAAAATACCTGTCTCTTTGGTAAGTGCTCGCTTACATACCAAATTATTTTTCTGACTTTGTATTTTTCAGAATTCCCTTGTATCTCACTGAGCTTTAAAACCATTATTTTGAGGGTTGGGCGCGGTGGGTCACGCCTGTATTCTCAGCACTTTGGGAGGCCGAGGTGGGTGGATCACCTGAGGTCAGGAGTTCGAGACCAGCCTGACCAACATGAAGAAACCCCGTCTCTACTAAAAATACAAAATTAGCTGGGCGTGCTGGTGCATGCCTATAATCCCAGCTACTCGGGAGTCTGAGGCAGGAGAAGCGCTTGAACTCGGGAGGCAGAGGTTGCGGTGAGCCGAGATCACGCCGTTGCACTCCAGCCTAGAGTGAAACTCCGTAAAAAAAAAAAAAAAAATTCAATAGTTTGAATTATTTGAGATTTTCAAAATTTCTATTTGATTAAAATCTGTTGCTAGAGAATTACTGTATTGCTTTGGAGATGTCATATTTCCTTGTTTTTTCATGTTTCCAGTGTCCTTACATTGACATGTGCATCTGGTGAAAGTCACTTTTTCCTGGTTTTTTTTTTTTTTTTTTTTTTTTT
>NW_016821745.1:406988-411748 GCF_001698545.2 Rhinopithecus bieti | reverse complement strand
CCAATAAATAATTTTATTTGTTCTGATTATTTTAAAGATTTATAGATAGGTGAGTTTTAGGTAATTTTAAATAATAAAATGCAAACATGGGCCTAACCACAGTTCAAAATCAAAATAGAGGAAAGTCGTGGGAGATTCTTTTTTTTTTTTTTTTTAAATTGAGACTGAGTCTCACTGTGTTGCCCAGGCCAGACTCCAGTGGCATGATCTTGGCTCGCTGCAACCTCTACCTCCTGGATTCAAGCAATTCTACTGCCTCAGCCTCCCGAGTAGCTAGGATTACAGGCGCGTGCCACCGCGCCCAGCTGATTTTTGTATTTTTAGTAGACTTGGGGTTTCACCATGTTGGTCAGGCTGGTCTCGAACTCCTGACCTCAAATGATTTGCCTGCCTTGGCCTCCTAAAGTGCTGGGATTACAAGCATAAGCCACTGCGCCTGGCTTGTTTTTGTTTTGTTTTGTTTTTTTGTTTTTGTTTTTTGAGAGTGTCTTGCTCTGTCACCCAGGCTGGAGTGCAGTTGCACAATCTTGGCTCACTGCAAGCTCTGCCCCCAGGTTCAAGCAATTCTCCTGCCCCGGCCTCCTGAGTAGCAGGGACTACAGGTGCATACCACCACAGCTGACTAACTGTTTTTGTATTTTTAGTAGAGATGAGGTTTCACCATGTTGGCAGGCTGGTCTCAAACTCCCGACCTCAGGTGATCCACCCACCTTGACCTCCCAAAGTGCTGGGATTATAGACGTGAGCCACCGTGCCCAGCCTAGCTTTTGTATTTTTAGTAGAGACGGGGTTTCACCATGTTGGCCAGGCTGATCTTGAACTCCTGACCTCAGGTGATCCACCTGCCTTGGCCTCCTGAAGTGCTGGGATTAAAGGCTTGAGCCACCATGCCTGGCTTTTTTTTTTCTTCTTTTTTTTTTTAACCTTTTTTTTCCCCCTATAACTCAGCTGTGAGCAAGGACCAATAATGGCGTTTTCGTTGTCAATTTCCACCATTCCTGTAAACACAGCAACGTGTATTTACATCATAAGAATTGTGTGTCCAAATACTATATTTATGGGTCATTTTGTTTTGTTTTTCTTCCAGTATTCCATCCAAAGAAGTGCATTTGATCGCTGTGCCACCTTGTCACAGTCCGGGGGCGCTTTTCCCATTGCTAATGGCCCCAACCTTACCCTTTTGGTAAGGCAGCTTCTGTTTTTTTACAAACAAAATGAAGACTCAAAACGTTTGGTGAGTGTTAACTACATTTTCACTTGTCCTCGTTTACATGTGTTCTACTTTTTTGTTTAAAGTGGAAATGGCGTCTCATCAGAAAGTTAAACAGCTCTCCACTGTGTCCAGGCTTTGCGAACTTCTCAGCTAGCTGTGAGAGATTACCTTTGTGGTGATGTGTTTTACCTCTTAAAATTTGATACACATAAAAATGTGTGTCCAAAATAGGCTTTTCGTATTTTTTTTACAGTGGAAAACCTTAAGCATTTAAAAAGTAGAATATTTTGCCCACCTATCATGTACCCTGACACAGCCTTAGCAGTTGCCAGCACACCTAGGTCAGTGGGAAGTGCACTCTGAATACCACATCATGATTACCTGCAAACTCTAAAATGCAGGGTCTCAGTGTTTACATATTATTATTATTATATTAGAGATGGGGTCTTGCTCTGTTGCCTTGAATTCCCAGGCTTAAGCAGTCCTCCCACCTCAGCCTCTCAGGTAGCTGGGACTACAGGTGTGTATACCTCTTGTTAATGTTAAGGCTAATTTTTTTATTTTTGTGTAGAGATGAGGTCTTGCTATGTTGTCCAGGCTGTTCGCAAACTCCTAGCCTCAAGTGATTTTCCCTCCCTGGCTTCTCAAAGTGCTGGAATCATAGGCGTGAGCCACTGTACATGATTTAGGGTCTCTTTTTTAGGGGGGCGTTGGGGGAATAGAGCCTTGCTCTGTCACCTAGGCTGGAGTGCAGTGGTGCATTCTTGGTCCACTGCAACCTTCGCTTCTCAGGCCCAAGCAATTCTCATGTCTCAGCCACCTAAGTGGCTGGAATTACGGGCATGTTACCAACATGCCTGGCTAATTTTTCTGTTTTTAGTGGAGACGGGGTTTCACCATGTTGGCCAGACTAGCCTGCAACTCCTGGCCTCAAGTGATGCTCCCACCTCAGCCTCCCAAAGTGCTAGGATTGTAAGCATAAGGCACCACGCCCAGCCTTAGGGTCTCATTTAAAAAAAAAAAAATCCCAAATATAATCCTAGTTCTCTAACATTTTGTAGGCTTTTGATCTTAGTGCTGAGGAACAGTGTGTATTAATGGTGGAAAATACATCTAGATGCATAGAAGAATGTTTTTAAAAAATGGAACTTGTTACTGTCCATTTTCTCAGGGAATATTAAGAGATTTGTATATAATTGTTGGGTTATAAATATTTNTTTTTTTGAGACAAGTGTCGCTCTGTCACCTGGGCTGGAGTGCAGTGACGTGATCTCGGCTCACTGCAGCCTTCACCTCCCAGCTTCAAGTGATTCTCCTGCCTCAGCCTCCCAAGTAGCTGGGATTACAGGCGTGCACCACCATGCTCAGCTAATTTTTTGTATTTTTAGTAGAGATGGAATTTCACCATGTTGGCCAGGCTAGTCTGGAATTCCTGACCTCAAGTGATCTGCCCGCCTCGGCCTCCCAAACTGCTGGGTTTATAGGTGTGAGCCACTATGCCCGGCCTCACAGGATTTTTTTATAACCATTTCAAGCCCAGAAAGTACATCTATATGACTTGATGGTGTTCTTGAATCCCACAGTGTGTGTGTTAGTCTCAGCTTTGTAGATGGCTTTCATAGAAGACATGAAACAATGTAGTATGGTGAGATGGAGTACAGGCTTTATTATCTTACCTGAGTTTGAATTCTAGCTTACATCTTTGGGTGTTGCTTAATCTTTATAGCAGTCTCAGTTTCTGCATCTTTAAACTGGAAGTGATGCTCACCTGTAAGATGACTCAGCATTTGGATATAAACTGCCTCTCTTTTTTTTTTTTGAGACGGAGTCTCGCTCTGTCACCCAGGCTGGAATGCAGTGGTGTGATCTCGGCTCACTGCAACCTCCACCTCCTGGATTCATGCCATTCTCCTGCCTCTGCCTACCGAGTAGCTGGGAGTATAGGCGTCCACCACCTAGCCTGGCTCATTTTTTGTATTTTTAGTAGAGGCGGGATTTCAGCATGTTAACCAGGATGGTCTCAATCTCCTGACCTCGTGATCCTCCCACCTCGGCCTCCCAAAGTGCTGGGATTACAGGCATGAGCCACCATGTCTGGCCTAAAGTGCCTCTCATAGGGCTGACCCATAGTAGTAGGCTGTCCAACAGTGGTAGCACTGGTCATAACAATGAAGAACACATATTTTTGCCAGGTCGCTGAGCGTTTTAAAGATAGTCTCAAGTCAATGAAAGTTGGCATTTTGTCTTGAAACAAGAAAGTGACCTTTAAAATAGATGCTGGTGTTGTCTGTTTGTATTCCTTTAATATTTAAAACTTTAAGAAGTCCTGCTAACCGGGCACAGTGGCTCATGCCTGTAATCTCAGCACTTTGGAAGGCCGAGGCGGGAGGATCATGAGGTCAGGAGAATGAGATCATCCTGGCTAACACGGTGAAACCCCATCTCTACTAAAAATACAAAAAATTAGCCAGGTGTGGTGGCGGGCACCTGTAGTCCCAGCCACTCGGGAAGCTGAGGCAGGAGAATGGCATGAACCCGGGAGGCAGAACTTGCGGTGAGCCAAGATCACACCACCGCACTCCAGCCGGGGCGACAGAGCAAGACTCTGTCTCAAAGAAAAAAAAAAAAGTCCTACTATGCTGGTGGGATTATAAAATGGTGTTGGCATTTTGGAAAACAGTGTGGCAGTTCCTCAATGGTAACTCTACTTCTGAGTTCATGCTCAACAGAAATGAAAACCTGTATCCACAACAAAACTTCTCTGTGAATGTTCATAGCAGCCTTAATTCATAATAGACCAAAGTGGGAGCAGCCCACATGTCCATCAGTAGATGAATGGATGAATTCAGCATGGTCTGTCAATACAATGGAACATTACTTTCAGCCTTAGAAAGGAATTAAGTTCTCACATACGCTGTAATATAGGTGGATCTTGAAAACATCATGCTAAGTGAAGAAAACCAGACACAGCATACTGTATGATTCCATTGTATCAACTGTCCAGAATAAGCAAATCCATAGGATAGAAGTAGATGAGTGATTGCCAGGGGCAAGGGAAGGGCCGGCAGGAAACTGGGGGTGACTGTGAATGGAGACGGGGCTTCTGGTTGTGGGTGATGAAGGTATTCTAAAAATCAGTGGTGATGGTTATATGGCTGTTAATATATTAAATGCGTATTTAGTGGGTGTTACCATTTAAAGAATGAATTTTATGGTATGTGAATTACATCGCCATTAAGTATTTTTAAAGTCTTTACTAGCAAAATGTCATTTTCACTCAATTCTGACCAGTTGCTCCCTCACTCTTCCTTTTATTGTTTAGGAAGAAAGGCGAAGGTTGAAAAATGCAATAATTATCCAGTCATTTATTCGAGGCTATAGAGACAGAAAACAGCAAGTAAGTTTGTTTGTTTTAAAATGAGAAGAATAGTAGGGTATGGGAGAGCTTATTTTAAATATGGTATCTTTGTACACCTTGTTAATGGAAGTCAATGTTGACAATAGTATTCTTCCTAATAAATTTTTTTTTTTTTTTTTTTTTTTTTTT
>NW_016821745.1:397892-404151 GCF_001698545.2 Rhinopithecus bieti | reverse complement strand
TGTGTATTATATATATATGTGTATATATATATATATATATTTTTTTTTTTTTCGAGACAGATTCTTGCTTTGTCACCCAGGCTGGAGTGCAGTGGCGTGATCTTGGCTCACTGTAACCTCCACCTCCCAGGTTCAAGTGATTCTCCTGCTTCATCCTCCCAAGTAGCTGGAATTACAGATGTGTACCACCACGCCCAGCTAATTTTTGTATTTTTAGTAGAGATGCGGTGTCGCCATGTTGGGCAGGCTGGTCTCGAATTCCTGGCCTCAGGTGATCCACCTGCCTCGGCCTCCCATAGTGCTGGGATTACAGGCGTCAGCACCGTGCCTGGCCTAGGGTTAAATATGCTATTTATCTTTTTTTTTTTTTTCCTTTTCAAGATGGAGTCTCGCTCACTCTGTCGCCCAGGCTGGAGTGTAGTGGTGTGATCTCAGCTCACTGCAACCTCGTCTCCTGGGTTCAAGCGATTCTCCTACCTGAGCCCCCTGAGTAGCTGGGATTGCAAGCTTATGCCACCACCCCCAGCTAATTTTTTTTTGTATTTTAGTAGAGGCAGGTTTCACCATGTTGGCCAGGCTCGTCTTGAACTCCTGACCTCAAGTGATGCACCTGCCTCAATATCCCAAAGTACTGGGATTACAGGCATGAACCACCACATCCAGCCAGGTTAAATATATTATTTATTTTTAGATATTTGTGTTTATCTGTGTTAAAAATTTTAAATTGCATGAAAAGGGGAGTATACAGTGAAAAATAAGTCTTCCTTGCTACAAACCATCCCTACTGAATGATCCTACATGAATTAATTACAGCGCGCAAAGGAATACATGATTACTTCACTGGTGTTTGGGCTTTAAAACCCAGCATTGCCTCCGGAGTTGAGCTAAGCTGGAACATGGGGAAAACTTTCTGTAAACCGAGAAAGTGCAGAGAAAGAACTGAGAGCCAGTCTAGAGAGGCAGTGAAAACCGTTGAATCTACCCATTCTAGACTTCAGTTAAGTGCAGGCTCTTTCCAGGCTTTCTGAAGTTGATGAAAAAAAGAATCAGAATAGTACAATGGCAGATAATCGGGCTTGCTTTCTGGAACAGGCTCTCCTGGCCTCACATACTCTAATCTTGTAGATTGCAGGAGCACAGACAGGCAGGTGATGTGAGATGTTGATTGGTGTCTCTCCAGAGCACCTATTACCTTTAAGTGAGGTCCTCAATCTTAGTCATCAATCACGACATGGTTTATAAACATAGTGTAGCTACACAGTCTTGCTTCGGAAGCCATCTGTGAAAAGCCTGGAGGTAAATGAACATATTTGACTTTAGGCTTCGAGCAAATACCAAGCAAATTGCTCATGTGCAGATTCTGAAACCTTAAATAGAATTAAATGTCCTAAGACCCGTCCAGGAAAAGGATAAAAGAAAAGTGGTCTGGACACAGTGGCTCATGCCTGTATTACCAACACTTTGTGGGGCTGAGGTGGGAGGATCCCTCCAGGCCAGGAGTTTGAGACCAGCCTGGCCAAAATACCAGACTCCGCCTATAAAACAAAGCAAAAAATAAATTAGCATGCTGCTGTAGTCCAGCTACTTAGGAGGCTGAGGCAGGAAGATCGTTTGAGCACAGGTATTCAAGGCTGCAGTGAGCTGTGATCCTGCCACTGCACTCCAGCCTGGGCAGTTCAATGTTGATTCAGTTCTCAAGCATAGATGCGATAGCAATAAATTAATCTTAACATAGGGGAAAATGTCTCCTGCCCCCGTCTTCACATCGTTTGCTTTTTACTCTAGGAGGAAGCATAATGCCACTTTTGATAGGTTTTCCAAGCTGTTCTATGCAAAAATCGACATATATGGCTATTTCTTCCTCAACTCCCCCTTTTTAAGCATTTTTTATTATGACTTTAAGTCAAATATGGTACTAAGATGATATTTTATGTACAGTTTAATTCTGTAATTAATAATTGCCTCACTTTTTAGTTGCTTAATTTTCTTTGAATCTTTTGATAAAGTCTTCTTCCAACAGTCCTATTATATAATGTATAGTTATTTTACATCTCATTTGTTAACTGATAATAGAAATTTTAGGAAGAACTACATGTCAGATAGTGAAGGAATTATTCATATCTTATTTGTTCCTGAGAAAATGTGGGCAAGGTAGCTCTGAACACCTCAAAAGAAAGCCTGTGTGTAGGCAAATTAGCTAATATTAGGAGTAGTTCAGAATTATTTCATCCCAGCTTAAGACATGCGCTAATTTATTATGCAGAGTGCTTTTGTGTTGGTAATTTCATTGTTAATAGCATTTTATGGCAAAGAAATGTTAATGTCAAAGAAGAAACTACTTAAAAATAATACGCAAAGAAAAGGCTATGTTGCATATTTATATCTAGCTACACTTAAGAGGCTATCTTTGCCGAGTGTGGTGGCTCACGTGTATAATCCCAGCGCTTTGGGAGGCTGAGATTGGCAGATCACTTGAGGCCAGGAGTTCGAGAATAGCCTGGCCCAACATGGCGAAGCCCCATCCCTACTAAAAATAGAAAAATTAGCTGGGCTTGGTGGCAGGCACCCGTAATCTGAGCTACTTGGGAGGCTAAGGCATGAGACTCACTTGAACCTAGGAGAAGTTGCAGTGGGCCAAGATTATATCACTGCTCTCTAGCCTGGGTGACAGAGTGAGACTCTGTCTCAAAAGAAAAAACAAAGGCTATCTTTTCATTCTAGATTATTCTAAATGGGCCTTGTGAAAGGAAAAAATAAAATACCAGTCTATTTCACAAAGGTATAGTAGAGAAAGTGGAAGAGATTCCTTGTTAAGTATTGCGTTTTCAAAGTAATAGGGCAGCTTCATACATATTGTCTAGTCAGGCCTCTTGATTACAAGCGACAGAAATCTGCATCTGCCTTTAATGAACTCACTATCCTTTTATCTAGGACAATGGAGAGTTCTGACCAGCCTGGTCAGTGGGGCCATAGGATTGCCTTCCCTATCAAAAAAATGATGGAGTTAGGGAAGGGAAGTATCCAAAAGGAACAGATGCTAGAGACACACAGGCACACACATCTGCAGAGAAAAAAGGTGAAAAGAAACAGATATCCTATGTAACTTTGGATTAATATCGTATTTCTCATTTTTTTTTTTGAGACGGAGTCTCGCTCTGTCACCCAGGCTGGAGTGCAGTGGCCGGATCTCAGCTCACTGCAAGCTCCGCCTCCCGGGTTTACGCCATTCTCCTGCCTCAGCCTCCCAAGTAGCTGGGACTACAGGCGCCCGCCACCTCGCCCGGCGAATTTTTTTTGTATTTTTTAGTAGAGACGGGGCTTCACAGTGTTAGCCAGGCTGGTCTCGATCTCCTGACCTCGTGATCCGCCCGTCTCGGCCTCCCAAAGTGCTGGGATTACAGGCTTGAGCCACTGCGCCCGGCCTTATTTTATTGCAGATTCCTGATTTTGCAAATGAACTATTTTATTTCAGATTGACATGAGCTTTAAGTGTACTTTGTTTTAGTTACTAATTTAGTAATTTAGTACTGATGTATTAAGATTGAAAATGCAAATACTTTTGTTTTTTTGGAGACAGGGTCTCTCTGTCGTCCAGGCAGTGTAGTGACTTGATGTTGGCTCACTGCAGCCTCCACCCACACCCCCCAGGTTAAAGTGATCCTCCCATCTCAGCCTCCCAAGTAGCTGGGATTACAGGTGTGTGCTGCCACGCTCAGCTAATTTTTGTATTTTTTGGTAGAGACAGGGTTTCACCATGTTGGCCAACCTCAATGAGCTGCCTGCCTCGGCCTCCCAGAGTTACAGATGTGAGCGACCGCGCCTGGCTGGAAAATGAACATGCCTCTAAATAAAACCTGACTTAGAATATTTACTTACCATCTTTTGATTGGGTTTGATTAAATGTGCATTGCCGCTTAAGGAAATTTGGGGTATTATGTAAATTAGCAAACTTAAATTTTCATTAGAGTTATGTATTGTATGTTTTGCTGTTTCAGATATGGCTCTATCAGAACTTAATTAAACACAGCTCTCTGTTTGTCAAGCAGTTGGATGGATCTGAGAGACTTACATGCTTATTTCAAATAAAAAGATTGATGAGCCTCTGTTGCAGGTAAAATTCTATTGTAAGTCAGCAACATATATAATGTATTGATCACCTTGTTTTAGGAGAATACCTTTTGACTTTTATTTTCAGAGACAGTGACTTTTCCATACTTTTTTTTTTTCTTTTTTTAATGAGATCATGGACTTCTTTTTTTTTTTTTTGAGACGGAGTCTCTCTGTCTCCCAGGCTGTAATGCAGTGGTGCGATCTCGGCTCATTGCAAACTCCGCCTCCCGAGTTCACACCATTCTCCTGCCTCAGCCTCCCGAGCAGCTGGGATTACAGGTGCCCCCCACCACGCCCGGCTAATTTTTTGTGTTTTTGGTAGAGACGGGGTTTCACCGTGTTAGCCAGGATGGTCTCAATCTCCTGACCTCATGATCTGCCCGCCTCGGCCTCCCAAAGTGCTGGGATTACAGGTGTGAGCCACCGCGCCTGGCCATGGACTTCTATACATTACAATTTTTACTCTAGGTGATTCAGGCCGGCGTGAGATATAAATGAAGACACATATATCAGTATCTTTCAGATGACTTTTTCTTTCAAGGATGCCCTGGAATTATCTTGTGAATGCTGGCCATCCTGGTTACTGGAGAATGGAAGGCCAGCCAAAAGAGGACTCCTAATGTGTGAGAATGATTCCATTCCATAGGGGTCTCCACCAAAATGCAGTTTGAAAGCCCCTTCTTTAGAATACACCTTTCATCAGGCTTTTTATTATTTATGTAGGAACTCAACATAAGCCACTGCCGTGACTTTCTTGCATTCAGTGTCCAAAAGAACACGTGTAAGTGATGTGAATTATATTGCCTGAATATAACACCTTTACCAGTTTTTAATTGCTTATGTCTCAACAGTAGTAAAATTTTCAAATGATTCTGAATCTTCAGTATAATTTCAGTTAATTTTCTGGACACTGCCTGTAATATTTGTTTAGGATTACTATCAGAACTAGTCTTTTTTAACTGATTTTTCCAAAATACTTATCTGGACCAAAGATAGGAATAAAGAACCTATTAGTGGAAGAGAGAACCAGGAGGATCCCAGATGCCAGTAATTCATATTTTTTCTAACTTATTTATTTGATAAACTTTTAGTTTGAAAAACACATTGTATACATTCTTTCTGTAAAGCAGGAGTTTGCAAACTTTTTCTGTAAATGGCGAGATAGCAAGTATTTTAGGGTTTGTGGTCCACATATGGTCTCTATTATATATTTTTCTTGCCTTTTGCTTACAATTGTTTAAAAATAAAGGAATCATGCTTCACTCAACAACTGTACAAAAAACAGCCCTAGGGCTGGTTTGGCCTGTGGGTTGTAGTTTGTAAAACACCTCTAACGTAACTTTTGAATGTATTTGTATAAGCAAATAATCTAAATATAATTATTCTTTTCCCAACTTTTATTTTTAAAAATTTCTAATACAAGAAACTCTTGATGCCCAGGAGTTCAAGGCTGCAGTGAGCTGTGATTGTGCTATTGAACTCCCGTTTGGGCAGCAGAGCAATACCATGTTTCTTTTTTATTATTTATT
Organism: Rhinopithecus bieti; assembly: GCF_001698545.2. Taxonomy (NCBI): domain Eukaryota; kingdom Metazoa; phylum Chordata; class Mammalia; order Primates; family Cercopithecidae; genus Rhinopithecus; species Rhinopithecus bieti. The sequence continues at coordinate 398,512 of NW_016821745.1, read as the reverse complement.
TATTTTATTTATTTATTTATTTTATTTTGAGATAGAGTCTTGCTCTGTCACCCAGGCTGGAGTGCAGTGGCGCAATCTTGGCTCACTGCAACCTCTACCTCCTGGGTTCAAGCAGTTCTCCTACCCCAGCCTCTTGAGTAGCTGGGACCACAGGTATGTGCCACCACATCCAGCTAATTTTTGTATTTTTAGTAGAGACATGGTTTTGCCATGTTGGCCAGGCTGGTCTCGAACTCCTGACCTCAGTTCATCCACCTGCCTTGGCCTCCCAAAGTGCTGGGATTACAGGCGTGAGCCACTGTGCCCAGCCAAATCCATGTTTCTTTAACAGCAACGACAAAACACTCCTCCTCATCTCTCCTCTCTTTTTTGAGACGGAGTCTCGCTCTGTCGCCCAGGCTGGAGGGCAGTGGCCGGATCTCAGCTCACTGCAAGCTCTGCCTCCCGGGTTTACGCCATTCTCCTGCCTCAGCCTCCCAGGTAGCTGGGACTATAGGCGCCCGCCACCTCGCCCGGCTAGTTTTTTGTATTTTTTTTTTTTTTAGTAGAGACGGGGTTTCACCGTGTTAGCCAGGATGGTCTCGATCTCCTGACCTTGTGATCCGCCCGTCTCGGCCTCC
>NW_016821745.1:285774-397877 GCF_001698545.2 Rhinopithecus bieti | reverse complement strand
ATTAAGGTCTCATGTATTTTAAAATACAGTGTGTTTTAGTGGTCTGCTTATAGGTAGAGAGCGCCCTGTAAGGAGCCCGTTTTTCTTTTCTTTTTTCTTTTTTCTTTTTTTCGAGACGGTGTCTTGCTCTGTCACCCAGGCTGGAGTGCAGTGGCGCGATCTCGGCTCACTGCAAGCTCTGCCTCCCAGGTTCACGCCATTCTCCTGCCTCCGCCTCCTGGGTAGCTGGGACTACAGGCGCTCGCCACCACGCTCGGCTAATTTTTTGTATTTTTAGTAGAGACGGAGTTTCACCGTATTAGCCAGGATGGTCTCAATCTCCTGACCTCGTGATCTGCCTGCCTTGGCTTCCCAAAGTGCTGGGATTACAGGCGTGAGCCACCGCGCCCGGCCAAGCAGCCCGTTTTGCTTGGCTTGGCCTCATTTGTATTTTGAGAGATCTTTGTTTTCTGTGAGGTCACAGAGGCTCAAGTGCTCTCTCTGCCCCAGGCCTGGGGCTGTTTTCTCTAAGGAGCACTGATTCTTTTTGATGAGAAATGAATTTTAACAAAATGTAAATGTTAGAAATTGTATTTCAAGTGTGTGTTAGTAATTCGTTAGTCTTACCTGCCATGTGCCAGAACGTTGAATTTTTCTTTTTCTATAAATGTGGCCTTCCAGAACCACCTGTAACTCCTTTTATGACTAATCACATACATATTTTAATGCTGTTGAACATTCCGAAGTCATGGAATCACTGGGTCACATGGTAGTTACATATTTCACTTTAGAAGAAACTACCAAACTTAGAACAGCAGCATACGAGAGACGCAGTCCCTCCGTATCCTGAACCCTTGGTATTGACAGCTGTCCAAAGCCAGCCATTCTGATGGCTGTGTAGTTGTATTTTATTGTGATTGGAATTTGTATTTCCTGGATCACTATTGATGGTGGGTGTTTTTCAGGAGCATACTGGTCACTCACATGGCTATTCTTCAAGAGTCTGCTCAAATCTTTCACTTTTTTAAGTGGGTTGTCTCTTGACAATATGGATGTCCTTTTCCCATCCAAGGCTGTCCCCATAACCCTGGAGCTACATCCTGTGGTGTCTCTCACTCGAGGCACCATTCCAACACTTTTCCCTGTTGCATCATCAGGTTTCTCTCTCACATGGGATCAGCAGCACACATGCTGCTGACTTTCCGGGTTGACAAGAGGCTCTCCCACTGCCCGCCACCGCCCTTTGTGGCTATCCGCTTGCTATGTGTAGCCTCACTCCTCCTGCACTCCTACACCCCTCAGGAGACACCAGTGTGGTGCTGAGGAGAAAGTTGTGAAAAGGGCAAAAGCAAAACAAGGTCTTGCTGGGTGTCCTGCCCGCTGGGCAGGGGTGTCCTACCCCCTGTCTCTCCTGGGCTTTGCGGCTCTATCAAGACAGAAGGCAGCCTGCAGTAAGCGGATGAGCTGCGTAGACACACCCCACCCAGAGCCCTGCACGTTATTCGCCTCCTGGCAGGGCAGAATGCTTTTGTCACATAGAGAAGTCAGTTTCAGTGAGGCACCAAACAGCCTCCTGGGTCCCTCATTAAAGGTGATGTGTGATTAGATGGATTCTGTTTTTTTAAAAAAAGGAAAAATAGCTATAAAATACATTGTGGAGACAACAGGATAAATCTGAAAATAAGTTCGGTGTTAGACAAAGTTTTTGATAGAAAAAAGGATTAGAGTAGGGGAGAACAAGGGAGGAATGGACTAGAGACAACCAAGAAGAAACTTTTGTGGGTGACAGATGTGTTCTGTGTCTTGATTGGTGTGACCGGTCCAGACTTATTGTACTGCCCTCTTTAAATGGATAACTAAGCCTTCCCTTCTGCCTGCAGTTCTTCTCATAGTAAGAAGGGAAGCCTTAGTCAAAATGGGAGTTGACTTAGGATCAGAAATATATCATTGTTCTATTTGGGGGATATTGCAGGCATGGAAAGTCTCAAAAGCATCTTTAAGGAGATGATATGCACTGTTAAAGAGATTCGTATCTCAGTTTGATTAAATGCAGCTTATTGGTACAATTCATGGATTATAATACTTCTTATAGTGTTTTGTAATCTTTAATTTTTCATGTTCATTTCTCCACTGTCCATTTTTCTTGTCTGTGAACTTAGTGCCAGACAATTTAACGAGAATTCTTTTAAAAACTGTCTGAATGACTGAATGTTAGTTGGATATTTCCCTGTCTATCTGTAAGATGTCCCTTTTTTCAGAGATACTCTTGTACTGGAATAGTTTCTTAACCATTGTCACTGAGAGTAACTTGGGGAAACTAGTGACATTTTGCCATTCAGGCAGTATGTGAATACTTTCTTTCATTTTTACAGGTTGCTGCAAAACTGTAATGATGACAGTTTGAATGTTGCGCTTCCAATGAGAATGCTTGAAGTGTTTTCGTCTGAGGAGACTTACTTGCCTGTTTTACAAGATGCTAGCTATGTGGTGTCAGTGACTGAACAGATTTTGCACTGCATGATTCACAATGGTGAGTAACAGGCAGGGTGAGAACTGTGGCTCAGCCTCCTGATGGGGAGTGAGCAGAGGCCAGCCTGCTGCTGTGAGCCTGTGCACTCAGTCTCAGTGTCAGAGCGGCACTGGTGTCCCAGACGCCTTGTGCTCCTTCCACAGGTGCCCACCAGAGTCCCAGATTCCAGCATCTGTCCTTGGCTCCACCCACTCTGAAAATTCAGAAACATGCTACTCTCTTTGCCTTTTTCTTTTGCTTGGAAATGAACAGAACTGACGTATACTTTCATCAGTTGTCCTGTCATCCAAGATTTGTGTCTGCAGTGCAGCACACTTGTACTGGAAGGTGCACTTGGATAAATCAAGGCATAGCTCAACACAAAGCATCCGGCTTACACCCGGAAGACATCAACATCACTTGATTGCCTTGAGCTAATACTAGCCCAAAAACCCAACCAATACTACTACCAAATTAATATATATTAAACCATTCACAAATATAAAAGTATAGGAGATAGAAAATTTTACTTTGGCGCCATAGATACAGTACCGCAAGGGAAAGATGAAAAAAAAAATTAACCAAGCACAAAATAGCAAGGACTCACCCCTATACCTTCTGCATAATGAGCTAACTAGAGATCATTTCGCAAAGAGAACTAAAGCCAAATACCCCGAAACCAGACGAACTACCCAAAAACAGCTGAAAGAGCGCACCCGTCTATGTAGCAAAATAGTGGGAAGATTTCTGGGTAGAGGTGATAAGCCTACCGAGCCTGGCGATAGCTGGTTATCCAAGATAGAATCTTAGTTCAGCCTTAAGCTTACCCACAGAACCATCAGTCCCCCTGTAAGCTTAATTGTTAGTCTAAAGAGGGACCGCTCTTTAGACACTAGGAAAAAACTTTATATAGAGAGTAAAAAGCCTAACCCCCATAGTTGGCCCAAAAGCAGCCATCAATTAAGAAAGCGTTCAAGCTCAACGTCAATTACCTGAAGAAACCCCAAACATCTCACTGAACTCCTCACATTACATTGGATTAATCTATTATGTCATAGAAGCAATAATGCTAGCATTAGTAGCATGAATATGTTCTCCTACGCATAAGCCTAAATCAGATCGAAAACCTTCACCGATACTTAACAGCCCAGTACTAATAAATATAAACAGGCCAGTATTACTCATACTGTTAATCCAACACAGGCATGCTCTCAAGGAAAGGTTAAAAAAAGTAAAAGGAACTCGGCAAACCTAACCCCGCCTGTTTACCAAAAACATCACCTCTAGCATTACTAGTATTAGAGGCACTGCCTGCCCAGTGACACATGTTTAACGGCCGCGGTACCCTGACCGTGCAAAGGTAGCATAATCACTTGTTCTTTACAAGTCCTTGTTCCAGTACAAGTCCTTCACCTGAGCAGGAAGGGCTCTTACCGCCTCCTGGTCATTCTGAGTGAATGGGAAAGGTAGTGCCACCAATGTATGAGTTGAACATCACTCCAAGAGCCTTATGAAAAAGTAAATTTTGTTAAATGAGTTTTCTTCCAAGAATGATGTCCTCTCACGTTAATTCAGTAGAAGAGAATAGGATATTTAGTTTGAATTTTCTAACTCAGTGCTAAAGTTTTAATACATTGATAATGCTCCTAAAATGACTACATTGTAGAAGCTATAATGAACTATGTCTGAGACCCTTGAGGACACATTAGTGACACTTTTTGGAGAAAAGGTATGAAATAAACATGATTTTTAAGCTTTTATGAAATGAGCAGTATAAATCCTAAAACAAACTTTCGGTTCCAACATCCTCATAGGTAGAAACGCAAGCACTTCAGGACTCCTGGACTTGAGAAATATTTGTCAGCATTAAAAATGTGTGCGAGACTAGTTGTGAAGAGAGGTCTAGAAAGCTATGGCTACAGATAGAATTATAAGTAGCTGTGCTTTTGTTCATTTGAAGTCATAGTCTAGGTTACATCTAGCAGACTTGAAATGTGGACCACTTGGTCCTCTGTTAAAACTGCAGAAAGTAAATTCATATTTATTTCAACCCTTCTGCTTGGCATATTACTATTTTTTAGACGCCTTAGTTTGTTGAAAACTTAGGGAAACAGTATTCTGAGTTAATTAAAAGTAAACTGAAAGTTGTGGAATTTGATCTTTTAAAAACTAATAACTGGCCGGGCGTGGTGGCTCAAGCCTGTAATCCCAGCACTGTGGGGAGGCCGAGACGGGCGGATCACGAGGTCAGGAGATCGAGACCAGCCTGGCTAACACTGTGAAACCCCGTCTCTACTAAAAATACAAAAAACTAGCCGGGCGAGGTGGCGGGCGCCTGTAGTCCCAGCTACTCGGGAGGCTGAGGCAGGAGAATGGCATGAACCCGGGAGGCAGAGCTTGCAGTGAGCTGAGATCCGGCCACTGAACGCCAGCCTGGGCGACAGAGCCAGACTCCGTCTCAAAAAAAAAAAAAAAAACTAATAATTAAAAGTGGTTCATTGTATTAGTTGACATATATACTGTTTTAAGACTGAGCATTCGAGAATTTGTACTTGTTTTCTAAAATTGTAAGGAAGATAGTTAAGAAATATGCATTATTTGAAATGTGTCCCAATAGAAGAAATGCTTTAAAATCTTCCACAGAAACTGCTGCTTCTAGCATCTTCTCTGGTACAGCAGTTGTTTTACTTCCTAACAGTCTATAAAATTTTAGCCTTTTTAAATTGTAGTATAATTATTTGTATTGTTATTGCACGTTATGTGCCGTGAAGCTTTTTAACCTTTGCGACAGAACCTCTGTCATGTTGTCCGTCTGTTCAGTATGTGCAGTGTTAGTTACGTTACATTGTTAGTTACGTTAGTCAGTTTTTTAAAGTCTCGATGTTTTTTTTTTTTTTTTTTTTTTTTGAGCGGAGTCTCGCTCTGCCGCCCAGGCTGGAGTGCGGTGGCTGGATCTCAGCTCACTGCAAGCTCCGCCTTCCGGGTTCACGCCATTCTCCTGCCTCAGCCTCCTGAGTAGCTGGGACTACAGGCGCCTGCCACCTCGCCCGGCTAGTTTTTTGTGTTTTTTAGTAGAGATGGGGTTTCACCGTGTTAGCCAGGATGGTCTCGATCTCCTGACCTCGTGATCCGCCCTTCTCAGCCTCCCAAAGTGCTGGGATTACAGATTTTTATCTTTTTAGTTTCATAGCAAAAGAGCTTTCAAGCTTTCATATTGAGTTTCACTAGTTATCAGTATACACTGCGTTTGACGTTTGACGGGGTAGTTACAAAGTGGGTCTAATGATAAAGTACTGAGTATGCGTTGTTTAGTGATCTTCACTCAAATATGAAGCTGTGTAGGACTGTTTCAAAAACAGCCCACGCAGATGGATTGTTTTTAATGTGCTACCAAATATGCTTGTATATGGTGAGATACTCAAGAATTGCACTTGAACGTTGTTCTTATTCTATAAAAATGGAGTAAATGATTCTGAAAGAATATATTATTTGGATCACTCTTGATACCCAGAGTTTATGTTCACTGCCCCCCACCCAGAGTTCCTATCAAAAGCATAGGCTGGAAATTTTAAGAGGTTCTGAAAGTTGTTTCAGTTTACGTATAAGTTGCCTTTAAACTGTTAACTTCTTCAGTTCCCAGATTGTGGTCTCCAAGTACACCATCTCCTCTAAAAGGAGCTTAAGAGTTCCTGGAGAAAAGGCTGATTGCAGGGTGGGACGCAGGAGTACCAGTGACCCTGGGGCTCAGGAGCCTCCTAAAGCCCACCCCAGGGCCCCAGGTGGAGCAGCGTGAGGTCGGGACTATAGTGGAATGAAACATACCAATATGTTCAACTCTATGAGTTCAACATGGTGTTTAAAAAATGCACAAATCAGGGACAAATTATAAAATCACAATATTTGGTCCTTATTCAGTTCCTGATGCAAGCAAACTAGTTAAACAGAATTGCTAACATGAGACAATTGGACACTTGAACACTGACTAGATATTTGTGGTATTAAGGAACTCCTCTTCATTTATTTTAGCTGTGATAATGGTTTTAAAAATAGTCTCTTAATGATATACTAAAATAATTACATCTTAGACTTCCTTCCAAATGAGTGTATACAGGTGAAATGAGCTTGGCTGTAGTTGACAGTTGCTGGTACTTGAGGTTTATATACCTTTCAGCTGCCTATATATTTATTTAGTTTTCCTTACCGTTAAAGAACTAACTTAAGTTTGGACCTGTAGAGATTGTGAAAAGGATTTAAAAATTGGCAAGTTTTTTCCCTTATTACAAGAAAATATGTAAAAAATTTTAAATGTGTGTTTTTCCTTGTAGGGTATTATAGGTCTCTCTATTTGTTGATTAACAGCAAGCTTCCATCAAGTATTGAATATTCTGATTTATCTCGAGTTCCTATAGCAAAAATTTTGCTAGAGAATGTTCTAAAACCATTGCACTTTATTTACAACTCCTGTCCGGAAGGTGCGAGGTGAGACTGGAATGGATTTCTTGATTTTGTCATTTCACAAGATCTGTATCTGATTGTAACTTTTACATAGGATGTGATTTTCAATATAGACTTAAAAGTCAGATTTTTACTTGATTAGTGTTGGTTTAGTTTATAGGAAAGTGTACTTTTCTTTCTGGCCTGTAGCCTAATATAAATTTGTGATTCTGATAACGTGGCTATTTTCCTGCTTTTCTAAGTAACTCAAAAATTAATGAAAACATGGTAGTTACCTTAATAGAGAAGACATTAAGTGTACTTTAGGTTGATCTAGTTGATATTAAAATGGTTAACTTGGCTAATTTAGAAGAGTAGTTTATCTTTTTAGAAGGATATTTTGAAAGGTTATTTTAATCAGGGTTTGGGTGGACAGTATAATTTGATTTTATAAAAGCTTCTATTTTCTTTTCAGGCAACAAGTTTTTACAGCCTTCACAGAGGAGTTTCTGGCAGCACCTTTTACAGATCAGATTTTTCATTTCATCATTCCGGCGCTAGCAGATGCACAGACCGTTTTCCCTTATGAGCCCTTTCTGAATGCACTGTTGTTAATAGAGAGTAGATGTTCAAGAAAGAGTGGTGGAGCGCCCTGGCTTTTCTATTTCGTTTTAACTGTTGGCGAAAATTATTTGGGTATGAAATACAAGATCTTTTTTACCTGAACACACAGATGGGTAGCATTGGCAGATGAGTCAAGAGAAGGCCATGTGGTGGCAGGTGTTATGGAAAGGTGGGCCTCTCCTGGAAGTGTGTATTTGCTGAAGGGCTGTGGTATGGGCAGCGTTCCTGGGGAGACTTTCCAGATACAGTGGAAAAGACTGACATATATAGATGTCTTATGGGGCCACACGGATTATTTTAATAGAGTTAACGGAGTTAAATGGGAAAGCTCTTCTGTGAGTCAGGCCGTTTCCCTACCTCTGCTAAACTTCCAGTGTGCCTCTTCTAGAACAACATCTTCCTGTAGTATGTTTGAAAACATACATACATACATGCATGAATTATTCATGAAAGAAATACAGGAAAACCCGAAAACCAAACTTGTTGTGGGGCAGGGGCGGAGGGGAGACGGAGTCTCGCTCTGTTGCCAGGCTGGAGTGCAGTGGCTCCATCTCAGCTCACTGCAACCTCCGCCTCCCGGGTTCAAGTGATTCTCCTGCCTCAGCCTCCTGAATAGCTGGGACTACAGGCGCGCGTCACCACACCCAGCTAATTTTTGTATTTTTAGCAGAGACGGGGTTTCACTATGTTGGCCAGGATGGTCTCAATCTCTTGACCTCATTATCTGCCCACCTCGGCCTTCCAAAGTGCTGGGATTACAGGCTTGAGCCACTGCGCCCAGCCCAAACTGTTTTTCTTACTCTCTCACTCAACACTGAAAAATTCTGTGAGCAGAAATGTGGGTGTGGTTTTTTTTCCCACTCACCAAGCAGTTCTACAGTGGACACCAACTAGGTATTCTACAGTTCAGTTCAATTCTGATGCCGTCCACCCAGAGATAATGTCAAATCGCATCATCTGAGGGCTTAGTCCTGCAAGACTACACCCACTTCCGAGGCTGATTACAAGTAGTAGGTTGTCACCTATACTTGTGACCAACCTGCAAAAATGGGGGCTCCTCAGCCCCTCCTTGGGTTTGGGAATTGACTAGGACAGCTCACAGAACTCGGGAAGCTGAGGTGTGCAGGAATGCCAAGCTTCCGTGCCTTCTCCAGGCACTGCACGCTCTCAGCACCTCCCTGTGTTCAGCTCATTGTGTCTTCCTGTTGAGTTTTATGGTGCTGCTTCTCCAGTGTCCCTCCCCACAGACAGCCCCTTGGAAGCTGGTGTGTGGGGCTGAACGTTCCAACCCTCTGATCACTGCGTTTTTCTGGTGAAAAGCCCCATTCTGAGTCCCCTAGATGGCCTCACCATAAGTCACTTCAGTGCATAAACTCAAGTATGATCACAAAGGGCTGGCTATGAATAACAGGAGACACTTACCTTACAGGAAATTCCAAGAGTTGTAGGTGCTTTCTGACATGAACGGGGACAAAATCTAAATATGTTTCCTATTATAACACAGTTAGAATTTTAAAATAAGATCTGGTCAAAATGCCTCTCTCCATCTGAGGAAAAATGGCGTCGTTTTCCATTTTAAAAAATAATGTTTAACTAAAATACGTTTTAACTGATTGTTTTACAAAGGGGCCCTCTCTGAGGAAGGGCTGCTGGTGTATTTGCGGGTGCTGCAGACCTTCCTCTCTCAGTTACCAGTCTCTCCTGCCAGCGCGAGCTGTCACGACTCAGCCAGTGACTCCGAGGAGGAGAGTGAAGAAGCCGACAAGCCCTCAAGCCCGGTAAGCCCCATGCCCTGCATCTGAGGCCTGCGATGCAAGCGGCCCCATGGGATCTTCTAGCTGTCTGTCCACCTATAGTTTCAGTTACACGAGTCAGACCCTCAAGCAGCCTCGACGGAGAAGCCCCTTCAGCCGCCTTGCCGCAGTTTGTGATGATTGGAAACAGTCTCTTCCACCGCTTTCTTAGTACGTTTATGGAAGTATAAATGGAGACACATAGCTTTGTGTTTGGTTTTTTAGGCAAAATAGGATTATACTGTATGTTAACTTAGTTATTAGGAAATATTTTCTAGAAGTGAAATTGTTGGGTCAAAAAGTTCCTTTTTACCCTATCCTGTGAACACTGGGTAGTGTCTTCCATTAAATCCTGCTAATTTTATAGAGGATAAATGTTGTTTATTTAAAAATTACTTTAAAGTTCTTACCTCTTTTCTTCCTTATTATTGAGTTTACAGTATATTTTCAAGGAATAAAACTTTAAAATTATATATACATGCATATATAATTTGTGTTTTACTTAAAGAATTTAACTGCCAATGACTTTTTTTGGTCTTAAGCAATTGAAATGGCTTGAGGTATAGCTATCATAAGTTATTTTTTCATTAAGGAGTTTTATATTGATTACTACTAAGTGTAATCACAAAATATACTTGAGAGGGTCTTGGCTTCCAGGTGAAGTAAATTTTTAAAATATTGTGAAATGGGTGTGTCAGTGCAGTGCCGCACCTTCCTGGGCAAAGAGCTTCACCAGCATTGAATGAAAGAGATCGCAACAATAAGAAAAGGATCGAGAAGTAAGCTCAGGGCTTGATTTTTTTGTTTTTAAATAAAAAATGAAGAAAGGAACAGATAATATTCACTGCCAGAGCTCATGGCTGAGGGGCAGGCTGATTACAAAGGGGTGAAGCTCTTTTTATAGTGGATAGTGGATGCTGGAACTGTTGGATCTGTCCAAACCGTACACCAATAAGTATTCTTTTTTTTTTGTATGGTTATAAAAAGTGGGTTCTGTAGATGTAATGTAGATAAAATTTTGTTTTGGAAGAAAGTTATTAAATAGTTACCTTCCATAGAATTTGTGAGTTAAACCCTTATTTGTACACAGTGTATTTTGTATTCATGTGAAGATGAGGCTGTGGGCTTTCTCAGCGAGAGAGGACAGAGTTTTTCCTCGCTGTGGGTGTGCAGACACGACGAAGGCAGAGCATGAGGACCAGGAAAGAACCTGCAGGCTCTCTTGCTTGTGCTTACACTTTGAACATTTAAGAAGTGGGATCGGTTTCTTGATTTTTACAATTATTTACAACTGTAGAAAATTTTACTCTACTTTATATTCTTTTTTAAGGGTTTTAAGGTCTGTGTATTATATAACTTTATACTTTAATTTCCTTTTTTAGTTTATTCTCTTCATTCTTCCTTTGCCTTGGGTGTTGTCCACATTTGGGCTGAGAACTAAAGACCCCGTTTTGAGCCGGGCACTCGTAGGGTTCACTCCAAGTCATTCTTTCTTTGCCAGGTCTCTTACGTGTATGTTTCTGTGTTGCCTTTTCTTTCCCACGGCACTTAATTATATAAAACCTAATGTGATTGTATGAGATTTTTCCAAGGTCAGAGTTCTCCCTTGATAAGCTCTTTTGCCTTTAGGTTTCTGTATAATCTGTTCACTTGTAGCTTATGTATAATTTATTTTAAAATTGTACACTACAAAAATAGTAGTGCTAGGATTACTCTCTCATTCTGACATACCTTTTATTAGGCTTTATGTTAAAGATTCATGTTTGACAGATGAATTTACTGCTTTTATCTATAAAGCAGTGTTTGGTAAGTTATTATAAATTACATAAATTGTATTCATCCAAACAGTACCGTCAGCAATACCCAATGTTACGTGTATATTCACATTCATATATATATTCATATATACACATATATATGAAAAAAGTATGTATCTTTGGTTACTGCCCCAAATGAGTAAATTGCATAGATTGGCTTGGGTTTTATTTGGCGAATCAAATCTTCTGGAGAGATTAAGATATAAAATAGATTTATTTTGTATAGCCTTTGATTTTAAAAAGTTCTTTAATAGGCTGGGAGCAGTGGCTCATACCTATAATCTCAGCACTTTGGAAGGCTGAGGCGGCTGGATCACTTGAGGTTAGGAGTTCAAGACCAGCCTGACCAACATGGTGAAACCCTGTCTCTGCTAAAAATACAAAAATTAGCTGGGTGTGGAGGCAGGCGAGTCCCAGCTACTTGGGAAGCTGAGGTGGGAGAATTGCTTGAATCCGGGAGGTAGAGGTTGCAGTAGCCGAGATTGTGCCACTCAGTCTGGTCTGGGTGACAGAGCAAGACTGTCTCAAAAAAAAAATTTTTTTTTAATTTAGTACTCTCACTTATTTTGCTTAAACGGTGATCTCAAATGAAAATGAAAATGCCATCAGATGATAATAGTTTCACTATGTCCGCTTGTCTTAGTACAACTTGCTCTAAAAAAATAGGATGCAGGGTGCGGTGGCTCAAGCCTGTAATCCCAGCCTTTTGGGAGGCGAGACGGGCGGATCACGAGGTCGAGAGATCGAGATATCCCCTGGCTCACACTGTGAAACCCGTCTCTACTGAACAGTAACAAGAAAACTAGCGGCGACCGCTGGCAGGCCGCCTGTAGTCCCCAGTACTCGGGAGGCTTGAGCACGGAGAATAGCGTGAACCGGGAGTGGAGCTTGGCGTGGCTAGTGAGCTGAGATCCGGCCACTGCACTCCAGCCCAGGTGACAGAGCGAGACTCCGTCTCAAAAAAAAAAAAAAAAAGGAAATGAATTTTTTTTGAAATGTAAATACTGAAGCTACTGTTATCATGGGTAAAATCCGGGTATTCACAGTTTGTTACTGTGTTAGGCAAAATGGACGCTACTGTTGACTGGATCCCTAGAGGATTTCACACTAAGTTTATAGTGATGTGGATAATTTTGAGATGATGCCTATCTTCCTTTGCCTGAAGAAGAATGTGATTTCCTATACGTTTGTAGTGTAGAGGACGTTCCAGTTGAGCACATTTATGGAGACTGGTTGTTCTGGTATGTTCTAGGAGGACGGCAGACTGTCAGTATCATACATAACAGAGGAATGTCTGAAGAAGCTGGACACAAAGCAGCAGACCAACACCCTGCTCAACCTGGTGTGGAGGGACTCTGCAAGCGAGGAGGTCTTCACCACCATGGCCTCCGTCTGCCACACGCTGATGGTGCAGCACCGCATGATGGTGCCCAAAGTCAGGCAAGTATCCGTGGGTGTCTGTGCCAGGGGGCGCCAGCCAGAGAACGTACCTTCCTCCCTGGGAATTGCTCTCCTCTTAAGTTTCATCTGCTCTTTTCTGGTAGAGCTTGATGTAGGATATTCTACTGTCCAAGCGTTTCATAAAAAATCGTTCGTGTTTTTCTTTTCCAAACCAACAAATACTGAGACCTTTTCCTGGCCTGTGACGCTCTGAAGTACCCTATGTGTAATATTTTCTGTAGTACCTTACGAATGTGAGTTTATTCACCCATTTGAAAGGTTGGACTCATACCTGCATTAGTGAACCACTGTGTTACATATCTTTTTAGGCTTTTTTTCATAGTACTCGTGTTTTGTGAGGTATTTTTTGTTTTGTTTTGTTTTGTTTTTCTTCAGACAGCATCTCACTCTGTTACCCAGAGTGCAGTGATGTGATAATAGCTCACTGCAGCCTTCACTTCCTGGGCTCAAGCGATCCTTTCACCCCAGCCTCCTGAGTAGCTGGGACCATAGGCGTGCACCACCACACCTGGCTAATTTTTTGTATTTTTTGTAGAGACAGGGCCTCACTATGTTTACCAGGCTGTCTCAAACTCCAGGGCTCAAGCGATCTTTCTGCCTCAGCCTCCCAAAGTGCTGGGATTACAGGCATGAGCCACCACACCCAGCCTTCCTAGTACCCTTTTAATTAGATTGTCCTTGACAATTTATCCCTAACAATAAATTTTTGCTTTTCAGCCTTTGAAATAAACTTTTGGTTCAGACAAAACAAAACATGCAAGTTAAAAATATGGCCAATTTGTGCTTAGAAAATTGTGACAGTAATCTTAAACGGTTTTCTTTCCCTCCATTTTGAGTGATATGTTAGTGGTTTCTTGAGAATTTAACAGAAAAATGCTCAATTGGATACAGTGTAAAATATGTAGTAGTTCTGCCAGGACCCAAGGGACTGATGTTGCACAGGCAAAAGCTGTCAGTCAGTAAGCAGGTCTGACATTAATTCATGTTACCCTACAGAATTCTCTTTGTTATAAAATGCCATCCCATCATATGAAGAGGGATTTCGGTTGGTTAGGAAAGCATTCTTTGAAATGAACTGTAAGTAAGGAACCCATCGGTTGAAATGGCCTTGTAAACACTAATGTAGCCAACTAATGAGGTGCTGTCTTCACTCACTGGTGTTTATTACCATCGGAGGAAGTGGATGTCAGTGAAACTGTGGCTCCTAGATTAGGTCATTAGCTCTTTGCGGGCTAATTGCATGAGAGCAGGATGTGAGATCTGAGGATCGTAGCAGCTGAACCAGGACACTTGCTTTTATTGTAGCAGACAGCCCATTGCTGTGGATAGTAATTGCTGGATTGAAATGCATCACTGCCCTGGTCTGAGGTTTACTAGAGAACTGCTTCCAAAAGGTGTTTAATGGGTGAAGGAACTTTCTGTGTAGGCTTGATTTTATGAGTACAGCACCTATTTCCTCTAAGAAACTACTCTAGGAATTTTATTTATGGCTTAAACATATTAGGTTCTTGTATTTAGAGAGAGCAAATAGGCTTACTTTGACTGTTACAGATTTTAACTGCTTTCAATTTTGATTTTTTTCAAAAAGTATTTAAAAGATTAGTATGTTCCCAGGCTGATAACTCATTCTCGAGCCCTCACTGATTAATGTTAGTCCCTTTTATTTTCAGAGTTAGGATTTGGCATTTAATTTCTGTTTAACACTGATTGTCAGGGTGTACAAATGAATGTGGAGACCTTTGTACCCTGACATGGAAAGATTTCCGAGACTGATGCAGACGTGAAAACAGGGAAGACACAGGACAGTACATAGAAGAACCAGCTTTTCCTGTAAGAAGGATGGAAAAAATAAGAATATATATTCATAATGCATAAAGAAACTTGGAAGCATATACAAGAAACTCATGAAAGTGAACACTTGTGTCTGAATATGCCGAGGAAGCTGGGGCTGGAGCAGACGTGCTCTTCTGAGTGCACTATTTTTATATCACTTTGAGTTTTGGATTAGGTGAATGACTTAATATTTTAAAATTGGTTAAGTAATAAAAGAATTGCCAGCTCCTTTTGTGAGAGGAAATTTTAGATATATTATTGGACGTGGAAATTTGGATGTAACGTTTTTAATATCCACTATTTTAAAATATGAGTAAATATTCACTGGCTGTATTGTAAGGGGGGCAAAAAATAAAGGCTCTACTGCAGTGTCAGACAACTAAAATAAGAAAGTAGGCTACCAAAGACAGCCTGTTAGAAGAGTGTTGGACTCTCATCCTGGCGTGCTTGGGATTTTTAGTGGGTCCTGTTTCAGTGTCTCACTGACTGCATTTGTGCCCCTGCTTAGGTGAGGCCTGCGGTGCCCACTCAGCCCCGCGGCATTCCTGGCCTTTGTGTGTATTTGACGTTCCTCGTCCTTCCTTTTCCTGACCCTCTTTCACCCGCTTCTTTCATAGACACCATATTCATGTGGTTTCTCCTTTACTTGGGCTTCTCGGTTTCTTTTGTGGGTTCTTTTTTCCTCTTTTCCCGCTTCTTTCATAGACACCATATTCATGTGATTTCTCCTTTACTTGGGCTTCTCGGTTTCTTTTGTGGGTTCTTTTTTCCTCTTTTTCACTGTTCCCTAAACTTCTTTTCGTATTCAGTTTTTTAGGGTCATTTGTTTGTTTGTGGCACAGTCTTGCCTTGTCACCCAGGCTGGAGTGCAATGGTGCGATCTCGGCTCACTGCAACCTCCACCTCCAGGGTTCAAGCGATTCTCCTACCTCAGCCTTCCGAGTAGCTGGGATTACAGACACCCACCACCACGCCCAGCTAATTTTTGTATTTTTAGTAGAGACAGCGTTTCACCATGTTGGCCAGGCTGGTCTCGAACTCCTGACTTCAGGTGATCGCCTGCCTCAGCTTCCTAAAGTGCTGGGATTACAGGCGTGAGCCCCTGTGCCCAGCCTAGTTTTTTAGTTCTTTATTTGGTCCTCTGGGCAATCTCTTTCATACAAGTGGCTTCAGCTACATTTTAGTGACTCTCACATTTGTGTCTTTAGTTTAAGTAACTTTCTGGAGCTCCAGACACAAGTGCACCTGCTTAATAGGAGATGTCCCTGGGGACCTCTCTTCTGTCCCCTCGCAGGGTCTGAAGTTGAGTCCAACATCTCTCCCTCTTAAGAGCCTCCTTTTTCTGTCCCTATTTTGGGGAACAGGCTCGTCATCTGCTTGGTTGTCTGTGTCTGCAACCTGAAGCTACAGTGTCCTGCATGGTAGCCACCAGTGACGTGTGTTTTAAAGTAAATTAAATAGAAGCACAAGACTCAGATCCTCGGCTACCCAAGCCACATTTCAAGTGCCCAGTAGCCACATGTAGCCAGGGGCTGCCTTATCAGACAGCACAGATTAGAAAACACCCACCCTCACAGAAGGTGCTGGTGGACAGTGCTGCCCAGGGTTTTGGCTCGGGATTCCCACCGTGGTGCTTGAGAGCTGTATTCTCTATGTCGTGATTTGCCAGTCTGACTTGTGGAAAATATAACCTTGATTATTGCATTCTCTTGAACAGTGTAGACTCCCTTTGCTTTTAGGAAAATAATCACATTCCTTAGATTGTTGATTTTTGCAGTATCCCCTTGTTATCAAGCATTTGTTTACCTCTCAGCTTTATTTCTAGCACAAAATACTTTTTCTCCAACCATAAATGAGGCAAAAAGGCATATATTGCATTTTCTTGATCCCATTGTGCTTTTTTATGCCTCCATGGTGTTTCGTGCCCCTTTGCTTTTACGTATGCCAGTCTCTTCCCGTTAATGTCTGGGCTGGCATGTTGTCAGGAGCTTGGCTCTTTTACCCCATTGATGGATCTAAAAGTTTTGAAGTAGAATTTTGAAGACAGTGTTTTAGGGATCAAAGAGGTTAATGTTATAATTTGCCCGCAGTTTCATAGATAAATCATAAAGACACTTCTAGTTTTATTTCAACATATGCTTGATTTTTCCACCAAAAACTAATACAGTGAGGCAGCTTAATTATGTCTTATGTTATTAATCATTGTGATTTAGATAAACAGTGGTGTGCCTCGAAGTACGGTGCTTCTTTTCTGTCCGCGCGCGCGTGCGCGTGTGTGTGTGTGTGTGTGGTGTTTATTGGTTTTGTCTTTATTTTTGTTTTTGTTTTTTGAGACAAGGTCTCACTTTGTCACCCAGGCTGGAGTGCAGTGGTGTGATCTCGGCTCACTGAAACCTCCGCCTCCCGGGCTCAGGTGATCCTCCTACCTCAGCATCCTTGAGTAGCTGGGACTATAGGCGTGCCACCACACCTGGCTAATTTTTTGTAATTTTTGTAGAAATGGAGTTTTGCCGTGTTGCCTAGGCTGGTCTTGAACACCTCGGCCCAAGTAATCTGCTTGTCTCAGCCCTCAGCCTTGCAGAGTGCTGCGATTGCAGGTTGGAGTCACTGCTTCCGGCCCCCCATGTGTTTTCTAACCAGTTCTTTGCCATGTGTTTTCCAAGAACTGTGGTGTGTGTGGTGGTGATGAATGCTCTTTATCTCTGAGAGATTTATAACTTCTTATCTCATACTTCAATCATTGGGAATAAAATGATTACGCAGATGACTTCAGTGCAGAAGAATACAGATTTGTTTTTCATTGTATATGTATAATTAAATATGTATATACATATATATGTATTTGTAAACAAGTTTTTATAATATTTTAGAAAAAATATTAAGGATGTACCTGGAGAAATAAATTTTGCCTATAATTCCATAGTTGCTTTTATTATCAGTGATATTTTCATTATAATCAATAAAATTAATAAGCTATTGATGATTCATGTTAAAAATTTGTATTCTCTTTCATGAAGTTCAAATAACATTGATGAGCTTTTAAACATTTCAACACGTAGTGATCTTTAAATCTATTTTGAAATCCTATATAGATTATAAACTAATTTCCATTAGCTATTGTTAGACACATCAAATAAGTAAAATAGACTGACCTTCATCAACTTTAGCAATATAATTCATAGTTCTGAATCTTCTAATAATTTTCAGAACATTTGTGAATGATAGTTGTTTGACGGGAAATATGAGTCAACTTGAAAGAAGCATGTTCCACCAAAGCGATTCTAAATCCCTACCACGTTTTCGAAGTTTTCTTTTACACTCCTTAAGAAACAGGAAGAGAAGGAGCTTCCCTTTCCATCCGACATCTGCGGTGGAGCCGCCACCAAAACGCAGATTTTCATAAAATCCTTACGGGGAAGACTGTCACCCTCGAGGTCGAACCCATGGATACAATAGAAAATGTAAAGGCCAAGATCCAGGATAAGCAAGGAATTCCTCCTGATGAGCAGAGACTGATCTTTGCTGGCAAGCAACTGGAAGATGGATGTACTGTCTGACTACAACATTCAAAAGGAGCCCACTCTTCATCTTGTGTTGAGACTTCCTGGTGGTGCTAAGAAAAGGAAGTAGCCTTACCCCACTCCCAAGAGGAAGAAGCACAAGAGAAAGAAGGTGAAGCTGGCTGTCCTGAAGTATTAGAAGGTGGANCCCGCTTCTTTCATAGACACCATATTCATGTGATTTCTCCTTTACTTGGGCTTCTCGGTTTCTTTTGTGGGTTCTTTTTTCCTCTTTTCACTGTTCCCTAAACTTCTTTTCGTATTCAGTTTTTTAGGGTCATTTGTTTGTTTGTGGCACAGTCTTGCCTTGTCACCCAGGCTGGAGTGCAATGGTGCGATCTCGGCTCACTGCAACCTCCACCTCCAGGGTTCAAGCGATTCTCCTACCTCAGCCTTCCGAGTAGCTGGGATTACAGACACCCACCACCACGCCCAGCTAATTTTGTATTTTAGTAGAGACAGCGTTTCACCATGTTGGCCAGGCTGGTCTCGAACTCCTGACTTCAGGTGATCGCCTGCCTCAGCTTCCTAAAGTGCTGGGATTACAGGCGTGAGCCCCTGTGCCCAGCCTAGTTTTTTAGTTCTTTATTTGGTCCTCTGGGCAATCTCTTTCATACAAGTGGCTTCAGCTACATTTTAGTGACTCTCACATTTGTGTCTTTAGTTTAAGTAACTTTCTGGAGCTCCAGACACAAGTGCACCTGCTTAATAGGAGATGTCCCTGGGGACCTCTCTTCTGTCCCCTCGCAGGGTCTGAAGTTGAGTCCAACATCTCTCCCTCTTAAGAGCCTCCTTTTCTGTCCCTATTTTGGGGAACAGGCTCGTCATCTGCTTGGTTGTCTGTGTCTGCAACCTGAAGCTACAGTGTCCTGCATGGTAGCCACCAGTGACGTGTGTTTTAAAGTAAATTAAATAGAAGCACAAGACTCAGATCCTCGGCTACCCAAGCCACATTTCAAGTGCCCAGTAGCCACATGTAGCCAGGGGCTGCCTTATCAGACAGCACAGATTAGAAAACACCCACCCTCACAGAAGGTGCTGGTGGACAGTGCTGCCCAGGGTTTTGGCTCGGGATTCCCACCGTGGTGCTTGAGAGCTGTATTCTCTATGTCGTGATTTGCCAGTCTGACTTGTGGAAAATATAACCTTGATTATTGCATTCTCTTGAACAGTGTAGACTCCCTTTGCTTTTAGGAAAATAATCACATTCCTTAGATTGTTGATTTTGCAGTATCCCCTTGTTATCAAGCATTTGTTTACCTCTCAGCTTTATTTCTAGCACAAAATACTTTTCTCCAACCATAAATGAGGCAAAAGGCATATATTGCATTTTCTTGATCCCATTGTGCTTTTTTATGCCTCCATGGTGTTTCGTGCCCCTTTGCTTTTACGTATGCCAGTCTCTTCCCGTTAATGTCTGGGCTGGCATGTTGTCAGGAGCTTGGCTCTTTTACCCCATTGATGGATCTAAAAGTTTTGAAGTAGAATTTTGAAGACAGTGTTTTAGGGATCAAAGAGGTTAATGTTATAATTTGCCCGCAGTTTCATAGATAAATCATAAAGACACTTCTAGTTTTATTTCAACATATGCTTGATTTTCCACCAAAACTAATACAGTGAGGCAGCTTAATTATGTCTTATGTTATTAATCATTGTGATTTAGATAAACAGTGGTGTGCCTCGAAGTACGGTGCTTCTTTTCTGTCCGCGCGCGCGTGCGCGTGTGTGTGTGTGTGTGTGGTGTTTATTGGTTTTGTCTTTATTTTGTTTTGTTTTTTGAGACAAGGTCTCACTTTGTCACCCAGGCTGGAGTGCAGTGGTGTGATCTCGGCTCACTGAAACCTCCGCCTCCCGGGCTCAGGTGATCCTCCTACCTCAGCATCCTTGAGTAGCTGGGACTATAGGCGTGCCACCACACCTGGCTAATTTTTTGTAATTTTGTAGAAATGGAGTTTTGCCGTGTTGCCTAGGCTGGTCTTGAACACCTCGGCCCAAGTAATCTGCTTGTCTCAGCCCTCAGCCTTGCAGAGTGCTGCGATTGCAGGTTGGAGTCACTGCTTCCGGCCCCCCATGTGTTTTCTAACCAGTTCTTTGCCATGTGTTTTCCAAGAACTGTGGTGTGTGTGGTGGTGATGAATGCTCTTTATCTCTGAGAGATTTATAACTTCTTATCTCATACTTCAATCATTGGGAATAAAATGATTACGCAGATGACTTCAGTGCAGAAGAATACAGATTTGTTTTCATTGTATATGTATAATTAAATATGTATATACATATATATGTATTTGTAAACAAGTTTTATAATATTTTAGAAAAAATATTAAGGATGTACCTGGAGAAATAAATTTTGCCTATAATTCCATAGTTGCTTTTATTATCAGTGATATTTTCATTATAATCAATAAAATTAATAAGCTATTGATGATTCATGTTAAAATTTGTATTCTCTTTCATGAAGTTCAAATAACATTGATGAGCTTTTAAACATTTCAACACGTAGTGATCTTTAAATCTATTTTGAAATCCTATATAGATTATAAACTAATTTCCATTAGCTATTGTTAGACACATCAAATAAGTAAAATAGACTGACCTTCATCAACTTTAGCAATATAATTCATAGTTCTGAATCTTCTAATAATTTTCAGAACATTTGTGAATGATAGTTGTTTGACGGGAAATATGAGTCAACTTGAAAGAAGCATGTTCCACCAAAGCGATTCTAAATCCCTACCACGTTTTCGAAGTTTTCTTTTACACTCCTTAAGAAACAGGAAGAGAAGGAGCTTCCCTTTCCATCCGACATCTGCGGTGGAGCCGCCACCAAAACGCAGATTTTCATAAAATCCTTACGGGGAAGACTGTCACCCTCGAGGTCGAACCCATGGATACAATAGAAAATGTAAAGGCCAAGATCCAGGATAAGCAAGGAATTCCTCCTGATGAGCAGAGACTGATCTTTGCTGGCAAGCAACTGGAAGATGGATGTACTGTCTGACTACAACATTCAAAAGGAGCCCACTCTTCATCTTGTGTTGAGACTTCCTGGTGGTGCTAAGAAAAGGAAGTAGCCTTACCCCACTCCCAAGAGGAAGAAGCACAAGAGAAAGAAGGTGAAGCTGGCTGTCCTGAAGTATTAGAAGGTGGATGAGAATGGCAAAATGAGCTGTCTTCGTCGAGAGTGCCCATCTGGTGAATGTGGTGCTAGGGTGTTTATGGCAGGTCACTTTGACGGACATTATTGTGGCAAATGTTGTCTGACTACTGCTTCAACAAACCAGAAGACAAGTAACTGTGTGAGTTAATAAAAGACATAAACTTAAAAAAAAAAAAAAGAGAGAAGGGATTTTCAAAGAAGACATTTGAGGTAATGAATGCCACTTTCCCCCATTTTAAACTGTTGCACAAGGGAAAGTTTATTTTTTGAATCTGTAAATCTTTTAATTAAAGAAAATTAATTACCAGTAAAAAGGGGACTGACTGTTTAAATTGGTTGTGGTTTTAGTACTGGAATGTTAACACATCTGACTGTCTAAAGCTTATCTTCTATTCTTAGCTACTAGTTTGTGAAGAACAATTTTTTAGCGACTTGTCTCCATAAGAAATATACCTTAAAATTTTATTAGTAAGGACATTTGGAATTTATTTTAATCTTGCATTATCTGATGCAAATTATTATATGTCTGTTTTATTGCTTTTATGGCATTAGAAGTATCCAGTAATACTTTTTTTTAAAGAAAAATTTCAGCAGAAAAACACAAATTATTGCATTTGTCGTTGTGTGCTGTAAGAGTTAGACAGATCATTGGGTGCCTCACTGTTTCTTTTACCTGTGGCACCTGGACTTAGCCGGGAATTCTCAGAGGATGTCGTGCTGTGGTGGCCTTGACTCCTTGTGTAGGAGCCAGTGTCTTCCATTGTGTTCTCCTTCATAACTCAAGAGAATCCCCATGGAAAACGCCTGAATTTATGACCCGGCTTACTGATTAACTCATGGGATTGTTACAGCTAAATAAAGCTTAATGAGTAATTTTTTTTTTTTTTTTTTGAGACGGAGTCTCGCTCTGTCACCCAGGCTGGAGTGCTGTGGCCGGATCTCAGCTCACTGCAAGCTCCGCCTCCTGGGTTCATGCCATTCTCCTGCCTCAGCCTCCCGGGTAGCTGGGACTACAGGCGCCACCACCACGCCCAGCTAGTTTTTTGTAGCTTTTAGTAGAGACGGGGTTTCACCGTGTTAGCCAGGATGGTCTCGATCTCCTGACCTCGTGATCCGCCCGCCTCGGCCTCCCAAAGTGCTGGGATTACAGGCTTGAGCCACCGCGCCCGGCTTAATGAGTAATTTTAATCCATCCCACTATGTGAGAGAAGAATATCACTTCTTTACATTTTAGAAGTAGAGCCCCAAACTAAATAACCGTCAGAGATTTGTCTTTGTTTTTTTTTGTATGTTTTTTTCAGTGAAAACATTCTTTGTTAGTAAACAGACATTTCAAACTTTTGATTACGTACATCATGCAAAATGACTGACCTCACACATGGTTGTCTGTTCATTGTGACATCTTTTTTGAGATGATTATAAATTTAAGATGCCTGCAGTAGTAAAATAATTCATGAAAATGACTCTCAATGAAGCAAAACACTACATAGCCCACATGAAATACTGTTCATCCTTCCTGGATGTTTAATTCTCTCCTAATGGGAATCTCTATTTTGGAAGACTATTATATGCAAAACTGGCAGTTGTTTTGTATGTGCCTCTATAGGCACTGAAATGATAAAACAAGAAAATTTCAAATAATTTTACAAGGTTTGGTTGTTTTCCTGTTTTGTTAATCCAAAACAGGACAGTGCCCTTTGATTTACAATGTTCAGGATGATTTTGACCCATGAAAAGTTGTTTTACCCTGGTAATCTTTTGAAATGGAGCTGGCTGATATACATTATCCAGGTTATTTTAGTAAGTGAAAAGGAATAGGGCTTGTTTTGAGAAGAATTCCTCTAAATTATGGTGCTGAGAAAACTTCTCTGCAGTGGTGGGCTCACCACTTTCATCCTGTGGTAGTTCTGGTAGCACTCCCCGTATGAAAGCCCTAGCACAGGTAAATTCACCTCTTTGAAATAAGCAGTGACCCTGGAGAAGGGTGAATTCCAAATCAAGTAGTATATTCAAGTCATCTGGCAGCAAAGTAGGCATCAAAGACTTCTAGGTACTTGGGGTGCTGCTGTAACAAATACCTAAAATGGAAAAGTGGCTCTGGACTTGGGCAGTAGGTAGAGGCTGGAAGAAGTCTGAGGAGCATGCCAGAAAGAAGCTGAATTGCCTTAAACAGACTGTTAGTAGAAATGTGGAATGTTAATGCTAGGGAGGCCTTGAAGGAAGAAAGTATCGTAGAGAATACCTCGATTGCTGTAGAATATCGAAATCATCATTAATAGACAGTTGGTAGAAAATGAGGAATATGTTATTGGAAAACTGGAGGAAAGGGGTCCTTGTTACATAGTGGCAAAAGCTAAGCTGAATTGTGTCCTGTAGTTATGGGTAAAGCAGACTTTTAAGTGATGACTTCAATATTTTGTTGAGGATATTTCTAAGCAAGCTGTGGAAGGTACAGCCTGCTGTCTTCTTGTTGATTATAGTAAGATGTGGAAGGAGGTAGATAAATTGAGGGAAGAACTGTTACATATAAAGAAACCAGGACTTGATGATTTGGGAAATTCGTGGCCTATTCAAAGCAACAGCCACTAAAACTAAGAGATTCACTGTCAGGACGGCCTTCTCTAGAGAGAGTGATGAAGGTATGGCTGTATAACCTGCTAATACTTCAGAAACATCAAAAGGTCTGAGTATCAAGTCACACAAAAGGCTCTTTGAAGAGATTAAGGGTGTGAATCATAGATCCTCTCAGCTATTTCAGAAAAGCCAAAATAGAGACAGGATTTTCCAGGAAAGATACGTGAAGAGCCTCCTGTCTAAATGAGTGAATCCCCATGACATACGTAAGAGACCCACAAGTTTCTTGACAATGTTATAGCAGCAGAAAACCACCATTTTAAGAAAAGCTTTAGAGAACATGAAAGAAGAAACAAACTGATAAGCTGATAGATACTCAGCTGCAAACGTGTGCTACCTTTCGTGAAAAGTAAAGATGACTGAGACAGTCATAAGCCCAGAGAACTGAGCAGTGAGCTGAAGATTACTCCCAGGCCTTGAAACTTAAAGGATGGTGCCTGGCTGGTTTTGCAAATTGATTGGTGCTGATGGCTCCTTTTTTCATC
This sequence comes from Rhinopithecus bieti, assembly GCF_001698545.2. Taxonomy (NCBI): domain Eukaryota; kingdom Metazoa; phylum Chordata; class Mammalia; order Primates; family Cercopithecidae; genus Rhinopithecus; species Rhinopithecus bieti. The sequence goes on along the minus strand of NW_016821745.1, from coordinate 373,588 downwards.
TCAATTTCTGCTTTTGAACAGGAATGTGTATAACTGTTACTGTATGCCTGTCAGGCCATCATACTTGGGAGCAGATAACTTGTTCTCTAGGTTCGCAAGTGCACAGATGGAGGAGAATTATGCCCCAGAAATCACACCCAGATCCTCTCCCAAATTTAGGTGGCTTTAATGTGAGATTTGAGACTTTTGAGTTGGTGAGACTCAGATAAGATTTTGGATTTAGAGTTGATGCTGTAATAATGGGTTGTGACTTTTGAGCACCTGTGAGTGATGTAAATTTATTTGTGATGGATCTGAATCTTTAACACAGGGGTGGAGCGGGGATAGGGGCCACTGTAGTAGGCAAGAAGACTAATGTTCCGTGTAGAATGTTAATGTCCTAATCTCCAAACCTGTATGTAACCTTAAATGGTAAAAGAGATTTTGCGGATGTAATTAAGGTTACTGTGGATTTCAAGACAAGGAGGTAAGCCCAGATTATCCAGTGGGCCTAATTTAATCATGAGTCCTGCAGAGAGCCCCTCCAGGCTGGCGTCAGAGCGATGTGATAACAGACGGGTCGTAGAGATGAAACAGTGCTGGGTTTTTAATCATGAGTCCTGCAGAGAGGCCCTCTAGGCTGGCGCCAGAGAGATGTGATAACAGACTGGTCGTAGAGATGAAACAGTGCTGGTTTTTAAGATGGAAGAAGGAGGCCACAAGCCAAGGAATGTGGATGTCCTCTAGAAGGTGGAATGATAAGGAAATGATTCTCCTCTGCAACCCTGCCAACAAACTGATCTTAAAAGCACCATGCAACCCGTTTGGACTCCTAACCTGTAGAATTGTTAAGATAATAAATTTGTGCTATTTTAAGCTACATTTTGTAACTTGTTATGGTGGCGATGGAAAACTAACCAGAAGTGATAACTAAGGATGAAGTGGTGTCTGGGAAGAAGGAAAAACTTCTGGCTTCAGAAATGCAAACATTTATGCTGGTAATTCTTTTGATCTAGTCTGTCTGACAGAATATACATTCCTGTATTTCTATACTAGTCTTGTTCTGGAGAAGACATTCTAGGATGAGCACATAGAAGAGTGTTTAGTGTGTATAGTGAGTTTCCTAGAAAAATGTGTTGAATGGATAAGTGAGTGTGATCAAGGCAAGCTCTGGGAGGGACTGTAATTACTTGATTTTGAAATGTGGTTGCTGTTTACCATATCTTCTTAAGAATTGCTGACCTTTAGGCTGGGTGCAGTGGCTCACGCCTGTAATCCCAGCACTTTGGGAGGCTGAGGCGGGTGGATCACTTGAGGTCAGGAGTTTGGGACCAGCCTGACCAACAAGGAGAAACCCTGTCTCTACTAAAAATACAAAAATTAGCCAGGCGTGGTGGCACTTACCTGTAATCCCAGCTACTCGGGAGGCTGAGGCAGGAGAATGTCTTGAACCTGGGAGGCGGAGATCGTGCCATTGCACTCCAGCCTGGGCAACAAGAGCAAAACTCCATCTCAAAAAAAAGAATTTCTGACCATTATGTGTTTCTGTTTAAGTTCACAACAGTCATAATTCTGTAAAATACAAGGCAAAACTTTAGTTTCTGATGCTAATAATATATCTAAACTAGTAATATATCTATAGTAAATAAATTTACTAGTAAGTAAAAAGGATGTGTAAAATCTTAATAGGATAAATAATTATTGTATGATCAAACAATTTCAAAATCAAAATAGACACTTTTCAGTATTTATTACAGATTTTCAACTTATTTGATAAAAAGATTTCTTAGTGGCTGTTGGTCAGTGCTGCATCAAGAAACTAGTGCAAATTTTACCAAATGCGTTTATCAGAAAGGGATTTTGTCCATTTTTTTTCTGCAAACAAATGTTGTTACATTAACACTAAGCATGTAACAAACTGATTTGCCTACAAATCCAAAAACTATCAACATAAGCCAGTCCTTCAACTAAAAACTCAAACATACTTATCTCAAGGTCTATTCCTGATCCAAATNTGGTCTCGATCTCCTGACCTCGTGATCCGCCCGCCTCGGCCTCCCAAAGTGCTGGGATTACAGGCTTGAGCCACCGCGCCCGGCTTAATGAGTAATTTTTAATCCATCCCACTATGTGAGAGAAGAATATCACTTCTTTACATTTTAGAAGTAGAGCCCCAAACTAAATAACCGTCAGAGATTTGTCTTTGTTTTTTTTTGTATGTTTTTTTCAGTGAAAACATTCTTTGTTAGTAAACAGACATTTCAAACTTTTTGATTACGTACATCATGCAAAATGACTGACCTCACACATGGTTGTCTGTTCATTGTGACATCTTTTTTGAGATGATTATAAATTTAAGATGCCTGCAGTAGTAAAAATAATTCATGAAAATGACTCTCAATGAAGCAAAACACTACATAGCCCACATGAAATACTGTTCATCCTTCCTGGATGTTTAATTCTCTCCTAATGGGAATCTCTATTTTGGAAGACTATTATATGCAAAACTGGCAGTTGTTTTTGTATGTGCCTCTATAGGCACTGAAATGATAAAAACAAGAAAATTTCAAATAATTTTACAAGGTTTGGTTGTTTTTCCTGTTTTGTTAATCCAAAACAGGACAGTGCCCTTTGATTTACAATGTTCAGGATGATTTTGACCCATGAAAAAGTTGTTTTACCCTGGTAATCTTTTTGAAATGGAGCTGGCTGATATACATTATCCAGGTTATTTTTAGTAAGTGAAAAAGGAATAGGGCTTGTTTTGAGAAGAATTCCTCTAAATTATGGTGCTGAGAAAACTTCTCTGCAGTGGTGGGCTCACCACTTTCATCCTGTGGTAGTTCTGGTAGCACTCCCCGTATGAAAGCCCTAGCACAGGTAAATTCACCTCTTTGAAATAAGCAGTGACCCTGGAGAAGGGTGAATTCCAAATCAAGTAGTATATTCAAGTCATCTGGCAGCAAAGTAGGCATCAAAGACTTCTAGGTACTTGGGGTGCTGCTGTAACAAATACCTAAAAATGGAAAAGTGGCTCTGGACTTGGGCAGTAGGTAGAGGCTGGAAGAAGTCTGAGGAGCATGCCAGAAAGAAGCTGAATTGCCTTAAACAGACTGTTAGTAGAAATGTGGAATGTTAATGCTAGGGAGGCCTTGAAGGAAGAAAGTATCGTAGAGAATACCTCGATTGCTGTAGAATATCGAAATCATCATTAATAGACAGTTGGTAGAAAATGAGGAATATGTTATTGGAAAACTGGAGGAAAGGGGTCCTTGTTACATAGTGGCAAAAAGCTAAGCTGAATTGTGTCCTGTAGTTATGGGTAAAGCAGACTTTTTAAGTGATGACTTCAATATTTTGTTGAGGATATTTCTAAGCAAGCTGTGGAAGGTACAGCCTGCTGTCTTCTTGTTGATTATAGTAAGATGTGGAAGGAGGTAGATAAATTGAGGGAAGAACTGTTACATATAAAGAAACCAGGACTTGATGATTTGGGAAATTCGTGGCCTATTCAAAGCAACAGCCACTAAAACTAAGAGATTCACTGTCAGGACGGCCTTCTCTAGAGAGAGTGATGAAGGTATGGCTGTATAACCTGCTAATACTTCAGAAACATCAAAAGGTCTGAGTATCAAGTCACACAAAAGGCTCTTTGAAGAGATTAAGGGTGTGAATCATAGATCCTCTCAGCTATTTCAGAAAAAGCCAAAAATAGAGACAGGATTTTCCAGGAAAGATACGTGAAGAGCCTCCTGTCTAAATGAGTGAATCCCCATGACATACGTAAGAGACCCACAAGTTTCTTGACAATGTTATAGCAGCAGAAAACCACCATTTTTAAGAAAAAGCTTTAGAGAACATGAAAGAAGAAACAAACTGATAAGCTGATAGATACTCAGCTGCAAACGTGTGCTACCTTTCGTGAAAAAGTAAAGATGACTGAGACAGTCATAAGCCCAGAGAACTGAGCAGTGAGCTGAAGATTACTCCCAGGCCTTGAAACTTAAAGGATGGTGCCTGGCTGGTTTTGCAAATTGATTGGTGCTGATGGCTCCTTTTTTCATCTCAATTTCTGCTTTTTGAACAGGAATGTGTATAACTGTTACTGTATGCCTGTCAGGCCATCATACTTGGGAGCAGATAACTTGTTCTCTAGGTTCGCAAGTGCACAGATGGAGGAGAATTATGCCCCAGAAATCACACCCAGATCCTCTCCCAAATTTAGGTGGCTTTAATGTGAGATTTGAGACTTTTGAGTTGGTGAGACTCAGATAAGATTTTGGATTTAGAGTTGATGCTGTAATAATGGGTTGTGACTTTTGAGCACCTGTGAGTGATGTAAATTTATTTGTGATGGATCTGAATCTTTAACACAGGGGTGGAGCGGGGATAGGGGGCCACTGTAGTAGGCAAGAAGACTAATGTTCCGTGTAGAATGTTAATGTCCTAATCTCCAAACCTGTATGTAACCTTAAATGGTAAAAGAGATTTTGCGGATGTAATTAAGGTTACTGTGGATTTCAAGACAAGGAGGTAAGCCCAGATTATCCAGTGGGCCTAATTTAATCATGAGTCCTGCAGAGAGCCCCTCCAGGCTGGCGTCAGAGCGATGTGATAACAGACGGGTCGTAGAGATGAAACAGTGCTGGGTTTTTAATCATGAGTCCTGCAGAGAGGCCCTCTAGGCTGGCGCCAGAGAGATGTGATAACAGACTGGTCGTAGAGATGAAACAGTGCTGGTTTTAAGATGGAAGAAGGAGGCCACAAGCCAAGGAATGTGGATGTCCTCTAGAAGGTGGAATGATAAGGAAATGATTCTCCTCTGCAACCCTGCCAACAAACTGATCTTAAAAGCACCATGCAACCCGTTTGGACTCCTAACCTGTAGAATTGTTAAGATAATAAATTTGTGCTATTTTAAGCTACATTTTGTAACTTGTTATGGTGGCGATGGAAAACTAACCAGAAGTGATAACTAAGGATGAAGTGGTGTCTGGGAAGAAGGAAAACTTCTGGCTTCAGAAATGCAAACATTTATGCTGGTAATTCTTTTGATCTAGTCTGTCTGACAGAATATACATTCCTGTATTTCTATACTAGTCTTGTTCTGGAGAAGACATTCTAGGATGAGCACATAGAAGAGTGTTTAGTGTGTATAGTGAGTTTCCTAGAAAATGTGTTGAATGGATAAGTGAGTGTGATCAAGGCAAGCTCTGGGAGGGACTGTAATTACTTGATTTTGAAATGTGGTTGCTGTTTACCATATCTTCTTAAGAATTGCTGACCTTTAGGCTGGGTGCAGTGGCTCACGCCTGTAATCCCAGCACTTTGGGAGGCTGAGGCGGGTGGATCACTTGAGGTCAGGAGTTTGGGACCAGCCTGACCAACAAGGAGAAACCCTGTCTCTACTAAAATACAAAATTAGCCAGGCGTGGTGGCACTTACCTGTAATCCCAGCTACTCGGGAGGCTGAGGCAGGAGAATGTCTTGAACCTGGGAGGCGGAGATCGTGCCATTGCACTCCAGCCTGGGCAACAAGAGCAAAACTCCATCTCAAAAAAAAGAATTTCTGACCATTATGTGTTTCTGTTTAAGTTCACAACAGTCATAATTCTGTAAAATACAAGGCAAAACTTTAGTTTCTGATGCTAATAATATATCTAAACTAGTAATATATCTATAGTAAATAAATTTACTAGTAAGTAAAAGGATGTGTAAAATCTTAATAGGATAAATAATTATTGTATGATCAAACAATTTCAAAATCAAAATAGACACTTTTCAGTATTTATTACAGATTTTCAACTTATTTGATAAAAGATTTCTTAGTGGCTGTTGGTCAGTGCTGCATCAAGAAACTAGTGCAAATTTTACCAAATGCGTTTATCAGAAAGGGATTTTGTCCATTTTTTTTCTGCAAACAAATGTTGTTACATTAACACTAAGCATGTAACAAACTGATTTGCCTACAAATCCAAAACTATCAACATAAGCCAGTCCTTCAACTAAAAACTCAAACATACTTATCTCAAGGTCTATTCCTGATCCAAATTTGTCTATATGCGGGTTGGAAGACAGAATAACAATAAAACCAAAATTTATCTGTAAAAATAATCATCTTTTTTTTAATGCTGGAGGTATTGTCCTTACTAATATGACACATCATCTATGCCCACATGCTACTGCATTGACAGGAACAGTATTATGTAGTTGCTGGAGTAACACAGTGTTAAGAATATCTGCTTCTAGCAGTGTCAGGTTTTCATCTGTTAGCTCTTTATTCGAAAATGAAGTCACAAGAATAAAGAGCTGCAGATTCAGGACAAGACTGTACAATAAAGTTCCGCGTTCCGGACATCCAGGATCCAGTGTGTACTACTGAATCTTTGTATCAGACAACTCCCATCCGCTAACCTGAGTTGAATTTTTGTTGTTGGCACTGAATCATCAGTAAGAACAACTGCGTTAAGTATTGATCTATCCTCCTCAGGTGTAAGGCTTTCAAGTTTTTCTTCTTCTCCACTAAAAGCCTTGAACCTCAATCTAGGTTTTATGTATTCTTGATCCTGATGATCCTCCATATCCAAATTCACTTGGCCACCATGAACAAGGCACTGAAGCTCCAGGGGGATCTCTCTCTCTCTTTTTTTTTTTTTTTTTTTGGAGACGGAGTCTTGCTCCATCGCCCAGGCTGGAGTGCAGTGGCGCAATCTCAACTCACTGCAAGCTCTGCCTCCCGGGTTCACGCCCTTCTCCTGCGTCAGCCTCCCGAGTAGCTGGGATTACAGGCACCCGCCACCACGCCCGGCTAATTTTTTGTATTTTTAGTAGAGACGGGGTTTCACCATGTTAGCCAGGATGGTCTTGATCTCCTGACCTTGTGATCCGCCCGCCTCAGCCTCCCAAAGTGCTGGGATTACAGACTTGAGCCAGTGTGCCCAGCCTCTCTCCTCTCAGCAGACTCCAGAAATTGAGCATTTGTTGATTCATTGTAAGATCTCAATTCTCCATCATCTAAACTGAAACCATTGCTCCACAGTTTAAGCAAAATCTGAATATCTTGCAGCTGATTTTCTCCATAGATATATTCAGACTGCTTACAAAAGGAATTACCCAGTCTGTATCCTCCACCTGGGAATGATGATGAGGTGGTGTCCATGGGCTCTTGAAGACTGCAGCATTAGGTCTATCAGACTTGGAAGATCTGCACTCCACTTCATTTTCATACAGTTCTGCCAAGGCCAATTTATTTCTTTATATGTCATCCCTTTGGCTGTTTTCAAGTGTCTTTGCAAGTTCTTCACATTCGTATTAAGTTCTGCAAATCCTGCGTGCTCGGAGGTCGCAGCCCAGAAGACCTCGTCTCCCGCGCACCAAGCTCAGGCCTGCTGCCCTTCGCCACCTTCTGCTGGCTCTGTTTGTCTTTCTTTTTTAATTTTTTTCGAGAGGGGGTCTTTTTCTGTCACCCAGGCTGAAGTGCAGTGGCACCATCTCTGCTCATTGCAACCTCCGCCTCCAAGGTTCAGGTAATTCTCCTGCCTCAGCCTCCTGAGCAGCTGGAATTACAGGCACATGCCACCATACCTAGCGAATTTTTGTATTTTTAGTAGAGACGGGGTTTCACCGTGTTGACCAGGATGATCTCGAACCCCTGACCTCAGGTGATCTACCCACCTAGGCCTCCCAAAGTGCTAGGATTACAGGCGTGAGCGCCTGGCCCAGAAATTTATTTTTAGAAGTTTAATAATTTGTTTTATTATTGCTTATTGAGTGATTTAGTAAATATTCTCCCAAGATTAGCTTGAAATACAAATTTTAAAATGTGTATTTTAAATGTGTATTTCTGAAAATGGTATTCCAGAAATATGTATACATTCATATGGAAAGATGTTAATTATAATCTTAGTTACAAACTCTCTTAGAACGTGTAGGAAGAACTCATTTTGTTTCCATGTGTACACACAAGGATCTGGGTGGATTTATAGCAGGGTGTGTTGACTGATGGTTTCTGGGTAGATGAGAGGAAATGTGGCTAACATTATTTTGCCTTGTTTTGTTTTAATAACATTTTTTTAAAAAGTTTCTCGACTAAAGAGAAAATAAGCAAATACCACCTTCTCAAATTATTTCAAAAGTTCATGTTTTTCATAGCTTTTTTCTTACTCTTTTTTCCATATGACGGTTGCGTATTCTTAGCAAATAAAACTCCACAAAGGCAAGAAAAAAAGTTAACACTCTTATCAGGTATATGGTAAGGATTTTAAATATCTCAGAGATAAAGTGTCTATTATCATTTTCTAATACAGCTCCCCTTTTCAACAGGATAATCTTTTTCAGAGTGGTTTTTTTTTTTTGAGTCCGAGTCTCACTCTGTCGCCCAGCTGGAGTGCAGTGTTGTGATCTCGGCTCACTGCAACCTCAACCTCTCAAGTTCAAGCGATTCTTCCGCCTCAGCCTCCTGAGTAGCTGGGATTACAGGCGCCTGCCACCATACCCGGCTCATTTTTCTATTTTTAGTAGAGATGGGTTTCACCACGTTGGCCAGTCTGGTCTCGAACTCCGGACCTCAAGTGATCCGCCCACCTCAGCCTCCCAAACTGCTGGGATTACAGGCGTGAGCCACAATGTCCGGCCATATTTCAGAGTGATTTTTAAGTGGAAATTTGCTCGAACACTAATGACAGACAGCATACTTAGTTACATGTCTTAATTGGTCTCCTTTAACTTATATTGTTACCATTTTTTTCATTTTTCCAATAATATTAAATATTTATTAAGTAATATTTTCCAATAATATTAAGTAATATTTGTTGGAGACTCCGTTTGGGATTCTGCTCTTGCTGGGATGAATGCAGTGTGTCCCCACTTTGTCATGGCGTGTGACTGATAAACATCATGCATGTTTTCATAAAATCATAATACTTCTGAGCTGGAAGGACCTTAGAACAGATGTATTACTGCCCCTTCATTTTCTTATGCAAACATTGCTTTTAGCCTACATGACATTGGAAAGATAGCTGGGCTGAATGATCTAATAGATTCTTTCTAGCTTAAGATTTCCTGCTTCTAGGTAAATTTCACATGCTCTTTCATGCTTTCACTGTTTTTTCAATGATGTACCCTTATTGCCATCTGGATATCTCAAAATGCATTACATTAAAATAAGAATGGAGTTCAGTTGTTGTTGTTGTTTTAATCACTACTCCATAATTCCTATGGTGTACTCAGAAAGTGCCGATATGGAACAATGCATTTGATGTTTTGGACTGAGTGCAGGAAATTACTCAACCGATCAAATACGAGATTTTTTTTTATTGGATTTTGAAAGACCTCATCTCTTAAAAAAAATGTTTATGCTAGCTGATTACACAATTATGGCTAGAATGTTTATCCTGTCACAAACATGCAGTATACAACATAGAACTAATTTAAATGCTCGTGCATTCTTCACAAAGTTCATCTTTTTAAAATCTAATATTGTAGAGGAAGAGTTTTAATTTTATTTATTTTATTGTTTTGGGATAGGATCTCACTTTGTCACACAGGCTGGAGTGTAGTGGTGTGATCTTGGCTCACTGCAGCCTCGAACTTCTGGGCTCTATCAATTCTCCTACCTCACCCTCATGAGTAGCTGGGACTACAGCCACCACGCCCAACTTTTCATAGAGACAAGGTCTCACCACATTGCCCAGTCTGGTCTCAAACTCCTAGGCTGAAGCAGTCTGCCTCCCTTGGCCTCCCAAAGTGCTGGGATTACAGGCATGAGCCACCATGCCTGGCCTAAAAGTCTTTAAGATACCTTTTTTGTATTTATTTTTGAGGTGTTAACACATTTTTTTGTATTTCAAGAAAAGTGACTTGAGTCTACAAATTTTAAACGTGTTAAGTAGGCCAGGTGCAGTGGCACAGGCCTGTAATCCCAACACTTTGGGATGCTGAGACGGGTGGATCACTTGAGGTCAGGAGTTCAAGACCAGCCTGGCCAACATTGTGAAACCTCATCTCTACTAAAAATACGAAAATTTGCCAGGCATGGTGGCGGGCACCTGTAATCCCAGCTACTCAGGGTGCTGAGGCAGGAGAACCACTTCCACCCAGGAGGTGGAGATTGCAGTGAGCCGAGGTTGTGGTGCTACACTCCAGCCTGAGCAACAGAGCAAGACCCTGTCTCAAAAAAAAAAAAAAAAAAAAGTATTAGCAGTAATAACAATAGTAATATAGAATATTGTGGCATATTAATATGATATGTAGCAGAGGGGGAACAGGTTCAACTTGTGCATGAAAACAACTTATATCTTCATCTTTTGGGGTAGGTCTCACAGCCACGGAGGAGGAGGCACTTTCCTAGCTTGGTAACACTGCAGATTGACACCTTTGGGAGCCGTGTCTTGGTGTTCTTATCAAATGGCTGGTTGTCTGAGGCAGCTTTTTGTGGTATTAGCACAGAGATTCGCTGAACTGTGTGTTGATCTTCAGTGTATCGCTTTTTTTTTTTAAAGAAATGTTTTGAATAAGTAATTGCTTACTGTTCTGTGTTTTTCCCCTATTCCTTTTTAGGCTTCTCTACAGTTTAGCCTTTAATGCCAGGTTTCTGAGACATCTTTGGTTTCTAATATCTTCCATGTCAACACGGATGATCACAGGGTATGTATTATACAGACTTATAAATTGAGCTCACAGGCACAGGAAGTAGCAGCCTAATCAGAAATGCTGCCAGAACCTGTTTTTAAGTCCTGCTTATACTGGACTTATTTCATATTAGAAGGAAAGTTCCAGATGGTCTCAGTTGCACAAAAAGAAAAATCAGTGTCTGATCTTAACAGTTGCTTATCTGTATATATTATTGAGAGTATGGTTTTATCTGAAGGTAAGTTTGCTTTAAATATCCTAGCCATTTTTAAAATGGTAGACATTTGGAAATTACTTTGCTCCATATGATTTTACTATTCTTTTCACAGTGAAAATACAGATTTGAAGTAAATTTAAGACTGCTGCAAACGTAAGAACAGTGTAGACATTGTTAAACATTTGTTAAAATAATTAGATTTTTCTTATTTGAATCGTGTAATTTAAAAAATAGCATCTTTGACATACATATTTTAGTTGAGTGTGTAATAGGTAGGAATTTCATACTTAAAATCCTTCATGGTAAACTGACTTAGCCTAGTACTCTGTTGTTGAATTTTTCCTCTGCCAGGAGTCTCAGCCGGCCGGGTGCGGTGGCTCACGCCTGTAATTCCAGCACTTTGGGAGGCCGAGGCTAGTGGATCACCTGAGGTCAGGAGTTCAAAACCAGCCTGGCCAACATGGTGAAACCCCATCTCTACTAAAAATACAAAAATTAGTCGGGCATGGTGGCATGTGCCTGTAATCCCAGCTACCGGGGAGGCTGATGCAGGAGAATCGTTTGAACCTGGAAGGCGGAGGTTGCAGTGAGTCGAGATTGTGCCACTGCAGTCCAGCCTGGGTGAGAAAAAGACTTCCTCTCAAAAAAAAAAGAAGTCTAAGCCAGTCCCCTTGTACTGTAATCAGAAAAGATGAAGTGTGTAATTCAGTTAATTGGAGACTAAACTTACAAGATGCTACCTGCATGTCATGCTCTTGAGAGTGGTGATAGTAGCAGTCACCGTTACTGACTCCATGCTGTGAACCAGTTCATTTGGTGGTGGGAAGACACATCTCAGTTGTAGGGCAAGAGTGTAGGAAGTGGTCTTGGTTTCTTTTTAGGAACAAGAAGTTAGAAGAAAGAATTTTTGGTGGATTGGGGTGGTATATCTAAAATATAAACATATGCTCATCTGCAATCTGACTTGCTGTGTGCAGTCATAATAAAAACTCTTGTTGAGATTTCTGGATTTTGAGCTTTTTCATGCAATATGTAGAGCAAAAGATATTCGTATGTTATTCAGCCAGGCACAGTCAGCCCCTTTATGATGGAACTGGTGTTCAAATCATCTGGGCAACACAGTTCATACTAATGAAAGGGGAATGTCAGTTTCTCAATATTATTACTTAAAATTTTTCATTTTTTAAATTGCATCTTGAGTGAGGAACGGGGAGTTTTAATGCTGCCACTGTGACTGGTGAAACTCCTAAAGGTTGAGTTTATCTTGCATCAACAATGGGTGGCTAAAGCACTCCTAGAAATGCTTTCTAGACGAAAGACTCCTAGAATGATTTACTGTCTTGAGAAATCTTTTCTTTCATTTCCAAACAAATACAGGATTTTAGGTATGTTTTGTTGGGTTTTTTGGTGCATTTCAGCCACTTCTGACTATGCCAACCTTGGTTTTCATTAGTGACAGGTTTGTTTCGGGCAGAAGGAGATTGAGAATCATTAGGACAGGAAATTATCATTTACCCGTAAGTGCCCCAGCTTAGCAACAGAGACACTGTCATAGTTCTGCCTGATAATTGCTTATTTGTTTATGGCATTTGTCTCTTGCTAAGGAAATGGAGTCATGGTGTGTGAAAGAAAAGTGGGATATTGTTAATTATATTAAATTATTAATACTATTTTATGATAGGGTAGTTTTATAAATCTTATTAAAAGACAGTTTGAGACTTTGAATGTCTTTTTACTTGTTTAATTTATTAGAATGAAGTCCCCCAAGAAACTGACAGTGTATTAATACGTTCTCAATACAGATGCTCCTTGAGGTACAATGGGGCTGTGTCCTGATAAACCCATTGTAAGTTGAAAATATCATCAGTTGAAATGCATTCAAGACACCTAGCCTACTGAGGCCTCACAGCTTAGCCTAGCCTACCTAAAACGTGCTCAAAACACCTGCATTAGCCTACAGCTAGGCAAAATCATCAAACACTGGGCCAATTTTATAATAAAGTGTTGAATGTTTCATGTAATTTATTGAATATTGTACTGAAAGTGAAAAAACAGAATGGTTTATGGATGCTCGAAGTACGGTTTCTACTGAATGGGAATCGCTTTTGACCATCTTGAAGTTGCAGAATCCTAAATTGAACCATTGTAAGTCAGGCACCATCTGTATATGTCTCATATTTCCTACTGGGAATAAAGTTTAAAATGAAATGACTAATTTTCTGAAACTGGCACTCAATTCAAGTGAAAAATAGTTTCACAGTAAGGCCTGCGTTGCTAGGACTTTCAGCTTTAGTGGGCAGAAGTACCATCAGGGGAGCGTGTTAAAATGCATATTCTCGTGAGACGAGATTGTGCCATTGCACTCCAGCCTGGGTAACAAGAGGGAAACTTTGTCTCAAAAAAAAAAAAAAAAATCGGATTCTCTGATCCTGCCCTAAGACTTGGGTTAGAAACCCTGGAGACTGCGACCTCACAGGCTCATCAGGTGGTTGAGGTGCAGATGGTTTGGGGGCCAACCGAGACGCACTGTTCTTCACCCCAGTCTAGCAGACCACATGTAAACAATCTCCAGATGGATAGTGAATTTTGGCACATCAGACATTTTGCAAATAACATCTTTATTCGTGTACCTGATTTTCAGTACTTGCTGTTGTAATCAGGCAGTTTAGTTTCCTTCTTCTTGAAGACGAGGGAACCCATAGCCAGCTGGTACTTTTTCCATTAGGCATCCCTTGACTATGACATAGCAGAGATGCTTTGCCCAGAAGTCTTCAGTGTGGGCCGTAGGTGCCAATGTTGGCTGTTTGATAAATAATCCCAAAACAGTCTACAGTAGTATTCTGAAACCTGTTAAAGCAGGAATCCGTTCTTAAGACTAAAAGCTCTTTGCAAGGGTAGGGGACATTGAACGAGGAGGAGGAGTGGTTCCCACAGGCACGCCATGTGAAAACCCTTGTTCTCAAGATCTAGACAGAGGTTAGGGATTGCCTCGGGTCTCATCGATGGTCAGTAATTCACCTAGCTCCCCTGAGTTATGTGTGAATCAATGTCTTTTCCATCACAGTAAGTTACAGACTTTTTATTTGCACGTAAGTCCTTGAGATTGACCTGTTTTCAGAGGAATATTTGAGTCAGTGTTTATAGCAGAAAGAGTGGTCAGCAGAGAACCAAGAGACTTGTGTCTCGTTCATGCCCTGTCTGCAGGACAGCATTGGCACGTATCCTTCTTGCCAATCCCACTTTTTGTGTCATCTTGGCTTCCACAATGAGGTAGGACAATTGTGCTTTGTCCCTACAACGTTTAAATTTTGGATGGATGGCATTCATTCATTAATTGATGAATCCATTCAGCATAGTGCTAAATGCAGAGTGTCACAACTGCAAATAGGAATCATGTATGCTCTGGTTGTGTAGCATGTGGACATAGTGTATCTTCTCTGTGGGAATAGTTTCCGGTGCACATATGGGTTCCTGTTCTCAAAGCCGTTGATGATGGCAGTGCCCTCCCCTGAACCATGTACCATGGAGACTCAAAAGCTCCAGGTGGCTCAGCCAAGCTCCTTATGGCCCTGCTAATTGTAACAAGTGGTCTTACCTTCTGCTCTGCTTTCATATGTGATTTGTAGATCCTGACTCCTGGTTTCTTCTCATCTACTATATAACTGTAGTTCTATGGAAATGGATATTTGGGGAGATAAGAGAGTGATCTTGCTCACAATGTCTGTTAACCTGTGATTGATTTGACTTGGTAGAGGGGACCATGGACATTATAGAAAGAGCTTGCAGGTGATTCTGTGTTAGCTAAATGTTCCATAAGACAAGGAACCAGACTTAAAAACGAGAGAAAAGGAAGAAGTTCTAGGTGAAATAAGTCAATTTAATATATCGTAGCTCTTTTTTATTTGTTTGTTTATATTTTTGGAGATGGAGTCTCACCCTGTTTCCCAGGCTGGAATGCAATGGCATGATCTCAGCTCACTGCAACCTCCACCTCCCAGGTTCAAGTGATTCCCCTGCCTCAGCCTCCCAAGTAGTTGGGATTACAGGCACACGCCACCACACCCAGCTAGTTTTTTGTGTCATTAGTAGAGACGGGGTTTCACCATGTTGGCCAGGCTGGTCTTGAACTCCTGACCTTGTGATCCACCCACATCGGCCTCCCAAAGGGCTGGGATTACAGGTGTGAGCCACCACACCTGGCCTTTTTTTTTTTTTCTTAACATTTTAACCTTTTTTTGAAACAGAATCTGGCTCTGTTGCCCAGGCTGGAGTGCAGTGGCGCAATCTCAGCTCATGGCATCCTCCGCCTCCTGGTCTCAAGCCATTCTCCTGCCTCAGCCTTCAAAGTAACTGGGACTGTGGGCACATATCATTACACCTGGCTAATTAATTTATCATATCATAGCTCTTGATGGATGACAGAGGCTGCTGAGTAAAGACCACCTTAGCTGCTGTGAAAGCAGGAGCAGGATGGGAGCTGATGAATAAAGCAAACAGTGGGGGAAAGGCCACTGTAGAGAACCGAAAAGTTTGTTTCCTAAGGTTACAGTTTGGCTTCAATATTGAATAGCTTTCAGCCTTACCAAAAGTAAGTCGCTGAATAAATTTTTCTTGAGAGCAGAATGATTTGCCTTTATTAAATATGTTGAGTAGACGGGAAGGGGGATGGTTTCCTCATAAAAGTAAAGTACATGTGTGTCTTGAATAGCGGCCTTATTAGAACTCTTCTTAGGGCCTTAGCCTGGGAATGACTGGCTCACTCTTAGTAACCTCATTATCCTGTTGATGTAGGTAGCAGGAACCTTGGTGAAGATTAATGGGGTGGTGTGCTATTTTATGTATTAATCTATGCTGTTTATTAACCTGCATTGCCATGGTGACTTTACCTTGCCTTTAAATAGTTTAATTCCTAATGCAAATGTTACTTTCCCTGATTATATTTGTTTGATGTTATATTTTAATTAGTTCCCAAACTAAGACTAATTGTAAAGTGACTGGTTTTTTTCTTCTTTTCTTTAATTCAAGGTCTATGGTACCATTGCTTCAGGTGATATCCAGGGGTTCTCCTATGTCTTTTGAAGATTCTAGTCGAATCATCCCACTCTTTTACCTTTTTAGCTCCTTGTTTAGTCATTCACTAATTTCCATACATGATAACGAATTCTTCGGTGATCCCATAGAAGGTAAGGATTTTGAGAAACCAGTTTGCTGCTGGCCACATGGCCCATCAGTTTTCATAGACAGTAGAAAAGTTTTAAACTTTTTAAGTCTTTCAGTGTGTGTTAAAAGATGGAAAAAGAAATAATAGAAAATTGGATTGTATTTTTTAGTTGTAGGTCAAAGACAATCATCAATGATGCCTTTTACTTTAGAAGAGCTGATAATGTTGTCTCGATGCCTTCGAGATGCATGCCTGGGGATCATCAAGTTGGCTTATCCAGAAACCAAACCAGAAGTTCGAGAAGAATATATTACAGCATTTCAGAGTATTGGAGTTACTACTAGCTCTGAAATGCAACAGTGCATACAGATGGAACAGAAACGATGGATTCAGTTATTTAAGGTATAGAGTATATGTATTTTTTTTGTTTGCTGACATTGAAAATATACGCATTTTGTGTTGACCATTGCAGAGGAATAAAATGCAGGTTTGTTTCAGACATGTTTTAATTTGCAAGACTTTTTTTTTTTTTTTTTTTTTTTTTTAAATATATACATGGACTTGATGTGTCTCCCAGGCTGGAGTGCAGTGACACCATCATACCCCACTGCAGCCTTGAACTCCTGGGATCAAGCAATCCTCTCACCTCAGCCTCCTGAGGAGATCGGGCTACTGGCATGTGCCACCATGCCCAGCTAATGTGTTAGTTTTTTTGTAGAGCCAGAGTCTCACTGTGTTACCCAGGCTGGTCTCAAACTCCTGGCCTCATGGGTTCCTCCTGCTATCTGCCTCCATAATGCTGGATTATAGGCGTGAGCACTGCAGCATGGCCTGTACAACTTTTTAATTAAGAAAGTAATTTTTAGGACCGGGCGCGTGGCTCAAGCCTGTGCAATCCCAAGCACTTTTGGAGGGCCGAGACGGGCGGATCACGAGGTCAGGAGATCGAGAACAATCCCTGGACTAACACAGTGAAACGCCCGTCTCTATCTAAATCAAAAACGTAGCCGGGCGAGGTAGCTGCGCCCTTAGTCCCAGCAGCTACTCGGAGCTGAGGCAGGAAGAATGCGTAAACCCGCAGGCGGAGCTTGAGTGAGCTGAGATCTGGCCACTGCACTCCAGTCCGGGCCATCAGAGCGAACTCGCCTCAAAAAATAAAAAAAAAAAAAAAAAAGAAAAGTAATTTTAGTCACTTTTGATTAAGGTAATTTAATTAACTAAAATTACTTTCATTTTAATTTACATTTGTCTCACTTAAAACCATGTTTTTTAAACCTTGTTACGTGCATCTTTTCTATGTGGCCCTAACTACTTAACTGTGACACGATGAAATATAAATACAGTTTTAAAATGTTTTATTTTCAGTAAATATTTCTTAGATTTTATTATTTTTTCAAACCTTTCAAAAATTGATTAACAAGGTAAAATAGGTCATTAATTTTTAATGCTAGTTGTATATAAATTATTTTAACATATCTTCGTTCTTAACCAGAAAGTGAAGTTTTGAGTTACTATGGCTGGAATGTTGGCAGGAAACCACCACCAGTGAGAATGTAACTGTTGGGATGGAAAAAAAGAAAAGGAAAAGGGTGCTTGACTTCCCATGAAATTTCTGCAGCAAACACATCTAGTCAGCTAAAATTGCTCATTAAAGGAGTGAGAGCAGAAGAAGTGCATTTTCCAAATTGAATGCTGGATTTACAGTCCGTTTAATACCAGCGACCTCTCGCACACTAATGTTCAGTTCGAGTCATCAGCTGTCCCTTTGGGTCTTTTATCACTGCTTTTGTCAAGCTATCTATTTAATTGAAAGAAGTTAATTGAATGAAAATGATCAACTAAGCTTGTATTAATATTGCTAATGGAACTTTCTTCTTGGCCGTGTTTGGAGAAAGATGTCAAGCTAGACTTTAGGAAGGGCCCATTAATGCTTGCACTTACCCTGATGGGCTAATTAAGGAATGCTTATTCATCCTCCAGGTCCACGAGAGTCTCTCTCCAGACCGTTCTGCCTGATTTTACAACACATTTCTCTTAGGAGCATGAGCATTAGCAGCAGCAGCAGTAACTGATAATGTTTTGATTGCAGTGAATACAGTCCTAATGCATCATTGAATTTATAATTTGGGCAGATTGATGTAATATATGTTTGCACAATTTATTTTAATTACCTATTTCTGTATTCCTAAGTAAACTGGAAAGGTCACATGGTAAGCCTTTACTATATCCTTTCTTAAAGATAGACAATTTTGCAAATTTTCTATGTTAAAAAATAAGCAATCTCACCTATTTAAAACTTACAATTCTTACATAAGCTTTTCCTGGACATGGGTGTTACAGGTAGCATGTTTGTTTTCCTTTCCATATTTGATTAAACTCTGGGGTCTTTATTAACAATAAAGCTTTCCATGATGTGGAATATCAGGTGTTGTGTGTGATATCAGATCATTTCACTGTTTTATAGCACCTGTTGAGAGCTTCATAATTTCCATATGACAGGCTTATCTTTAGTATGTAGAAATCTCTGAACTTAATAATGCCATATAAGGTATTTTCCACCTTGACCTTACTTTGTTTTGGTTAAGCGTTAAGTGAAGAGTTTGTACAGAATTTTTTATGCCTCAGAATTGCTCCCTGCCACTTCATTAACCATTGAAGGTTTTAAGAATTAGGGTGAGGCCGGGTGTGGTGACTCACGCCTATAATCCTAGCACTTTGGGAGGCCAAGGCAGGTGGATCATGAGCTCGGGAGTTTGAGACCAACCTGGCCAACATGGTGAAACCCCATCTCTACTAAAGATACCAAAAATTAGCTGTGCGTGGTGATGCATGCCTGTAATCCCAGCTACTGGGGAGGCTGGGGCAGGAGAATCACTAGAACCTGGGACGCAGAGGTTGCAATCAGCCGAGATAGCGCCACTGCATTCCAGCCTAGGCCATAGGGTGAGACTCACTCTCAAAAAAAAAAAGAGGGTGAATGTTTACTTTTTTGTTGTTGGTGGTGGTGATCGTTTTAGTTTTGAAATAAGTTGTTCTAAGACCTTTTGAGTTTAGAATTGTTTAAAGACCTTTTCTTTTTTTTTTAAAGGATTTCTGTTCTTTGGCCTCCTGTCCCCAAACCATTTTATGCTACCTGCTGTTGAGCTGAGCCCCCCAAAATAAAATCACTGCATAATTTTGAGTAATCAGCTGCTATTAGCTTTTCTTTTAAGAAAATACTATATTATGAAGATATATGAACTTACACCTCTGTAATTAACTGTGTTTTAGGCAGTATTCTAAGAGCTTTGCCTATATTCATTTAATGCAGTAGTTCTGCGAGAAAGATACTATAATTTGTTTTTACAGTTGAGGTCATGTATATGATGGTAGAACCAGCTACTATTCTACATTCCCCTTCTGAAAAGAATAAAAATTTTGTCGACATTTTTCATATTATTATTGTACCAAATTTGAGTTGAAGAATTCGAGGTAGCATCAACCAAAGAAGGCAAAAGCATTTTGCCCATGATCTCCTGCCTTCCATTGATTTTGACAGAATTGCAAATGATGAGACCTGACTCCTTCAACACTGACCATTTTCATTTTTCAGTCGTATCATGGTCCTCCCAAAGTCATTTGTGTAAGAGGCTCTGTTGGCTGGTCATAGAAACATAGAATTTTAAGTGGATAGAGTTATCTTTCTTTGTCACTATAAGAATTGAGGTCACTTTCTTAGCCCTGCCTTGACACTGCTAAAACAGTTTATGCATTTATCAAATTTATAAACTCCTCTTGAAGTGTAATTTATAGCTATAATTACTTTAGCTTGATGAGATAGGAAATCCTGTTTTGAGATGTCTGTGTGCATCTACCAAACTTAACAGGAGTTACCTCCTGTGATAGGGAAACAGGAGGAAGTAGCAGGGAATGAGGAAGGTTCTCATGCCCTCGTTATCCATATGTCTGTATGGAGAGAGAGAGAGAGAGACCCATATTGTGAGTTTTTTACTTCCTTAGTGGTTAAGTTGTATTTTTTTCAGATCCAAAAAGCTATTTTTAAAAAGTAGGAAAGCAACAGCAGTGCCCTGTTAATATAATCCTAAAATGCGGCCATTTAGCTGTCCATGTTACAACCAAGAGACCTAAAGCTTGTAGCGCTATGCCATAGCCTTTTCTGTTATGAATATTTGATTCATTTTTTTGTTTTTTGACTAAAGTAGATACTATATGAAGTAATTTTATGTTTTAAATATGTGCTGAAGAATACTGTTTTTCAAAATACACCAGTTTTTAACCTGTTTGTGCCAGAGGTTGCAAATTTTTTGTGTGAAAAATCAGGCCTTGGCCATGACCTTGAGCAGTAGAATATAAATCCCACAAGCTTAGCGTTCCAATAATGGAACACTAGGCATAAGTGGGTTAGCAAGTGGTAACTAGGGGCTATATAAAATTGGGTTAACCCGGCCGGGCGCGGTGGCTCAAGCCTGTAATCCCAGCACTTTGGGAGGCCGAGACGGGCGGATCACGAGGTCAGGAGATCGAGACCATCCTGGCTAACACGGTGAAACCCCGTCTCTACTAAAAAATACAAAAAACTAGCCGGGCGAGGTGGCGGGCGCCTGTAGTCCCAGCTACTCGGGAGGCTGAGGCAGGAGAATGGCGTGAACCCAGGAGGCGGAGCTTGCAGTGAGCTGAGATCCGGCCACTGCACTCCAGCCTGGGCGACAGAGCGAAACTCCATCTCAAAAAAAAAAAAAAAAAAAAATTGGGTTAACCCTTGACAGCAGCAATGCATACCAGATACTTCATGACTTTCATAGGTTGGAGTGTTCATTCTCAGTTATTTGAACATTCACAGTATTCATCCCACCCATAGTGACACAGCTGTATGCTAAGGGATCATGAATGAATTCACACTGGGTGCCTGTTCCTGCAGTATCACTATGTAATGAAGGAGACATGCATTCAGCTAATGACAGTGGGAAGCAGCAAACCGCAGAGGCTGGGCCTGTGGAAGCACACAGGAGAGAAGCACCAGCTGCTGCTCACCTGACACAACTCAGTTGAGGAAAACGGTGGTTTTCCAACAAGGTCGTGTTCTTAGAGCTTTTTCTGACACATTACTTTTATATATTCTTCTTATGAAGTCAAATTGTAAAAATCCATTCTCGTTTGATGTATTTCCCACATGACACATTTACTGCACTTCAGAACCTGGAAATTGTGTGCTAAGTATGCTTTGTATTTTGCTTTTTAAGGAACTAACTCATCTGGTTTCAGGACTACATCTACTCTGGAAAGAAAAAAAAAAAGAAAATAATTAACTCAGTTATTTGGTTTTAGTTACCAGATTTTACATATCACATTCAAGATAAAAAAGATACTTTTATTTTATGTTATGATGCAATTAGTCTTTCAGTTGCCCTTCAAAACTTGGACTATATGTACTTAATTTTTTGGTTGCAATACTGTATCTAAATATCCATTGTCTCCATACAGAAATGTCACAATTTAGGATTGATAGCCTTGTTGTCCAATTTATATATACATTTGTGATAATATAGCTAGTGCTTAAGAATATTTCCCCAAGGTCAGTTAAGCAAGATTTTCTTATGATCATCATTGCCATGAACTCTCAAACATAGGGATCTTGTGAAAACAGTGCCTGTTAATTTATAATGTTTACCTTGAACGTTGCCAAGTGTGATTTTTATAAGGAGTTGGTATGTTTCTAAGCAGTTATCTACTTGATCTTTTTAATATTGGGGTTAAGGGAAACCTGCTTACAGCATCAGCTATTTTTCATTCAAGTGGCACATTAAAATCAAGCATGTGTAACAGTTGTGTACCTTTGTGGGTTTTTGTTGTTTTTTGTTTTTTTTTTTGAGACAGGGTTTCGTTCTGTTGCCCAGGCTGGAGTACAGTGGCTCAATCTCATTGCAACCTCCACCCCCCAGGCTCAAGTGATTCTTTCACCTTGGCCTCCTTAGTAGCTGGGACTCAGGCATGTGCCACCACGCACGGCTCATTTTTGTATTTTTTGTAGAGGTGGGGTTTCGCCATGTTACCCAAGCTGGCCTTGAACTCCTAGGCTCAAGTGATCTGCCTGCCTCGGCCTCCCAAGATGCTAGGATTACAGGTGTGAGCCACCATGCCTGGCAGTGTGTGCGTTTCTGAATAAATTTATTAGTACTTGAATAATGTATTTTCTTCATTTATATAATGTAATGTTTTGATCTAGTGTGGAAGAACTTGAGAGGAGGGACAAGAGTTAACACATCAGATGAACGTAATGCTGTTGTATTTCAGAATTTAAAATCCACTAAAATTGTGTATATTCAGCTAGATACAGCTAGTTGTTCCAGTGCTTCTATCTTATTTCATATGACTTACCACACTGGTTCTCAAGTCGCAACTACCTATCAGAGTCATCTGGGGGAGCAGTGGAAAACTCGACTGGCTCCACCTCAGACTAACTGAATTTGAGTCAGTGATGGCGGCATGCCCGTGGTGGGCTCTTCATAGTACTCCAGGTGATTCTAAAATGCAGCAAAGGTTAAGAGCCACAGGCTCTAACTCACTTTGAGCAGATGTAGTCACTTGATGTGATTTGGGCATGGTTGCCTCTACAAACTTTCCCTTTTTGGTGCTAGATACTTGTAGAGCAGTTGAGTTTGTGATTCTGAAAGTGAATGTGGAAAAAAGGAATGTGTTAAGGTGTTTCGAGATCACAAAATGGATCCAGTCAAATTTTCATGTTTATATTTTCGTTAAAACTTAGGAGAAAATAGTTGATGTAAAGGAGGGAAAAATGTTCCTAGTTGAATTTTAAGGTTTGGTATTTGATATTCTAAATAAGTATTTTGGGAATTGGTCCAGGACTAGTCATGCCGTATTTAGCAAATAAAAAGACAGGTCACCTAGTTAAAAATTGAATTACGGATAAATCACGATTACTTTAAAAAATGTAATTATGTCCCATGCAATATTGTGGACATACTTTAAAGAAAGCAATATTTTGGACATATTTATACTAAAAATATATTATTTGATATAAATAAATATAAATATATTTGATGTTTATTAAACCATGCCTTACCACAGTGCCTTCTATCTTGATATCCTGTCCTTAACATAGCTCCCTTGGCTGGACTCACTTATTTACCTTCTCCTTTCCTCCGCCTTTCTCCCCGTCTCCCTCCACCCCGTTTTTTTCATTCACCAAGAATCCATGATACTGGCATGTTATATTGGTAACATGTGGTTACTTCTTTTTTCATATTTAGGATTGGAAATATGAAAGAGGATACACTATATTGAAATTTTTAACATTTAATTTTATAATAATTTAGTAGAAGAATGTAAATGAGAACTTGTCTCATATAATATTTGATAATGTTTGTAATCTATAGAAAATACATGTTCTCAGGCCGGGCTCGGTGGCTCAAGCCTGTAATCCCAGCACTTTGGGAGGCCGAGACGGGCGGATCACGAGGTCAGGAGATCGAGACCATCCTGGCTAACACGGTGAAACCCCGTCTCTACTAAAATACAAAACTAGCCGGGCGAGGTGGCGGGCGCCTGTAGTCCCAGCTACTCGGGAGGCTGAGGCAGGAGAATGGCGTAAACCCGGGAGGCGGAGCTTGCAGTGAGCTGAGATCTGGCCACTGCACTCCAGTCTGGGCGACAGAGCGAGACTCCGCCTCAAAAAAAAAAAAAAAAAAAAAGAAAATACATGTTCTCATGAACAGAGATTGAATAGAAATAGATATCTAGGAGTTAGGCAGACCTGATCTTCCCCTTGCCCGACCTGGAGCAAGTTACCCCCTCAATAAAGCTAAGTTTCCTTGGGGATGATAAGTTCATAGGGACCCCAGGATTCTGTGGGATGATGCAGTTAAATATGTAAATATGACAGAAAGCATGACCTTTGTTAACGGTTGGGGTGATTATGAAAGGGCCAGTTTCAGCATGGTAACTATTAAATCTAGATTTAAAGTATCAATTTAATTGGTCATAAAAATGGAAAGACCAGACACGATCATCTTCAAACAAAAAGATTGTACTTCTGTTACTGTTGGAAGGGTGTGTGTTGTGTGTGTACTACCTGAATTTATCCCATACAAGGATAGCACATGTAATTAGCATAGCTCAGTGAGATTTCATCTTTACTTCTGAAGAATAAAATGAATGACTTTGAAGAATTACTGTATTAGGTCAATGACAGTACTTTGTTTCAGCCAAACAGTTAACCAGACAGAACCAGTAATGAGGTTCTCCCCAGTCTGCCTAGGCTGCATAAGAAACCGTTAATTGTAAGATGTTGTGTGTGCAGCTGAGCCCCTGAGCAACACCACGGAGTCAAGGGTCAAGGAATAACTGACTCCACTGTACCCTGATTACTTAGCTGAACATTTCCACTCGTTTAAGAAGGATGATATTTCCATAGCGTTGTGATAGGTTTTAAAATGCCACAAGATAATGGCCACTTCTGAATTGGTAAGAAATATCCACCACTTACAAAGGTGTATCTTTGATCTTGAGTGGGTTTTTACTGTGCAGTGTTGTCTGCATGAGCAAATCGCTCAAGTAACACTTTTTCTCTGTCCATGGGTAGGTCATTCAAGGGGTGTCCACATTGCAGTGGCCTGAGAGATCAACCCAAGGACCCTTCCCTTTTTTCCTTAGGCACACAGAATTTCTGGTATCCCTGCATGCCTTGGATTTGCATTTCATAAAATAAGCATTTGTATTTCATTGTATGTAAATGCTAAATTATGGAATTTTAAAGGGAAATCTCAACAATTGATTGTGTGATCTTTATATCTAATATATCCATTATATATTAGATATATTATAAATTTATATATTATATATACTAGATGCATAGTATATATTAATTTACAATTACAAATTATATAATATAAATTATTATAAATTAGTACATATTAGAAATCTTATTTCTAATCTATCCGGTGGGTATATTATAAATCAGATTGTCCTGATTTTGTTTTTTCTGTGATGATTTCCGTTGTCTTTAATTAGAGGTAGCATGCGTACAGGCCTGGCCAACTTTTTCAGAAAACGCTGTCTTGAGCTCTGTAGTAATTATATGAACAGTCCTGGTTGTAGACATTTAAAATGTTGGATTTACAATTTTGATTTATCTTTGTTTATTACAAAATGCATTTCTATTCGATAGAGAACCTTATTTTTTATTTTTTATTTTTATTTTTTGAGACAGAGTCTCGCTCTGTCACCCAGGCTGGAGTGCTGTGGCTGGATCTCAGCTCACTGCAAGCTCCGCCTCCTGGGTTTATGCCATTCTCCTGCCTCAGCCTCCCTGGTAGCTGGGACTACAGGCGCCGCCACCTCGCCCGGCTAGTTTTTTGTATTTTTTAGTAGAGACGGGGTTTCACCGTGTTCGCCAGGATGGTCTCGATCTCCTGACCTCGTGATCCGCCCGTCTCGGCCTCCCAAAGTGCTGGGATTACAGGCTTGAGCCACCACGCCCGGCGATAGAGAACTTTAGGTCTTTTTAAAGTAGTGCTATTAGATCTCTTTAATCATATATTATAAAATTTACAATTATTGATCCCAAGTCAGTCGTTTAGTACCTGCTAGGTTCCAAGGTGGCTATTTGGATTCTATTTGTGAGGAACTCACTGCACAACCAGAGAGGAACTGTTCTGAAAGAATATTGTAGTTTTTAAAAGCCATGATAAAATACTAACCTGTGATGATATAGCAAAGTGTGTCCAGGCCAGACTGTTTGGAAAGGTTATCAAGGAGATCAGACTCGATTTTTCTAGAGTTATGATCACAAACCTAACTTCATTTGCTTATGTGAGGCAAATGCTGAAATTGTTTTTCTCTTTGGGAGATGTGACAGTGATGTCTGGGGTGCTGCTTTTTTCCCCTAGTGCCCTTAGTACATTGTTTCACAGAAAACTCAGAAATGCTATTTCAGGAAAAAGTTTTACAAAATTGCACCACTTAAAGGTATCTTTCATTAGAACTCAGATGAGCTAAGACATTTCCAAATTCGTGGTGGGGGGGGTTGTTTGTTTTTAATATTTTAGGTTTGGGGGTACATGTGAAGTTTTGTTACGTAGATAAACGTGTCATTGAGTTTGTTGTACACATCATTAGATCACTCAGGTATTAAGCTTGGTCCCCAGGAGTCATCTTTTCTGCCCTCTCCTTCCTCCCACCCTCTCCCTTCAAGTTGATCCCAATGTCTGTCCTTTTCTTCGTGTTCATGAGTTCTTATCATTTAGCTGCCACCAAATTTGTGTTTCAAAGCTTAATCACCACCTCCGTTGTAACTTAAAAAATTATCGTGTACATGTATTCGTGTTTGTTGTTCTGCACGTATTGGCACATAACTGCTTTGTATACATTACTGTGATGGAAGCATTTTCTGTGAGCGGGTTTGGTGTCCGGCTCGACCGAGTGCCTGCGCCACCGCTGTGCGCTCCTTCTTAGTGAATGTATTGCTCACTGTGCATTGTGGCTGCCGAGCTCACGTGTGTGACACGGATTTGTTCTTTCTTTTCAGGTTATCACCAATCTAGTGAAAATGTTGAAGTCCAGAGACACTAGGAGAAATTTTTGTCCTCCAAACCACTGGCTGTCAGAACAGGAAGATATTAAAGCAGATAAGGTGATATTGAAAGATCTTTTAAATATTTATCATTAAAATAGATGTTCAGCTTGTGTTTTCTGGGGAGAAGAATTAAGCCCTTTAAAATTATTTTTTTATGACTTATACGACTAGTAACGATAAACCTTATTACTAACTCTTACGTCAGCTTCTTAATGGGACGTATAGTAGTATCATGGACTTAAAATGATATTCTGAGTTATCCTCAATTTTCCTTTTTAACCTGAGATTATATTAAAGCCTAATAATTCTTTGTTGAGGTTGAAAAATACTTTGCTTTTATTAGTATTAATGTATGTCTAGTACTTAAAAGAGATGGATCTTGTGCCTAATTTTGTGTTTTTTTTTTTTTTTGAGACGGAATCTTGCTATGTTTGCAAACCCCCGGCCTGAAGGGATCCTCCCACCTTGGCTTCCCAGAGTGCTGGGATTACAGATGTGAGCCACTGCACCAATCTTTTATCCTTGATTTTCTGAAAGAACAGACACAAATTTGAATATTACTAACACTTACATCCAAAGCAGATTCAGTAGTATGATACGTTAGTAAAAAATTTAAGTGGCCAGGCGCGGTGGCTCATGCCTGTAATCCTAGCACTACAGGAGGCCGAGACGGGCAGATCACTTGAAGCCAGGAGTTCGAGACCAGCCTGGCCAACGTGGCGAAACCCTGAAATCTCTACTGAAAATACAAAAATTAGCCGGGTGTGGTGGCGGGCACCTGTAATCCTAGCTACTTGGGAGGCTGAGGCAGGAGAATCGCTTGAACCTGGGAGGCGGAGGTTGCAGTAAGCTGAAGCTGTGCCATTGCACTCCATCCTGGGCCACAAAAGTGAAACTGTCTCAAAAAAAAAATAAAAATAAAAGAGGCTGATCATGGTTGCTCACTTCTGTAATCCCAGCACTTTGGGAGGCCAAGGCAGGCGGATCACCTGAGGTTGGCTAAGCTCGAGACCAGCTTAGCCAACATGGTGAAACCCCGTCTCTACTAAAAATACAAAAATTAGCCAGGCGTGGTGGCAGACGCCTGTAATCCCAACTACTCGGGAAGCTAAGGCAGGAGAATCACTTGAACCCAAGAGTCAGAGGTTGCAGTAAGCTGAGACCGCGCCATTGCACTCCAGCCTGGGTGACAAGAGTAAAATTCCGTCTCAAAAAAAGAAAGAAAAATGAAAGAAAATACAAATATTAGCCGGGCATGGTAAGTGTCCCCCCTGTAGTCCCAGCTACTGGGGAGGCTGAGGTATGAGAATCCCTTGAGCCCTGAAGCGGAGGTTGCAGTGAGCCGAGATCATGCCACTACACTCCAACCTGGGTGACAGAGCGAGATTCTGTCTCCAAAAAAAAAAAAATGTAAGTGGTGTTAACAGAGGGACATAGGGTATATTCACTTTTGTTCTTGAGAAAAAGTCATAACTGGATTCATTTCAGATTCTTTGGAGTAGGAGATGGAGTGGTGGAGGGTATAAAAGAAACCATGTCGGCCAGGCACGGTGGCTCATGCCTATAATCCCAGCACTTTGGGAGGCCAAGGTGGGTGGGTTGCCTGAGCTCAGGAATTTGCGACCCGCCTGGGCAACATGGTCAAACCCAGTCTCTACTAAAATACAAAAAATTAGCCGGGCATGGTGGCGTGCGCCCATAGTCCCAGCTACTTGGGACTGAGGCTGAGGCTGGAGAATCGCTTGAACCCAGGATGTGGAGGTTGCAGTGAGCTGAGATCGCACCACTGCACTCCAGCCTGGGCGACAGAGCAAGACTCCATCTCAAAAAAGAAAAAAAAAAGAAACCATGTCACAGAAATATTAGAGGAGAGAAAGCAGGAGTGTTTTAGAAAAATTTTATAAGCGTGACTATGTCCTCATGAGGTATTTGGGAGTTAAGCCCGTTGCTTCTGACTCTGCCCACTGACAAGGTATAGCAATGGTGGCAGATCCTGCGGCAGTGAACAGCTCCAGGACCCAGGCCGGGGTCACTTCACAGCAAAAGAAGCAGTCCTGGCACGGTGCTTGGTTCCAAGTCTGGGAGGACCCTACAAGATGGGTGTGGAGTGTTCTGTCATGCTGGAGAGCGAGGAAGCCATTGCAGGGTGGCTGGGGCTGGGAGACAGGGTTAGGAGCCTTTCTGTAGCTGGTCATGGGCGGAAAGTTGAAGCATTCATGAAAGCCGCTAACTCTTGAGTTCGCAAGGACGCTAACAAAACCCTTCATCGTCATATTTGTAGGATGCAAAGGAACTGTCTCATTATTTTGAATACTGTTTTGAAAAAAAGAAGTACTCAAGCATTTAACCCACCTTTCATTTATAAACTGTACCTCAGGCAGAACAGATAATTGATGATGTGTGATCTTTTGCGTAGAAGTATTCCAGCCAATACTATGTGACAATGATTTTTGCAAACTGGAATCGGCCTGTTGCAGGCTCTGGTGAAGGAGATGACCAGGGCGGTGCCACTCCAGGTGCAGCACTTGTCTGGGGTCTGCTGGCCTGAGATGGTGTGTTGGCTTCCCAGGAGAGGAGGGTCTGGGCCCAGAATGCAAATGACTGCACCTCTTCCTTACTCCAGAAAGTTGTGCGATGGGAAGATGTCAACTGAACCCAGCAGTGTGTTTAGCGATTTAATTGATTTACATTTTAGCCCAAGTCCCTTATCTCATCACCAACTGGTAGTATACAGTGCACACACCCACACTGGAAGCAGGTTTCACCTCTGCAGTGATAAGCAGAGATGGGGGCCTCTCGATGAACGAGCATCCCACGACCTAGGAAACGTGCTCGCCAGAACGTTAAATCTAAATGTGGTGGAACCTCTACATCTAACTGCAAAATTACAGGAAACAGAGGGGTTAGAAGTACATCTTTAACAACACCATGAAGGTGAAATTAGCAAAATCTAGATTATGGGAAACTTTACAGGATAAAAATTTCTTCATTAAAAATTGCAAGGGTGGCTGGACACGGTGGCTCACACCTGTAATCCCAGCACTTTGGGAGGCCGAGGTGGGCGGATCACCTGAGGTCAGTTCGAGACCACCCTGGCCAACATGGTGAAACCCCATCTCTAAAAATACAAAAGTTAGCCATGCATAGTGGCGTGCACCAGTAATCCCAGCTACTTGGGAGGCTGAGGCAGGAGAATCGCTTGAACCTGGGAGGCAGAGGTTGCAGTGAGCCAAGATCAGGCCACTGCACTCCAGCCTGGGCAACAGTGAATGAGACTCCATCTAAAAAGAAAAAAAATTGCAAGGGCCAGCTCGGCATGATGGCTCATGCCTGTAACCCAGGCACTTTGAGATGCTGGGGCGGGTGGCTTGCTTAATTTCAGAAGTTCAAGACCAGTCTGAGCAAGATAGTAAAACTCCATCTCTACAAAATATACAAAAATTAACCAGGCGTGGTGGTATGCACCTGTAGTCCCAGCTACTCGGGAGGGTGAGGTGGGAGGATCGCTTGAAACCAGGAGGTGGAGGTCACGGTGAGCTGAGGCTGCACCACTGCATTCCAGCCTGGGTGACAGAGTGAGATCCTGTATCAAAAAGTAGAAAATTGCAAGGACCAAAAATAAGGGATGAGAGGAACTGACAGATGAAAAATAAGAGAAAATATACTATGTCTATTTTATTTGAATACTGCCACAACCAAATGGAAAAAAAAAATAGAAAGTGAATCTTTGATAATAATTTTTAAGGTGATCTATTTTGCTTCATAAAGCAATTATATTGTTTTAGTATGTTTAGATACTATGCATCATTAAATAAAACAATTAGAGATTTCTTTGGGGTGTATTAGAAAACATAGTTAACTGTAGAAGTATGAAAGGACAGCCAGAGTGAGAGAGAGGACTTGAAAAGGTAGTCCAAAAGGGGACATGAAGGTATGAGGTCAGAGAGAGGGCCCAGTCCATAGTAGAGAAGTGTCCAACACCAATTCTGTTCAAGTGTGATCAGGTCAAAGTGTGTGCTAGAGCACAGGGGAGTTCTGAACCAGGATTGCCCCCAACAGGTCACTCAGCTCTATGTGCCAGCATCCAGACATGTGTGGAGGTTCCGGCGGATGGGAAGGATAGGCCCGCTGCAGTCCACCCTGGACGGTGAGTTCTCTAGGACACAGGGTTACTGTATGTATGAATTACACGCTGTCACATTCACTCCTTTAATTTACAGAATAGTAAACTCATACAGCATGTCACCCCCACCAGGAGCTACCATGTAGAAAAGTCATCACCCCCAAAATTGCCTCTAGCTCCATTGCGGCCACCTCTTCAGCAGCCACCCATTTCTGTTTCGTTCTGTCACTTTGCCTTTTGCAAAAGGCCTCCAAGGGGAACCATGCTATGTAGTCTGCTCCTGGCTCCTTTTGGTCAGCACAGTACATTTGAGGGTGCTGTGTGGGTTGATTGCTCCCTCTGTTGCTCAGCTGTATTCCAGTGTGGGGATGCACCACAGTCTGTGAATCCATTAATTCGTTGAAAGACATTTGGTTTTTTTTTTTCCAGTCTCTGGGAATGTGAGTACAGCTGCTATAAACATCTATGTACAGGTTTTTCTGTGAAGATACATTTTGTTTGACATGGAGTAAGTTTCACAGGGAGTAAGAATCCTGAGACATTTGGCAAGTTGATGTTTAACTTGATGAGAAGCTGCAGAACTGTGTTCCAGGGTGGCTGCACCGCTTTGGGTTCAGACCAGCAATTAATGAGAGCCCCTGTTGCTCCAAGTCCTCACGGGCAATTACAGTTGTCATTTTAAAAAGAATTTTATGGGCTGGGTGCGGTGGCTCACTCCTGTAATCCCCAGCACTTTAGGAGTTCTAGGTGGGCGGATCACGAGGTCAGGAGTTCAAGACCAGCCTGACCAACATAGTGAAACCCCATCTCTACTAAAAATACAAAAAAGTAGCTGGGCGAGTGGCGGGCACCTGTAATCTCAGCTACTTGGGAGGCTGAGGCAGGAGAATCGCTTGAACCCAGGAGGCAGAGGTTGCAGTGAGCCGAGATCACGCCACTGCACTCCAGCCTGGATGACAATACAAGACTATGTAAAAAAAAAAAAATTATCCATTATAAAAGGTGGGAAATGATATCATATTGTGGTTTTAATTTGTATCTACCAGCCAACTAATGATATTCAGCATCTTTTTCATGAACTTGGTTTTTTCTTTTGTTTTCTTTTGTTTTTTTGGAAACAGTCTTACTGTGTTGCTCAGGCTAGAGTGCAGTGGTGTAATCACAGCTCACTGCAGCCTTGACTTCCTGGGCTTTAGCGGTCTTCCTGCCTTAGCCTCCAAAGTAGTTGTGACCACAGGCATGTGCCACCACACCTGGCCAATTTTTAATTTTTTTTTTTTTGTAGAGTTGGAATCTGTATACGTTGCCCAGGCTGACCTTTAACTCCTGGGCTCAAGGGATCTTCCCACCTTGGCCTCCCAAAGTACTATGATTGCAGGTGTGAGCCACTGCACACTGCCTGTGAACATGTTTTTTAGTTATTGAATTTTGAGAGTTTACAAAGCTATTCTGGATATGGTTTATCAGATATGTATTTGCAAATATTTTGTCCCAATCTGTGGCTTGTCTTTTTCTTTTCTTAGCAGTGTCTTTCGAGGAGGAGAAGTTTTAAATTTGATAGAATCCCATTTACCTTTTTTTTTCTTTAATGAAGTTGTGTTTTTGATATGATGTCTAAGATACCTTCATGTAACACTTTACTTTTTTCCTTTTTTTTCTTTTGTTTTGAGACAGAGTCTCACTGTGTCACCAGGCTGGAGTGCAGTGGTGCAGTCGCAGCTCACTGCAGCCTTGAACTCCGCAGTCTCAGGCAGTCCTCCCACCTCAGCCTCCTGCATTGCTGGGACTATAGGCGTGTGCCACCATGCCCAGCTAATTTTTTAAAAATTTTTTTTTGTAGAGGCAAGGTTTCTCTGTGTTGCTCAGTTTCTCAAACTCCTGAGCTCAAGGGCTGCTCTCGCCTCAGCCTAGGATTACAGGCATAAGCTGCCATCCCCAGTTGTTGCCATAGGAGGAGGAAAAGGACATGAAAGTGGTCGGGGGTGGCCGGGGCACCTGCCACTGCCGTATCTGGCTGCATTCGGGTCTCACCGCGAGTGCTCGGGCTAGCTGTGCACTTGAGACGTGCTAGACAGCTGGAGCGGAAGTGTAGTTCTTGATTAGGACGTCTTTACTATTCGATCAAGGTGTGTATTTGGGGAGCTACTGAAGACTTCTGTGCTGATCCTGCACTGTGCGTGGCTCATGGGTCTGCCTGAGGCGGGGATGTGTTCATGGAACTGGATTTAGATAAATGAGTTAATCAGGATGATTTCATGAATCTTCACCTTAATAATTGTCAGTGGGAATGCAAGGGAAAGTGCAAGTGAACTAATTAAGGTTTTAAAATGTGTTGCAGTGGGTTTGGAGTCCCCGCCGCTGTCTGTGTCTGAGGAAAGACAGCTTGCCGTCTTGACAGAGTTGCCTTTTGTGGTTCCATTTGAGGAACGAGTAAAGGTATGCAATTTGGTTTATTTATTGTCACTACGTATCATATTAGTGTTAAGAAATTAACACACCCACCAAAGAAATCTCTAAAGGTGCCTAGTGCCTAGCTGATTACATAACATACTTTTCTCATTAGGTTGAAATAAGTAAGAATGATTTATAAAACCCAACTAGATACCTCTTTTTACAAACAAAGTATTTTCTTAGTTACAACTGGTGGAAAGCCCTTTTACACTATAGATTTCTTATAACAAGGGTCTAACGTCATTTTTCTCTATTAAATTTTGCTTTGTTTGGCCAGGTACAGTGGCTCATGCCTGTAATCCCAGCACTTTGGGAGGCCGAGGCAGGCAGATCAAGCCCATGGGTGTAAGACTAGCCTGGGCAACATAGCAAAACCCTGTCTCTACAAAGAATATAAAAGTTAGTTGGGCATGGTGGCGTGCACCTGTAGTCCCACCTACTCGGGATGCTGAGGTAGGAGAATCATTTGAGCCTGGGAGGCAGAGGTTGCAGTGAGCCGAGATGGCACCACTTATACTCCAGCCTGGGCAACAAAGCAAGATCCTATCTCAAAGGGGGGAGAATATTTTGCATTGTTTTTGAAAATGTCAATTTTTTGTGAAGATACGCTTCTGTACATTCATGTTTAAGTTACTTATCAGAAACGCTGTTTTATTTTTATTTTTCTGAGACAGGATCTCACTGTCAACCTGGGCTAGAAAGCAGTGTTGTGATCATAGCTCACTGCAACATCAAACTCCTGGGCGCAAGCCACCATCTCACCTAAAGTGCTGGGATTACAGGCATCACCCACTGCACCTGGCCTGGAAACACAACTTTTTTTTTTTTTTTTTTTTTTTTTGAGATGGAGTCTCCTCTGTCGCCAGGCTGGAGTGCAGTGGTATGATCTTGGCTCACTGCAACCTCTGCCTCCCAGGTTCAAGCAAGTCTCCTGCCTCAGCCTCCCAAGTAGCTAGGACTACAGGCACGTGTCACCACGCCCGGCTAATTTTTTGTATTTTTAGTAGAAACGGGGTTTCACCGTGTTAGCCAGGATGCTCTCGATCTCCTGACCTTGTGATGTGCCCGCCTTGGGCTCCCAAAGTGCTGGGATTACAGGCATGAGCCACCGTGCCCGCCACTTTCCTTTTTATAAAAAAAGAAATGGACAAATATCTTAATTCCTTGTCTGGTGTCTTTGATGTACAAAACTTTGTTTATGTATGTTTCCAAATTTTAAAATGTTTTTTTTTTATTTGTCAACTATTTTTACCAAATTTCTGAAGATTAGCTGGTTCTGTTCTCCAGTAATGGCTTCAAGAGTGTATTTTTTAGGCCTGTACACTCTGTTTATATGGTGAACAAAAGAGTTACTTTTGAAGCTGTTCATGTCCCTTCACGAAACCGTCCCTGCGCGTGCATACACACACACACACACACACTCTCTCTCTCTGTCTCTCTCACTCACTCACATAATTCCTGAGCTCCCTCTACTGGATTTTTAACGTCAAAAAGATTATTTGAATTTTGTCATAGAGATATTTCTACTAGTGTTAGTATACAGCTTTTACAAAGCTGTTCTACCTAAGTTTTTATAAAGGATTTATAAATGAAAATATT
The DNA here is from genome assembly GCF_001698545.2 of Rhinopithecus bieti. Lineage (NCBI taxonomy): Eukaryota > Metazoa > Chordata > Mammalia > Primates > Cercopithecidae > Rhinopithecus > Rhinopithecus bieti. Next base: position 338,838 of record NW_016821745.1, on the reverse strand, counting down.
CTATAGCATGGGGTTTTAATTTTAATTTTAATTTATTTTATTTTTGAGACAGTCTCACTCTGTCACCCAGGCCTGAGTGCAGTGGTGCAGTCTCAGCTCACTGCAACCTCTGCCTCCCGAGTTCACGAGATTCTCATGCCTCAGCCTCCCAAGTAGCTGGGATTGCAGGCATGAACCACAGTGCCTGGCTGGATTTTTTAAGTTTATTTTAAACTGGGCAAAGGAGCAACTTTTGAAATATTTAAATATGATATACATTATATATTATCTATATATTGATTGATAAAAATCACTATTTGATACCTTGACTATTAGCATTTATTTCCAAATTTATGAAGATACAAAGATAAGATTTAGCAATTTATTCTTTGGTAGCTTGTAACAGGTCTTTTGTTCCTAATAACCTTACAGCTTTCCTTGTTTGTTAGATCTTTCAGAGGTTGATTTATGCAGATAAGCAAGAAGTTCAAGGAGATGGTCCATTTCTGGATGGAATTAATGTCACAATAAGAAGAAATTACATTTATGAAGATGCTTATGACAAACTTTCTCCAGAAAATGGTATATATAATTCTCTAGATGTATTATTTGGCAGGTGGAGGCTAGGGAATTGCTTTAGAAAATGGTGGTTGTTTAAAAATTAGTGTCCATCATCTTGTTCCATAATGACTTGAAAACTGAAATGTGCGGCTGGGCATGGTGGCTCACACTTATAATCCCGGCACTTTGGGAGGCTGAGGCGAGAGGATTGCTTGAGCTCAGGAGTTAGAGGCCAGCCTGGGCAACGTACTGAGACCCTGCCTTGACAAGAAAAAAAAAGGGAGCTTATCTGGGTATGTTAGTGTGCTCCTGTTGTCTGCACTCTGCAAAAGGCTGAGGTAGGAGGATGGCTTGAGCCTGGGAGTTCAAGGCTGCAGTCGAACCCTGATTGTGCTACTGCTCCGGCCTTGGCAATAGAGCCAGACCCAGTCTTCAAAAAATAGTATAGCAAGTCAGATTTGGGAGACGTGTTATTAAGTAATATTTCTAAAATTGACAGTTACTACAACAGAAGCCTTTAAAAAATATTAATTATTTTTAAAGGGCAAGAAAGTAACCGGTTCCCCACCTCCCAATGTCTGCCCCAAAATTTAGTTTGCAAGCTGTCATACTAAAATCTCGATGGCAGCCATTTACATTCTGTGTTTTTGTATAAATATTTATATAAAATCAGAAATTGTAAGCCAAACTAAATATACTAAAATAAATGCTATTGCAATCTAAGTTTCTTTATAAAAAGATGAGTGTGCTTCAATGACACTGCCATTAGTAAAGGAGGATTATATTGTAACAGCAATTTGGATAGCATTTGGAGCTCACTGGCACATTTTGTCTTATGTTAATATTTGATACTTAGTCTTCAAAGTTTGTGTGCTATTAACCTTTAATATATTAGCAGTTTTAACTTCAAAAAATTGTGATTATGATAATACATTAATTCAATGTTGGTCAATGCCAAGGGGATGAAAATGAAACCTTAGGCTGGATCTAAAATTAAAATGAAATCATATTACCCAATTTTTGGAAGGGGATAGGTTGTCCCATGTGAAATGACAATTGCCTTTTCTTCTAGGGGAGCAACTTAATTTTCTTCTAAGGAAATGAAACCTGATTTCTAGTAATTTTTATTGCTTACATAAAGAACTAATTTTGTCATAATATTGGAACAGTGGAGGAAAGCTAACATCAGTTGTTTCCTTACTCTATTTCAAGCTTTTATTTTTTTCACACAATTTACTGTTGCCATTGAATCTTTGCCATGGCCCTCTGATGCCGAGTGTCACCAGCTGAGACCGAGTGAGCTCAGGTCTGCGCACAGGCTGCGGCCTCTCCACAGGGCCAGGCTTCCCTTGTCTATCTGATTGTGTTTTCAGAATATTTGGTGTAAATGAGAGACTCCTAATCTAACTAATTGTCTAATTGAGAGATGTTTTGGGGTCCCACAGTACCTTATATTCAATTCTTAATAGTTCTTGTGTTGTATTTTTATTAGCAGATTTCATGTTCATCTCTCCCACTTGACCCTGAAGGTTTTTACAGCTTGGGATGGAATTGTTTATTTTGGTGTACACAGCCGGTGCTCAGTAGGTGCTTGTTCAATTTGTGGTTGAATCCCAGGGGGAAAAAAATAGATGTGACAAAATAATGAGTTTGCCAATGATTGTGTAGTGTTTAGAGAAGAGTGCGCTGTTTAACGTCGAAGGGCCTTACAAGAGGCAGTTCTGGAGCGGCACCTGTAGGGGAGGAGCTGAGTTTGTGGGTGAGGGGCGCTCCGAGGGCGCAGGTGCTATGGTGCGGGGTACTTGCAAGTAGGGGGCTGTAAGCTCTTCAGCCAGAGTAGAACGTGTTTCTTATTTACCAGCAATTTAAAATTAACTTTAAAACTACTCCATGTAGATGATTCTTTGATGTTCCTGTCCAGTTATAACAAACCTCAAATTTCCTAATGAATCCTTAAGCTTTAAAAATTATTTAAAACTGATCACACCCCACCTCCCTAAATGCATGCTAATAATTGCATTGAAGTTAAAAGATTTGGAAGAATCTTCTCATAATGTTTATACTGTAATGCTTAAAATCTTTGTAAATGTTCTCAAGTATTATAGGAATGATTAAGCCATGTGTTAAAATGTGGTGTTTTGCTAGGCAAATTAGTAAAGTCAGATATCTCAGAATCATTAATTTACTTGTGAGAGAATGGTTTGAGGTGCGTTTTTGACTAATAATTTACATATAATCAACTAATGTGATTATTCCACATACCATCTCGTGGTTGAAGCGAACCCGTGCTTTACGATGCTGGTCTGCCTCATCTCGGAGCGGTTCTCTGAAGTGTGCATGTTCGCCCCTGTTACCCATAAGCTGACTGAGTGAAATGCAAAGAGGCTGATGGCTGCTCCTGCAGTTGGTGCTCAGAGAGCAGAGACGGGCTGGGGTCTCACAGGGATGCCCACGCACTCCCTGCCTGCACTGCACTACCTTGTTGCAGTGTGGAATATTGGGAGAAATCGTCACATGTCCTCATGGGATTGCTGTAAGAATTATAAAGTGGGTAACACAGTTCCCTTGAGGCCTGGAGCTCACACTATCATTGACTCTTGGGTGAGAATGAGGCAAAGCCAGCTCCGCGCCCTGCTCTCATCATTCTGGAGAGCCTCATTTGTCTGCTTTTGTTGGTTGGTTACTTTTATTTTATTTCATTTAATGGGCAGAATTACCATTTCTTCCTGAAGCAGAGGAAATTTCTTCCAGAAGCAGGAAAGCAAGCTGGAGCCAAATGGCTTAGATGTGTTTACCTCATTCCCAAGGGTGACACGGACACTGACCCAGAGGTTGGGTGGCACAGCCAGGCAGCACTGCATCCCTGCTGTTGTGCAGAGTGGCCCCATCTTGTCCATTCAGTCAGCGACCATTGCTCAGTGAATGGGAACTTGGTATGTGGTGGCTGTAAGCCTCAGTCAGTCCAGTAAATTGTATTTGCCCTACTTGACACATATCATAGACTGTTTACACTCCAGGTACTGAAACTTCAAAATTACTGACGTGTACATAGCAATGTCGGGATAAACAGGGTTTTGAGGAGATTGCCTGGAGGCTGTATCAAGCATTCTGCTAAACCCCTTTTCCAGGATGCTTCTAAAGGTTATGTGTCCCTTGAGATGCTCCAGGGCAGATATGTGTGGGTGACTGTGCACCAAAGCCGACAGATGGCAGCAGCGCATGGGGTCTGTGAAAGTGTCGAATGGATGCTGTGTGCCGGTGCCTCCCCTGACTTCATGCAGCAGCCTCTTCCCCAACTCTCGCCTCTCCTTCCCCCTATCTTTTCTGCAAAGTGCCTGTAGAACTTTCTTACAAAAAGATAAAGGACATTTCACTTACTTCCCCAAAGCTGTTCTCTGATTCAGCCTGTTTATCAGATCACATCTTAACTTGGTCCACCTTGTGGATTTTTTTGGTTTTGGGTTTTTGCTTTTTGAAACGGAACTTCTCTCTCATTGCCCAGGCTGCAGTGCAGTGTCGCGATCTTGACTCACTGCAACCTCCGCCTCCTGGGTTCAAGCGATTCTCCTGCCTCAGCCTCCTGAGTAGCTGGGATTACAGGTGCGCACCACCATGCCTGGCTAATTTTTTTGTGTGTTTAGTAGAGACCGGGTTTCACCATGTTAGGCCGGTCTCAAACTCCTGACCTCAGGTGACCCACCTGCCTTGGCCTCGCAAAGTGCCGGGATTACAGGTTCGTGCCACCGCACCCACCCTGTTTTGGGGTTTTAAATTTTTATTTTAGAGATGGGGGTCTCGCTTTCACCCAGGCTGGAGTGCAGTGGTGCAATCATAGCTCACTGCAGCCTCAAACTCCTGGGCTCAAGCAGTCCTGCCTTGGCTTCCCAAAGTGCTGGGATTACAGAAGTGAGCCTCTGTGCCCAGAAAAAGACAATGTTTTAATTTACTTTTTTTTTTTTTTTTTTTGAGACTGTCACGCAGGCTGGGGTGCAGTGACATGATATTGGCTTACTGCAACCTCTGCCTCCCAGGTTCAAGCGATTCTCCGGCCTCAGCCACCCAAGTAGCTGGGATTACAGACATGTGCCACCATGCCCAGCTAGTTTTTGTATTTTTAGTGGAGATGGGGTTTCACCGTGTTGGCCAGGCTGGTCTCGAACTGCTGACCTCAAAGCGATCCACCCACCTCAGCCTCCCAAGGTGCTGGGATTACAGACATGAGCCACTGCACCTGGCCTTAATTTACTCTTTGTGGCAAATTCTATAACCAGTAATTTTCCCCCCTTTTCAGCCAAATACAGCTATTAAAAGATCATATAGATCAGGGTTGTCCAATCCTTTGGCTTCCCTGAGCCACATTGGAAGAGGAATAATTGTCTTGGGCCACACATAAAATACACTAACGATAGCTGATAAGCTTTAAAAAAAAAAAAAAAAATCACAGGCCGGGCGCGGTGGCTCATGCCTGTGATCCCAGCACTTTGGGAAGCCGAGGCGGGTGGATCACAAGGTCAGGAGTTCGAGACCAGCCTGGCCAATATGGTGAAACCCCATCTCTACTAAAAATAGAAAAATTAGCCAGGCGTGGCGGCACACACGTATAGTCCCAGCTACTTGGGGTGGCTGAGGCAGAAGAATCACTTGAACCTGGGAGGCAGAGGCTGCAGTGAGCTGAGATGGCACCACTATACTCTAGCCTGAATGACAGGAGACCCCGTCTCAAAAAAAAAAAAGGAAAAAAAAATTAATGTTTTAAGAATTTATGAATTTGTGTTGGGCCGCATTCAAAGCCATCCTGGGCCACATCGGCCTGTGGGCTGCAGGTTGAGGACAAGCTTGCTGTAGACTCTGGAGGACCAACTCCCTGAGAGTTCGTGGAGGCAGAGGTTGCAGTGAGCCGAGATCATGCCACTGCACTCCAGCCTGGGTGATAGAGCAAGACTCTATCTCAAAAAATAATGATAATATCATTGCTGTTTCGAGTCCTATGTTAAAATGTCCCTAAGATCCTTGCACCCCTTCCCCAAGCCTTCCTGTAAGGCCAGTTGATGTTATTGCTTTCTTGTAACATCTTTCCTCCTCACCTTCCCATTTTTTTGAACAGAGCCTGATTTGAAAAAGCGGATCCGTGTGCACTTGCTCAATGCCCATGGCCTGGATGAAGCTGGCATTGATGGTGGTGGTATTTTCAGAGAGTTTTTAAATGAACTACTGAAATCAGGATTTAACCCCAACCAGGGGTTCTTTAAGACTACTAATGAAGGGCTTCTGTACCCCAACCCGGCTGCTCAGATGCTTGTGGGAGATTCTTTTGCCAGACATTACTACTTCCTAGGCAGAATGCTTGGAAAGGTAAAGTAACCTTCATATAAAAATAGACCTGGGACCAAAAGATGTTGACATTTTATGTTTATGTGTGGTTGTTATCCAAGTTTATCATAAAATACTGTTTGTTTTAAATTTGGGTGCTAAATGTTGCAAAAGCACTGCACGAAACAAATTTGTATGGTTGTAAGCAGGTGCTATGGTTTGAATGTCCCCTCCAAACTCGTACTGAAACTTGATCCCCAGTGTGCAAGTATTGAGAGGTGGAACCTTTAAGAGGTGATTCGATCATGTGAGCTCGGCCTTCATGAATGAATGAGTGGTTTATTGTGGGAGGGGCCCTGGTGACTTTACAGGAGGGAGCCCCTAACCTTGTGATGCCCTGTGCCGCCTCTGGGCTCTGCAGAGTCCCCACCACTGAGAAGGCCTCACCAGGGGCTGCCCCTGGACCCTGGGCTCCTGGCCTTCCAGCTATAAGAAATGGATTTCAGTTTTTATTAATTACTCGTTTCGGGTCTTGCATTATAAGCAGTCAAAACGTACTAAGACGGTAAGTTACTGCCTAGTGACTATTAGTTTACTCGGACTGCTGCAACACATCACCACACGCTTTTGGGGGTGAGGAGGGGGGCTTAGAAAAACTGAAATGTATTATTTGACAGTTCTGGAGGCCAGAAGTCCACACTTAGGGTGTCAGCAGCAGTGTAGATTCCTTTTTAGAGGCTCTAGAAGAATTCGTTCTTCTGGTCTTGCCAGTAGCCCTTGACCTTTTTTGGCTAGTAGATTCATCATTTTGATCTCTGCCTCTGCTCTAACGTGGACTTCTCCCTGAGTGTCTGTGTCAACATTGCCTTCTATTTTTTTAAATAAGGACACCTGTCGTTGGATTTGGGGCCTGCCCTGATCCAGTGTGACGTCATCTTAATTTGATTATCTGCAAATACCTCATTTCCATAGAAGGTTATATTCACAGATTAGGATTTGAATTTGTCTTTTGCGGGGACACAGCTGTACCTGCTAGAGTGGCATTTATCAAGTTGAGTATTCAGGAATTATTAGCTAGTCTGTTTGAGACGGAGTCTCTCCTCACTCTGTTGCCCAGGCTGGAGTGCTGTGGCGTCGTCTCTGCTCACTGCAAACTCCACATTCCAGGTTCAAGGGATTGTCCTGCACCAGCCTCCTGAACTGCAGGTGTGCACCACCACGCCCAGCTAATTTTTGTATTTTTGGTAGAGACAGGGGTTTCCACCATGTTGTACAGGATGGTCTTGAACTCCTGACCTCAAGTGTCCACCTGCCTCAGCCTCCCAAAGTGCTGGGATTACAAGCGTGAGCCACCGCACCTGGCCTGTTACTAACATTCTTAAATAAATTAGAAATTAAGACCGGGCGCAGTGGCTCATGCCTGTAATCCCAGCACTTTGGGAGGCCGAGGTGGGTGGATCATGAGGTCAGGAGATCGAGACCATCCTGGCTAACACGGTGAAACCCCGTCTCTACTAAAACTATAAAAAATTAGCGGGGCGTGGTGGCGGGCGCCTGTAGTCCCAGCTACCCGGGAGGCCCAGGCAGGAGAATGGCGTGAACCCGGGGGGCGGAGCTTGCAGTGAGCCAAGATTGCGCGACTGCACTCCAGCCTGGGTGACAGCGAAATTCTGTCTCAAAAAATAAAAATAAAAATAAATAAATAAATTAGAAGTTAATGTTGCTATTGTGATTAATTTCTGTAAGAATTAATCAGAGCTATAGTCATTTTCAACTTTGTAATAAAATTTCTTTATCTCATTGATGGTTCTGTTCTCTGAGAAGCATAGTGCATGGAGTTGCCTGTTTTGAGAAGTAGCTTAATTGAAAATCAGTGCCTGCAAAACAGATGGTACTTTTATGACTTCTTTTACATAACAGTTTTATTAAAATATAACTCACATCATGGAAAATTGAACCTTTTAAAGTGTACAGTTCAGTGGTTTTTAATGTATTCACTGTGCTGTGTGACCATCACCAATATCTAACTTGGAAGCAGTGTCATCATCCCAAAAAGGAAACCCTATGTAGTCACTCCCTATCCTGCCCTTCCTCCCCCAGCCCTGGCCAACCACTCATCTACTTTCAGTCTCTATGGACTTTTTTTTTTTTTCCTGGACATTTCATATAAGTGGAATCATTTGTTTTATCGACTATAAATTTGTGACCTTTTGTTATTGGCTTCTTTGATTTAGCATGTTTTCAGGTTTCATTAATGTCCTAATAGGTCAGTGCTTCACTCCTTTTAAGGGCCGAATCTTATTTCATTGTATGGATATACCACACTTTGGAGTTTGTTTTGTTCAGTTTGAAACAGACTGCCACCTAGGCTGGAGTGCACTGCTGCAAACACAGCTCAGTCCTGTGCTTAAGCAATCCTCCTGCTTTCAGCCTCTCAACTGTGGTAAAAGTTGCTTGCTACCACACCTAATTGTTTCATTTTATTGTAGAGGCAGGCTCTCGCCATGTTGCCCAGGCTGGTCTTGAACTCCCGGTGTCAAGCAGTCCTCATGCCTCAATCTCTCAAAAGGCTGGGATTACAGGTGTGAGCCACCACACCCAGTCACCACATTTTGTTTACTTACTCATCCCAGCCTGGAGTGCAATGGTGCGTTTGCCTTGTTTCCACCTTTTGGCTATTCTGAATAATGCTGCTACAAACATTTGTATACAGGCTGTTATTTGGACATAGGTTTTTCGTTTTTCTTGGGCATATACCTAGACCTGAAAGTGTTAGGTCGTACAGTACTCCACGTCAAAGTGTCTGCAACCTTTTACAATCCCAGCAGCAATTTGTGAAGGTTTCAGTGACTCCACATCCTTGTCAGCACTTGGTTAGTGTTGTCTTTTTCATTACAGCCATTCTAGTGGGTGGGAATTGGTGTCTCTTTGTGGTTTTAATTTCCCTGATGACCAATAATGTTAACCATCTTTTCAGGTGCTCCATGACTTCTGTTGAGAAATGTCTATTCAAGTCCATTGCCTATTTTTTTATTGGATTGTCTTTTATTATTAAGTCCCTGAAATGCAATGAGTTACGAAATTTATATTCTCTGAGGAAGCTGAAACATTGTCAGATAAATGATTTGCAAGTGTTTTCCTCCTTCTCTGGGTGGTCTCTTCACTTTCATGATGATTTCCTTTGAAGGACGAACACTTTTAATTTTGAAGTCTAATGTGTTTTTTTCTTTTATTGCTTGTTTTTGGTGTCTTATCCATTCCCTGACCTAAAATCACAAAGATTTCCACCTGTATGTTCTTCTGACAGTTTTGTAGTTTTAGCTGTTACATTTTGGTCTTTGATCCTTTTTGAGTTAATTTTTGTAGATTGTATGAGTTAGGCATCCTCATGTTCTTGGCACCCTTGTTGAAAATTAGTAGACCGTACACTTAACACTGTGGGTCTGCCCTTATGCAATATGGTCTTGATTACTGTAGCTTTGCAGTATGGGGTATGTGTGTATTTATTTATAGCAAATGAGAGTAGAACCGCAGCCTTGTTAAGCAGGAGTGGTGGGAAGGAATCAGTCTATCCTGGATATAGAATAATTCCCCTTTATTTGTGTCTCTTTGAAATGCATTGTCATAGCCCCAGTTATTTCTTTGTTCAGACTCCCAGTGATTTTAAGTGCTCTTCAGGTTTGAGAAAGGGCTCCAGCATGACTTCACTACCGTAACGGTTTGTGTTATATCATCATCTTCAGGCTCACCATATTTCAGGTGGCAGATTTCAGGTGTTGATTTGATGTTGATTTGTGAGCTGGCTTTGGTGTCAGTTTGCGGATAGCATCTCTCTTTGTTGATGGTCACACAGCCTACTTCTCAGTTTCAGCTTCCTCTGGAGGATGTACATTTCATAATTCATTGTATGAAAATCTTTACAATGGGCCGGACACAGTGGCTCACACTTGTGTCCGACTTGGCACTTTAGGAGGCCAAGTCGAGCAGATCACCTGAGGTCGGGAGCTCGAGACTGGCCTGACCAACATGGAGAAACCCTGTCTCTACTAAAAATACAAAATTAGTTGGGCGTGGTGGCGCATGCCTGTAATCCCAGCTACTCAGGAGGCTGAGGCAGGAGAATCGCTTGAACCTGGGAGGCGGAGGTTGTGGTGAGCCAAGATCACACCATTGCACTCCAGCCTTTGCAACAAGAGCAAAACTCTGTCTCAAAAAAAAAAGAAAAGAAAATCTTTACAATGCAATCCCGTAGTTCTTTCTGTTAAAATGAGCCCAAGAACCTTCTAACTTAATAATATATATGTGAAAATAAAGGTGAGTGTTTTGCTAGGCTAACCTGAAATACTCTAAACTTAGTGGTTTTCACACAATGCATTTACAGAAGATAGAGCATTAATTTTATCTGCATGAATTAAACCTTAAGATTATATACTACTTTTTCTTTCTGAATGTATAAATCATCCAGTCTTGATTAATGTGGAAGCTAATAGTTATGTAAGTCTGGTGAGGGTAAACTCATTTTCTCCTTTGTTTATTGACATATTGCTTATAATTGAAATTATTCTGAGTATGATGTCATTGTATAGTACTATACTTTGGAATGTGTATATATTTACACAAGATCCAGGGAAGAGAATTTGTGATTTTAAACCTTTCTCCCACAAATGAAGTTTATGTAAGTTATATCTTATTAAGGCTGTTTAAAATAGTAAAGTTTAGACCAATAACAAAACTATAGTTGTTTGAGGATGGTAGTTAACTTAGTTTCACATATTTAAGACTTTCCTTACATTATTTTCTGCATGGAAATTCCCAAGGGGTTACCAACTTCCAAAACATCTGATAACCATCTGATTACAAAGTTAAACTTTGTACTAACATGCTAAAAATTGCTCAGATCCAAGTAAGTGTAATAGTACAACAACTAATAGTGTGGTACCTGAACATTATGTCTTTAAGAGATGAAAATTGTATATTGATTGATTATGATATTTATTGGGTCATAATGTATTTAAATTTTCTTTAATGCATATGTTAGTGATTGTTTACTGTGATAAAGTACAAAGAGGTCTTCAGGAGTGATCCTACAGAGGGAGAATTACCTCCTGTCACTGGCCACTTCTCAATTAAAAGTTCCATTAGCAAATGATTGTTGCTTCTGGTGTGGGTCATGATTGCATTTTATCGCCTGTAAATCAGGCTGCAGACAGGGAATAAATAAACAGCCCAAGGATGTGGTAATGTCATCTTGAACTTTTTTTTTACAGATAGAAGCACCTAGGTCCATTTAAGCCAATTAAGTTCAGAATATTTATTGAGGCTAAGCCTTTATCATATTTGAATTCTATTTGAAAATGGCTTTTTTTCTTGCTTTAGAATATTGATTTAATTGGAATGGCATGCCTATAAATCAGATTATTTGATATTATCTTGGTTATATATTTGAAAATTTTAATTAGATTGTATAACTTCAGCATGGTTTGTAATCTTTTATTGCAGTAGAATTCAGTGTGCATTTATTGTATTATGTAGTATAATCTTGGCGCTTAACAGTTTATCTTGAGATTTTCAAAAGTTGGAAAGTTTCTTTTTCTGCATCATTAGCATCCTTTTGTAAAATGCTCACTGAATTTGCTGAAACTTTAAACATCTAAATTGAGGTGAATACTAGTCATTTCAGTTGCCTTTAGTCCTTAAAGGGGCAGATCTTCTCTTGTATAATACCTTGTTTTGGCCTGGCGCGGTGGCTCAAGTCTGTAATCCCAGAACTTTGGGAGGCCGAGACAGGCGGATCACGAGGTCAGGAGATCGAGACCATCCTGGCTAACACGGTGAAACCCCGTCTCTACTAAAAAATACGAAAACTAGCCGGGCGAGGTGGCGGGCGCCTGTAGTCCCAGCTACTAGGGAGACTGAGGCAGGAGAATGGCGTAAACCCAGGAGGCAGAGCTTGCAGTGAGCTGAGATTCGGCCACTGTACTCCAGCCTGGGTGACAGAGGAAGACTCCGTCTCAAAAAAAAATACCTTGTTTTGAACCCTAAACTCTTTTTTTTTTTTTTGGAGACTCACTCTGTTGCCCAGGCTGGAGTGCAGTGGTGCAATCTCAGCTCACTGCAACCTCCGCCTCCTGGGTTCAAGCGATTCTCCTGCCTCAGCCTCCCGAGTAGCTGGGATTATAGGTATCCACCACCCTGCTCAGCTAATTTTTGTATTTTTAGTAGAGATGGGATTTCACCATGTTGGCCAGGCTGGTCTGGAACTTCTGACCTCAAGTGATCCGCCTGCCTCAGCCTCCCAAAGTGTTGGTATTACAGGCGTGAGCCACCGCACCCAGCAAGACAGTTTTCTATGTAAGTTTATTTCTTCAAAATTAACCATAAAATACAAATGGTTTAGATTCTAGAGTAAAAATGAGAGATGTATTCCTGAATTCAGTTGATTGCTGCACCTAAATAAGATTTCTTGGCCGGGTGCAGTGGATCACTAGGTCAGGAGATCGAAACCATCCTGGCTAACACAGTGAAACCCCATCTCTACTAAAAATACAAAAAATCAGCCAGGCGTGGTGGCAGGCGCCTGTTGTCCCAGCTACTCAGGAGACTGAGACAGGAGAATGGCATGAACCCAGGAGGCGGAGCTTGCAGTGAGCTGAGATTGTACCACTGCACTCCAGCCTGGGCAACAGAGCCAGACTCTGTCTCAAAAAAAAAAGATTTCTCACTGTAGGTTTAGCACCACAAGGTAAATTCTTTCTGCCCTTGGATTAAGTAAGGATTAAGTAAGTCTTGCTTACTGTTGAGTTATTACTTCCTGTTTATTTTTCTCATCACTCCCAAGCAATAGTTTGAAATAGTTCTGAAATTCGTGAAGAGAATGGATCAGTATGATATCAAGACCATTCTCTTTTTTCTGGGCCATGTTTGTCACCATGAAGGTTAGAAGCACACACTCTTGCTGGCCCTACTTAAAGTCTCCTGTTTATCTTTGGCTCTTATTTGTGCAATAAAGACAACAAATAATCTAAAAAATAGCATTGGGTGCAGTAGCTCATACCTGTAATCCCAGCACTTTGGGAGGCCAAGGTGGGAAGATCACTTAAGCCCAGGAGTTCAAGACCAGCCTAGGCATACATAGGGAGACCTAGTCTCTACTGCTAAAAAAAAAAAAAAATGTAGCCAGACATGGTGGTGTGTATTTGTAGTCCCAGCTACTTGGGAGGCGGAGGTGGGAGGATTGCTTGAGCCTGAGATGTAGAGGCTGCAGTGAGCCATGATGGCACCCCCACACTCCAGCCTGGGTGACAGAGACCTTGTCTCAAAATAATGATAAAATAGGGCCCAGGTAAATCCTTTTAAACATTTAAATATTCATTTAGATTTAGCAAATGTAACTTTATGAAATAAAAGCCAAATGAAGGTGTATGGTGTTAATTTTATTGTTTCTAGACTCAAAATCAGTTTTGAGAGGCAGCAGTAAGTAAAGTGGTGGAGGTCACACTCTGGAGTAAGACAGGTCAGTGGGGACTCCTGGCGACACCAACAGAGGGCTGGCAGAATCTGGCCTGTGTTGTCATGGGCCTCCTTGGCTTTGGTATAAGCTTGCATTGGTCAGGCACTCAAGCTGGGACACCAGATGGAGTGTCACGTCGTTCAGGTGGAGTGATGATGCTGCCTACGTCCTGGTGATAGTGCTAGTAAGAAGTCATCATATTCAAGGAGTTTTGCTGATGAATCAGATGTTGGGATGTGTGAGGACAAGAGAAGGTAAGGGGATCGCCTGGGTTCTGTTCTGAGAACTAGAAGGATGGAGGTCATGTTGACTAAGCTGGGGAACGTCTGGGCAGGAGCAGGTGTGGGGAGGGAGACATTCTTACGGAGGCTTAATGGGGGGCAGTTGAGGATAGGGGCCTCAAGTTCAGAGGCAATATCTGGGCTGAGCCATCAGCTTTCCCAGGGTACTTAAAGTCATGAGCCTGAATTAGATCACACAGGGTGTAGGTGTCACTAGAGAAGAAAAGAGATGAAGAACTGAGCCCCAGGGCTCTCCAAGATTTAGAGTCCAGAGAGTGGAGAATTGACTAATAGAGGTTCAGGAGATGAAGCTGGAAAGTAAGGGAGAAAACCAGAAAAGTGGAATTTCAGGTGCCAGATACAGATGGTATTTGAAAGGAAGAGAAAGGTGGGTATTGTGTGATGGTACCATTAGACCAAGTAAGGTTTAGCACTGAGAAGTGGCCATGTCATTTAGCAAAGTGGACAAGTGATTTCTGTGGCATGGTGAAGGCAAAAACCTCAGCAGATGGGTTGAAAAGAATGTCAGGATTATCTTCTTAAAGTATCATGTGAAAGCTGAAAATACATCGCATCACAACAGAAGTGTGTACATACTCATTAGAATACATGTGAAGGAATGTTTATAGTAACACTGTATAGCCCGTAAACTGGAAAGTACACAAATGTCCTTCAAAAGCATAATGATAATAAATAAGTTGTAGGGTAGTCACAAGACTTATTGAATAACAAACTACAGCTACTTAAAATGGTATGAGTGAACGGCACACACCTAACATTGAGTTGAAGAATCCGGACACACAAAAGTACATTTTGTCAGATTTCATTTATAGAAGTTCAGAAACAAGCAAAGCTCATTGCAGTTTTTGGAAGGCAGGATCCTGATGCTCCTGGGAGGGTAACACTGGAAGGGGGCGCAGGGGGCTTCCAAGGTGCTAGGCATTTTCTGTGCTGTGGACTAAGTGCTTTTCCATGAGTGTGTTCACTGGGTGAAAATGGATGGAGCCACAGCTTTGTGATTAGGGCACTCTGCAGCAGTAGACTTCAGAGCAGTTACAAGAGGAAGGATTGGAGAAGAATTGGGAGACTGGTTATCAAGAAAACTATGAGCAGCCGCTTAAGGGCTATGGGGCTAGGAAAGCTGTATTCTGAAGATGGGAGAAGTAATGGCATGTGCGCGTGCTGCTGGAAATGAGTCAGTGAAATTGCTGAGGGAGAGAGGAACTACACCCTGCAAAATGAGGGTGTGAGGTCTGGTGCTGAAGCAGGGGGCGCCACAGGCCGTGTGTCCAAGAAGAGGGAGAGGAACACTGGGTGCAGCTGCATGAGCTGGGGAGCAGGAACTCATTCTGACTGCTTCCCACTGTTGCTGCTTTCTGGGTGATGCAGCAGAAGGCAAGGATGGGAAGAGCAACGTTCCCAGTCCAGCCTCCTGCATCACCTGAGGATCTGTTAGAAATGCAAATTCTTGGGCTCTACCCCAGACCTTCTGAATCTGGAATTCTAGGGCTAGGGCTCAGCAAGCTGTGTGTTTTGGTTTTTGGTTTTTGGGGGTTTTTTGAGACAGAGTCTTGCTCTTGCCCAGGCTAAAATGCAGTGGCACGGCTCACTGCAACCTCTGCCTCCCGGTTCAAGCAATTCTTGTGCCTCAGCCTCCCAAGTAACTGGGACTACGGATGCCCACCACCACGCCTGGCTAATTTTTCTATTTTTACTAGAGATGGGGTTTTGCCATGTTGGCCAGGCTGGTCTCAAATTCCTGGCCTCAAGTAATCCACCTGCCTTGGCCTCCCAAAGTGCTGGGATTACAGGTGTGAGCCACAACACCTGGCCAGCAAGCTATGAATAGGCTTAAATTAATAAGCATGACTCTGATGCACAGTAAAATTTGAGAATTACTGGACTATGGAAACATAATAGGATTGCCAGTTAGTGTAGGGCTCACTTGACGTTAATACCACAAAGTGAAGTGAGACCAGCCATGTAGGTTACTTGTTTTTCTACACCCATGAACAGCTATGTGGGTCTGACTAGGATGTAGAGTCGGATTTAACCAGGGATGGGGTTTTTTGCAAAGTGATTATAATAAAGGATGAATTGGTTGCAAGTTCATAGTGGTCACAAGAGCCTACCTTTGAATCTAGGCTGTTTAGAGAGGAAATTAATCCATGAATGGAGATTTGAGGGCAAGGGAAGCTGGATGGGAGAGGAGACCTGTAGAGTCGAGGTCCTTCAGGGAGTCAGTGTAGGGGTGGTTAAAGCTAAGATCAGAGGGGCTTAGTTGCCGGTAATGCCACTTGGGGGACAGGACTGAAGAAATTGGTAGCTAAAGTGGAGTTGAGGGACAGCCAGGATGTTAGAATGACAGTCAATTGTGGGCCACAGATGTCACCAAAAATTATCACCAGAGTGCGTTAGACTCTCAGGAGCTAAAATCTTGAATTAAGGGGCAGTAACTGCACCTGGGAGAAGTAATGGATGCCCAAGCCCAGTGCATGAGATTGAAAGCCAGGGATTTTAAGGGGGAGGGAAGGAAAGGATGGTCTGGAAGTGGCAGTAAGGAGCACAGGGGGCCTACCTCCCTTCTGTGCCCAGTGGTTCAAGGGTGCAAAAGAGACCACAACTACTCATGCAGAGTGCTCTGAGGAACACAGAGCGCTGCAGGGCATACGGGAAAATAGATTGCTGAGTGTCGCAGCATAGTCAGAAAAAAATCCTGTCTTAGCTATGAGACCAGGAGCACAAACAACAAAAGGAAAAATGAACTGGACTTAAAAACATTTGTGCTTCAAAAGACACCATCAAGAATCTGAAAATACAACACACTGAAAGAGAAGATACTTGTGGCATGTATATGAAGGACTCCATGATAAAAAGATAGCCTAATTAAAAATGGGCGAAGGATCCAATTGGACATCTCTCCAGGGACTGGCAGCAAGCAAATGGGCCATTAGCTCATGCAAAGATGGCCAGCATCACTAGTCGTCAGGGAAGGGCAAAGCACACCACAGGCTGCCGCGCACACCCACGAGCACAGTGGGAATCAAACCAGGAATCGCAGGGTTGGTGAGGATGTGGAGGAATCAGTCCTCGTGCATTGCCAATGGGAGTGTAAAACGGTGTAGCCACTTTGGAAAGGTTTAGCAGTTCCTCAAAAGGTTACTTACCTTTTGACCCAGCAAACATATATTTACACAAAAACTTCCACACAAATTCTCACAATAGCATTATTCATAATAGCTAAAAGATGGAAATGACTCAAAGGCCCATCAGCTGGCAAATGGGTAAACAATATGGTTCATCCATACAGTGGAGTATTACAGGGCCGTAAAAAGGGGTCAAGCACTGACACATGGCACACGTGGATGTACCTTGAGAATGTTCTGCTTAGTGAAAGAGTGGATGCAGAAATCACCAAAGACATGCTTCCATTTATGTGAAATGTCCAAAACAGGAAAATATAAAGAGACAGAAGGTGGATGAGTGATCGCCAGGGCTGGGAGGAACCAGGAGTGGCAGCTAAGGGATGTGGAGTTTCTTTTTAGAATAATGGAAATCTTCAGAAATTGATTGTGGTGATGGTTGTACAATTTTATGAATATAATAAAGCCTTTTAATGTAAGTTATGTGGATGATATCCCAGTAAAGCTGTTACAAAGGAGTCATGCGGTAGGTAACGTGACTGACAGAGCCAGTGTCACAGAAGTTAGAGAAAGCAGCAGTCAGTATAAATTGGAGTTCATGGATGCCATCGTTCTAAAGCTGGAAGGAGTATAGCCATTAGAGCATCAGCTCTTGTTAGGGGTACGGTACCCCATGGTAACAAAATCTTCTATCATCAAAGGCATCAGTATCCTCAAATTTCTCAGGAGGTGGCTTGACAGATTTCTAGTCTGATATTTTATTCTCCTATATGGCAAAAGTAGAATTTTGAAACTTGAAAGATGTTTTCTTCTAATTGTTGAAAATAGTTCTTGGTTATGTGGGGTACCTTGAGACTGGGCCTGAGTTGTTTGTTTGTTTGTTTGTTTGAATTCCTACTGTCTTTCAGAAGCAGGAGTGTAAAAACTGCCCTCAAATGCTCAGATGTTTGCTTCTTGTCAGTGGAAGTGGGAATATGGGTTTGCTACTTTGGCAAACTTCCTTGTTCATGAAGATGTAAGTTTTTTTTATCTTCTAGAAATATTTTGATGAGCAGGGTTGAGGGTTTCTTTGTTTTGGAGCCTGAACCTGGGAGCCACAGAACTAGAAGTCGAGGAAAAAAGGGAAGGGTTGAGCCAGGTGTGGTGGCTCATGCCTGTAATCCCAGCACTTTGGGAGGCTGAGGCGGGCAGATCACGAGGTCAGGAGTTTGAGACCAGCCTGACCAACATGGTGAAACCCCTGTCTCTACTCAAAATACAAAAATAGCTGGGCATGGTGGTGGTTGCCTCTAATTCCAGCTACTTGGGTGGCTGAGGCAGGAGAATCGCTTGAAACCGGAAGGCGGAGATTGTGGTGAGCCAAGATTGTGCCACTGCACTCCAGCCTGGGCAAAAGAGGGAAACTCTGTCTCAAAAAAAAAAAAAAGGAAGGGTCAACTCCAAGCTCCTCAAAATGTATCTCATTGTGGCTCGATCGCTGGAGGTGACTATGAGGAAAATAAGACTGAAGACATGCACTTCGAGTCTCCCCCACAGCCCCCACCCCCCATTCCCTGTGCCCTGCAGGGCTTCTGAAGTGAAAGGAGAGTTGTAGACAAGAAGGGGAATCTGTGCAGGCTTTCCTTGTCTTTATGGAGTGCCAGGGTCTCAAGAAAAGGTGTGAGCACTGTGAGGCCTGGGCAGCTCTGTGTGCTGGGGATTTGGGCAGCCTTTGTAGAGAAGTAAGAGTGCAGCACCCATGTCCTGGTGTGGTGGCTCAGGATTTGCAAGGCAGAATTGCTCTTTTTCTCTGAGTAACAGCTAGTGGGCTCTGCTCAGTTATCTGTGGTAGACATCTGCTGAATCGAGAGTGAGTTCACTTCAGCTCATGTTTAGAGATTGGCTTTAGGGCACCTGCCAGTGGAGTATTAGAGTGAGGCCCACAGCCTGGCCTCTCCCAGGGAGCTTGGTGTCTTCCTCCTGCTGTTCCTGCATGTGAGGCGCATGGGACACTGGGACAACACGGATTTTTTAGTGCCAGGGTAGCTGTGTAGACAAAGTGTTGCAGGAGTTGATGGTGTAGAAAGCTCTCTGGAATAGGATTGTGAAGATCAAGGACTTGAAATGGGTGTTGACATATACATAATCTGAAACCCACAATCCGAAAACTCTTAACACAAGAATAAATGGGTTTTCTTGCAAACAGATTCATGAATGCAGAATTCCAGTATGTAATGTGGTCCCTGACATATAGTTGGCACTTAATAAATGTTTGTTACATGAATGGGTACCATATGTTATATTTGAACTCTTGCATTAAAGATGAGGTATGTTGCCGGGCGTGGTGGCTCACACCTGTAATCCCAGCACTTTGGGAGGCCAAAGCTAGTGGATCAGCTGAGGTCAGGAGTTCAAGACAATCCTGGCCAACATGGGGAAACCCTCTCTCTACTAAAAATACAAAAATTTGCTGGGCATGGTGTGCCTGTAATCCCAGCTGCTTGGGAGGCTGAGGCAGGAGAATCACTTGAACCCAGGAGGTGGAGGTTGCAGTGAGCTGAGACTGTGCCACTGCACTCCAGCCTGGGCGATAGAGCGAAACTCCGTCTCCAAAAAAAAGAAAGAAAGATGAGGTATATTTCCTGCCCCGTAGGAGCTTAGAGTTAGTTACACAAGCCCCTGGTGGTCGCAGTGACTGAAGGGACTTCATTTTTGGATTCCAACTTATTAATTCTGAAGCACAATTATTAAATAGCATGTTGCTATTAGTATACATTCTTATTTTACATTTCTTTTTTGTTTTTTAAAGTATGCAGTTAGTATGATTTGAAATAATTAAAATTATTATCTGCTTGCTCAATTAGGATGGCTTTAAAGCAAGACATCATCTCTTATATAGTTTTTAGATTAAGTTATAAATGTTCACTTTAAAGCTGCCTGAAGATTGATAGAGATGCATTTGAAAAGCATTATTTTTTTTATTGATTCTTAATGTAGTAAATTACTGAAGTTATTTGGCGGCAAACAGAAATGGCCTGTGATGTGGTTCACATTTATTCTCCTGATAGAGCCACAATTTGCATTAATTGCGTCGCGACTGCACTCACTTATATTAAAAGGCTTCTACTATAATTAATCCTTTTTATTTCAAATCATTTTGGCACAATTTCTAGCTATAAACATTCGTAAAAGACAGACAGTTGAAAAATTCGTTACAGGTTTTTTCCATATACCTATTGCTATTTTTTTCATGACAAATAGTTATTGATATGCTTCTAGGAACAAGTGTGGTACAGCTGGCTGAGAATTAAGGCCAATGTGAAAAATGCTAAGTGGATTATTTTGCATAAAAAATAGGCAGTTTTTGAAGTTGTATAATTAACCTGTGTTTAGAAAATACCTTGATTTATGCTTACATTTGTATCTCAGTTGCATACATTATGGAAATTTAATTTATAATCCATTTAGCTGATGCAATCATAGTTTTTAGTGCCATCATTTATTGGTGCTTGTATATTAAATGCTCTGAAGGTTTAAACCTGCCTTATGTAAAAAATTATACCTATGCATTTACATTTTATGAGTCACAGTGGGATTTCTGTTTAAAATTCAGGTAGTTCTGATATATTTAACTAGTTTCACTGGTTTATTGTTACTAATGCAGAAATGGCAAACAGTGACCTTATGTATTGAACATCAAATGATTTACACTTCCAGTTTACTTTTAAAGTCCACTGTACAAATGAGGGCTTTTCTTCAACACCTGGAATCAATCATGTAGTTTTATGCAGAATGTTCTCCTTGGCTTTGAACTCGTCATTCTTTTCGAAGTGATGCCATTTTTCAGTGCCCCAGGTTAATAGCATTAACCATCCTTAACTTTAAATGAACTGTGCCTTTTCAACACAACTCTCTTTACATTGTCAGGAGATGGTGACTATGTCAACACAACTCTCTTTACATTGTCAGGAGATGGTGACTATGTGCCCGTTGCCATTTTATTCATTCTCTCATGAAGAAACCCTTTTTTGCCATCTTTTCAAAATTAATTGGGTGATTATTAGTCCTCAAATCAGAAATAAAGACACAGGGCATAATACTTTGGTTTACCAGACAGAGGCCAGCCGCAGTCTTCTTGGAGGGGATGTTATGCCAGCTCTAGTTATCAGACATCCACTGAGCTCCTTAAAAAACATTCTTCGGTCAGGAGTTCGAGACCAGCCTGGCCAATATGGTGAAACCCCATCTCTACTGAAAATGCAAAAATTAGCTGGGCATGGTGGTT
This sequence comes from Rhinopithecus bieti, assembly GCF_001698545.2. Taxonomy (NCBI): domain Eukaryota; kingdom Metazoa; phylum Chordata; class Mammalia; order Primates; family Cercopithecidae; genus Rhinopithecus; species Rhinopithecus bieti. The sequence goes on along the minus strand of NW_016821745.1, from coordinate 317,790 downwards.
GGTGCACACCTGTAGTCCCAGCTACTCAGGAAACTGAGACAGGAGAATTGCTTGAGCTCAGGAGGCAGAGGTTGCAGTGAGCCAAGATCGTGCCACTGCACTCCAGCCTGGGCAACAGAGGGAGACTCTGTCTCAAAAAAAAAAAAAAAAAAAATGCATTCTTCACAATGTCTGTCATTTGCTGAAACAAAAAGCCAGTGGCATTCTAGATGTTTGCTTTTGGGAAAACCTCAACAGCTGTTTTCTCGTTACCTCCAGCCATATTAGTGGACACGTCCTTAAAATGTGACTCTCAAGGGGAGTCTGAGCATGCCCTGTTGGAGTGTGTAAGTTCTGGAGTGCTTGTTTAAGGATGCGTATTTTATGGACTACACGTACGAAATAGATGACTAAATACGGTCACTGGCTGGAAGCTATGACTAAGCAAAGGACTCACTCCGCACAGGAGCAATGGCTTACAGTTGAAACGTTTCTCCTTTGCTGGAACCTTGCAGAAGCACAGTCCTGGCTCTTTGGAAGCTGCTTACTCCCATGTTGTTAATTCACACAGAGCTCTCTAAAACGTATCTAACAGGGCCTGATACATTTGGGTGATGGCCTCTAGGTTGGAAGGGTGACTTCTGAGTTGACTGTCTCATGGATGAATGACTACCCCATAAAGTTTTGTTTTGATTTTGGTATTCCCTGGGTAGCACGATAGCACTCGAATCTTAAAACAGTGGGATAAAGAGGGTCTGGGTCTGTCACAGCATCTCCTGCAGTACAGCTCATAATGGTCATTCGCAAAGTGTGCAAGGTGTGGTTAGTCCGGCCTTCACCTTCCCTCTCTCTGTCCCTCCTGGCGTCCCTCGTTCTCGGGCAGAAATTCCCATGCTGCACCTCCAGACAGTAGGAAGGCCCTGACCGCCTCTGTGGAGAGGGTTTCTTTCTTGACAACCAGGCCACCTGTTCTCCACACACGCTGGGGTCATTAGACCACCTCTGTTTGACCTGGGAACATAGGATCACTGTAAATACACGTCTCTCTGAAGACTGGATGTTTTCTTTCTTTTTTTTTTTTTTTTTTTGAGACGGAGTTTTTGCTCTTGTTGCGCAGACTGGAGTGCAGTGGCACAATCTCGGCTCACTGCAACCTCCACCTCCCAGGTTAAAGCAATTCTCCTGCCTCAGCCTCCCGAGTAACTGGGATTACAGGCGCCCACCACCACGCCCAGCTAATTTTTGTGTTTTTAGTAGAGACGGGATTTTGCCACATTGGCCAGGCTTGTCTCAAACTCCTGAGCTCAGGTGATCTGCCCACTTCAGTCTCCCAGAGTGCTGGGATTATAGGCGTAAGCCACCACACCCGGCCAAACGTTTTCTAATAAAGACAACAGAGACAACAGTTACCATTCCTGGAGCACTTACTAGGTATGAGGTGCCAGACACTGTGCTAGACATGCAGTTAGACATTAGTTATCTTGTTTCCATGTGGTCTATCTGGACAATTTTTTAACTTAAGGTAAAGGAATGGAAGTAAACAAGAAATCTCGATTTCCTCTACAAAAGCCATTTGTGTCAGAATATATCTAGTCAGGCCGGGTGCGGTGGCTCACGTCTGTAATCCCAGCACTCTGGGAGGCCCAGGCGGCTGGATCGCCTCAGGTCAGGAGTTCCAGACCAACTGACATGGTGAAACCCCATCTCTACTTTAAAAAAAAAAAAATTAGCCAGGTGCAGTGGCACATGCCTGTAATCCCAGCTACTCGGGAGGCTGAGGCAGGAGAATTGCTTTAACCTGGGAGGTGGAGGTTGCAGTGAGCTGAGATCACACAGCTGCACTCCAGCCTGGGCAACAGAACAAGACTGCATCTTCAAAAAAAAAAAAAAAAGTAATATTTCTTGACATGTGAAAATCACATGAAACCCAAATTTGGAACATAGCCACCCTCACTCATTAATACATTGTCTGTGGCTGCTTTTGTGCTGCAGGGCAGAATGGCATATGCGGTTATGAACTGGGACCCCAAAAACTGTGCTCAAATCCTAATACCCTGTCCTGTGAACATGGCCTTGTTTGGAAATAGGGTCTTTGCAAAGTTTTGGTGAGGTCATCTCATCTTAATCCTCCTCAAGTTAAGATGAGGTCATAGTAAATAAGAGTGGGTCCCGAAATCCAGTTGCTGGTGTCTTGATAAGAGAAAGAAGAGATTCAGACCCAGAGAGCTCACAGGGAAGACATCTGTGAGAAGAGACAGGAAAGAGGGTGAGGGAGCCACAACCAAAGCCCAACCAAGGTTACCCTGAGACACCAGGAGCTGGAGACACAGTGAGGTCTCCTCCCTTGGATCTTGGACCTGTGGCCCATGGAGGTGCAAGGCCATGAGTTCGTGTTTTCAGTCTCGCAGTGTGTGATCGTTTGCCATAGCCACCTCGGGAGACTTAACAAACCTGCAGTTCTTGAAGGATTCACCATCCTTCTCTTGAGGAGAAACATTTGTTGGCTTCTGTTTCACAGGAAGGATCTGGCTCTTCATAATTCCACGATTTCGCCCCTAGGTGGTCTGTTCCAGAGTTCTCCGCATGCTGAATGCGTGCATTGAATGCCTTTGTGGGAGCGTGGAGCGGGGTACTTGCCCACTGAATATCAGCTTCCACCTCCGGTACTAGGAGGAGAAAATACCTGCTCTCTTAGGGTTGGGTTTAATATCAAGTTGAGCATATGGCTCTTTGTTTGTAGGCGGCTTGTATATTCGATGCTAACGTTGTCACTGTTCTCTTTTGAAGGCTCTCTATGAGAACATGCTGGTGGAGCTGCCCTTTGCGGGCTTCTTCCTTTCCAAGTTGCTTGGAACCAGTGCGGATGTGGACATTCACCACCTCGCCTCCCTGGACCCTGAGGTGTATAAGAATTTGCTCTTCCTGAAGAGCTATGAGGACGATGTGGAGGAGCTTGGGTTGAACTTCACTGTGGTGAACAACGACCTGGGAGAGGCGCAGGTAAGGGGTCAGGAGGATTCACACACCTCTAGAGCAAATAGCAGCATCTCCTTTTGTGTGGAAGTCCATTTGTGTTACAGTGTTTGACTTCTGCACGTTTTAGTTAGAATGACCGTTGCTGTGAGTTAGACGGCGAAGCATGTAGCTCCGAAGCACCTTAGCCCTGGCCTCTGAGCTGAGCGCAGTTCCTGCTCCCACGCTTGAGGCCTGTTCGTGCCCGGCAGCCCCTCCTGCAGAGCTCTCCTCTTGAGGCTGCAGCCCAGGCTTGCTGCTTGTCTCGCTCTTCCTGGTGCTGGAGGTGGCCGTTCAGCAGCTTCCTGGCAGGACCCCTTACTTAGTCCTCACTCCTTGTCCCCTCAGAGCCACCACAGCTGCTCCAGCACTGTCTGGGGTGTGTGTTCATTACCCATCTGGTTACTTTTGTTACTTACATTGTTTTTTAAAAAGAAAAAAGTCTGTATTAGAGATTCAAGCTGATTTTCTTAAAAACAGCTTTATCAACATGTGACTCATATACCATAAAATCTGCCCTTTTTAGTATATGATTCAGTGGTTTTTAGTATGTTCATAGAGGTGGGCAGCCATCATCACCCCAGCCAATGTTAGCACATTTTCCTTGCTCTACAGAGCAACCGTGCACCTGTTAGCAGGCTCCCCCACCCCATACAGGCAGCCACCAGTCTGCTGTGTCTCTGCATGGGCCTGCCATGAACACTTCACATCAACGGAGTCTTTTTTTTTTTTTTGAGATGGAGTTTCACTCTTGTTGCCCAGGCTGGAGTGCAGTGGTGCGATCTCGGCTCACCACAACCTTCACCTCCCAGGTTCAAGCGATTCTCCTGCCTCAGCCTCCTGAGTAGCTGGGATTACAGGCATGCGCCACCACGCCCGGCTAATTTTGTGTTTTTAGTAGAGATGGGGTTTCTCCATACTGCTCAGGCTGGTCTCGAACTCCCAACCTCAGGTGATCTGCCCGCCTTGGCCTCCCAAAGTGCTAGGATTACAGGTGTGAGCCACTGCGCCTGGCCCGACGGAGTCTTTTACATGGTCTTCCCTCAGTTGTAGTTGCATGGATCAGGACTTCATTCCTTTTCTTTCCAGATGATATTCCATTATATGGATCTACCACAAGGTCTTTATTGGTTGATGGACATTTGGGTTGTTCCTGTGTTTGGGCTATGAAGAATATTATGGTTATAAACATCCACGTACAGCATACTAAAATAATGATTAGTGAGTTAGTAACATCTGGGATTTGCTTCAAAGACACTCTGAGCATCCATAATCTGAAAATCCAGAATGTTCCAAAATCCAAAACTTTGTAAGTGCCGACATGAAGCTCAAAGGAAATGTTCATTGGGCCATTTCAGGTTTTTGGATTAAGGATTCTTACTGATGAGTATAATGCAAGTATTCCAAAATTTGGGGGAAAAAAATTCAAATCCAAACACTTCTGGCCCAAATATTTCACTCACATAAGGGATACTGACCCTGAGTGGTGAGAACAGGGGCAGGAAGTGGGGGTACCAGTGCCAGAGACTGGCCGGGAGGTGTGGTGCCTGATGAGCTGGCTGTGTGGGGTTGGGAGCTCATACACTATTCTGTCTGCTTTAGCATGTGGGGTTTTTTGTTGTGTTGTTTTGAGACAGGGTCTCACTCTGTCACCCAGGCTGGAGGAGTGGAGTGATGCAGTCTCGGCTCACTGCACCCTCAGTCTCCTGAGTAGCTGGGATTACAGGCGTGCACCACCAAATTTGGCTCATTTTGTGTTTTTTGTAGAGACAGTGTCGCCATGTGTTACCCAGGTTGATCTCAAATTCCTGAGCTCAAGCGATCCTCCTGCCTCAGCCTCCCAAAGTGCTGGGATTACAGGCGTGAGCCACCATTCCTGGCTGATTTTTATATTTTTTGTAGACATGAGTGTCTCCCTGTGTTGTCCAGGCTGGTCTCAAACTCCTGGGCTCAAGTGATCCTCCTGCCTCCACCTCCCCAAGTGCTGGGATTACAGATGCAAGCTGCCTTTCTGTCCAAGAGCCATGTTTTGTTTGGTTACGGTTTATTTAGCTGCTTTTGTTTGTACGTATTTTTCCATACCATAGAGCTGAATTTTTTTTTTTTTTTTTTTTTTTTTTTTTTTTTTTTTTTTTTTTTGAGGCGGAGTCTGGCTCTGTCGCCCAGGCTGGAGTGCAGTGGCCGGATCTCAGCTCACTGCAAGCTCCACCTCCCGGGTTCACGCCATTCTCCTGCCTCAGCCTCCCGAGTAGCTGGGACTACAGGCCCCCGCCACATCGCCCGGCTAGTTTTTTGTATTCTTTAGTAGAGACGGGGTTTCACCGTGTTAGCCAGGATGGTCTCGATCTCCTGACCTTGTGATCCACCCGTCTCGGCCTCCCAAAGTGCTGGGATTACAGGCTTGAGCCACCGTGCCCGGCCAAGAGCTGAATTTTCAACAATGCAAAGTTTAGATAATTTTGGTGGCTGTCACTGTCATCAGGAAGTACTGACACCCAGTGATGTTGCTGCTGTGGCCTTGCGCCACCTAGTGGCCTGATTTCTAAGTGGCACAAAAGCCTCCAGATGGTGAGTGTTGTGTGACCTGCCTGAGGCCTTTGCTAATGTGAGCGTTTCCCATTTTTCCTTCTGAAATAAATGGTAATAGTGAAACGTCGCATATGCAAGAATTCCATTAAAGCACTGCCGATAATACTGGAATCTGTTAAAAGCAAAAGTGTGAAGTTAAGATGTTCCAATTATTCATAGAAATTCCCACTGAGTTAAAAATTATAGATAATGTATGAGAATAATTATACTAAAGAGCCTCATTAGAAAAATTAAGAAATTCACTAGTGAAGCACCTTAGAGGAAGATCTTAAGGATTTCTATAGGAACAAATAGGTAGTCCTCCATATAAGTTGTTAAGTTTAGAAAGTGTGATTTAAAGACTTGTAATATGCAAATACTTTATTGTGTCAGCAGGTTATGTTAATCGTCCCTTTTAAAATATGGTGCTTCTCTCAGATTTGTTTTCTTCAGTGTAATCAATTTGGCTGTTAATCTGTTTAATAGTGACCATGAAATTTTAGATGACTAATTTACATAGAACTCTTTCTAGCGGAAAATGCTAAGGCTTTAAGTTTAAGAAGGACCCACAAATAACCATCTGTTAGGTAAAAAAAGATGGGACTTGAGTCACGACACCTTGCTTCAGGTCCTGGTTTGGCCGCTGTTCTGTGAGCCTTAAGGAAGTCCCAAGACCCTTTCCTCATCTCAGATGGGTGTGAGTGCCGGAGGATGAAATGAGCTAATGGTAGTAGGTCATGTACGGTGGTGTCTTGTGGGGCCTTATGGATTCTGAGTGAAAATAGACCTTTTGGAGGAACAGAGAGGACAGTTCTTGGTATCTTGCTGTCCTGAGAACTGCTCCAGTTAAATATATTTGTATTTAGAGGAAATTTTTTTTTTCTTTTTTTTTTTTTTGGGCCGGGGCTCGCTCTGTCGCCCGGGCTGGGGTGAGTGGTGCAATCTTGGCTCACTGCAAGCTCCGCCTCCCAGGTTCACACCATTCTCCTGCCTCAGCCTCCCAAGTAGCTGGGACTACAGGCGCCCGCCACCTCGCCTGGCTAGTTTTTTGTATTTTAGTAGAGACGGGGTTTTACCGTGTTAGCCAGGATGGTCTCAATCTCCTGACCTCATGATCCGCCCACCTCGGCCTCCCAAAGTGCTGAGATTACCGGCGTGAGCCACCGTGCCCGATCTAGAGGAAATTTTAAGTATGTCCCTCAGATCTGAAATTTAGCACTTATGTGACATGATTTTTAAGTACACATAGTTGTTTAGGCTTAGCCTGAGAGAAGATTTTAAATTAAAAGTAGTGTAACCATTTAAAAGTTATTAGAGGGGCCGGGTGCAGTGGCTCACGGCTATAATCCCAGCACTTTGGGAGGCCAAGGCAGGTGGATCATTTGAGGTCAGGAGTTCAGACCAGCCTGCCCAACATGGCGACACCCCATCTCTACTAAAAATACAAAAATTAGCTGGGCGTGGTGGTACACGTCTGTAATTCCAGCTACTCGGGAGGTTGAGGCACAAGAATCGCTTGAACCCAGGTGGCGGAGGTTGCAGTGAGCCGAGATTGCTCCACTGCACTTCAGCCTGGGTGACAGAGTGAGACCTTGTCTCAAAAAAAAAAAAAAAAAGTTACTAGAAATGTCTGTTTTTTCTGATCAGGCAAGGTAATTGGGAGCCTTGGAAGTTCCTTTAACTGATAACTTCACTGGTCCTTTGTCTTCCAAATCATACAAGTACATCATCATTTATTACCTACCTCTAATCCATTTAAAGGAAGGGGTGGTATTTTATATATTGAAATATAATAGCTAGCCTCCTGAGGCTTGGTTAACAGATGGACTGTCAGCTGAGTACAAGCAAAGGAATTAAGGTAATGAACACAATCTTTAATCAGAATGAAGACAATGGAATTGAAAGCCCATTCTTAGGCTTGATGGTTCCAAACCTTAGAAAGTGAATTAGTGAGAATAATTGAATCATCATTTAAAATGTGAAACGTTAAAAGAAGCAGATCTTTTAAGTTGAACGTTCAAGTTCTATTTGAACATTCTATGTAAAATGAGAACCAGCAAATGGCTCTCCTGTAACCATCAGCTGTAGGATGACTTAAGTCAGGCTCTCTAGCAGATTTGTGAAACAGTCTTTCTGTAAATGGTAAGAGACTGGGTGGGACATCAGTGCCATTGCCCAGAGGCAGCAGTCTTGTCAGTTACTCTAGGAATATTAAAGCTACCAGGAAAACTGAAGGCTGTGAAAAGAAAAGAATGGAAAGGTAGGGAAGTGGAAATGTCTTTGTTCATTTATTTTGGGCTTATTTTATATTTTCTTTGTCCATAGTATAGGCTGCCCTCATCTAACCCCAGGAATGCAGTTGGGGTGTTTTTGTTGTTTTTTTGTTTGTTTGTTTTGTTTTGTTTTAGAAATATAGGTGGGGGCCTTGCTTTATCTCAAACTCCTGGGCTTAAGGGATCCTCCTGCATCAGCCTCCCACAGTCCTGGGATTAGAGGCATGAGCCACTATACCCAGGCTGTTTCTTGGTTTTCTTAATAAATACTTTTTAAAAATTTTTTTATTTTAAAATATACTCTTCATAAATTATGATTACATGCTTATAGTATTTTGCTCATGTACTGTTTTGTATTTATTAATTCATACAATCATATAATCACAGCAATTCCAAGTCAGACAAACAAATATCACCATTTTATTAATGGCCAAATATTTCAAGGTGTAAAGTGACTTGTCCCCCATACAAGTGGGGGACAGTAAGATCCAGGTCTGTGTTTCCGCTATGTTGCTTTTCTCATGAGCACTGTCATGGTGCTTATGGGAGCCCCGCGTTATACCTGCAAATTCTGTGAATGTAGCCATGTACTAATAAAAAGTGTTCTTACTCACTGTTTGTATACATAAGAAATTGGCTGATCTATTTTCACTGATCGTTACCACCACCCTTTGCGTCGTAATGAAAGTGCTTTATGGTAATGGCATTGTGGAAGCACACAGGTAAGTATGTGCTGCTTATATGGATGAAAATGAGTAATCACTTTACTACAGCCTTTGCTTTTCCTCCAGAATGAGTCGCGTTTTCTCTTCTGACTTACAGTGATTGTTTGCTTCGTATCTTTGCCTTTCGTGATTTCTCATTTTTGTTTAAATAAAATTGTCATGGTGACATTGCTGTACAATTCCCTAGTGTTTTGGAGGAAACATGGATGGTTAGTGATCTGAAAGACAGAATAAGGTGCTGGGCTTTGGAGACTCTTCTTGGAGGTGCATCTTTGCATCTGTGCACGATGGTATGCATACTCACGTACTGTTTCGTATTTAGATCCTCGTTCACAAAGCATCAAGTCCTATTTCCTTAAAACATTTGTTTCTTGCTTTTTTTTTTTTTCAATCTATTATCATACTTTGAGGATTTTGAGATCCCTATGTTTTGTATTTCCAGGTAGTTGAACTAAAATTCGGTGGGAAAGACATTCCTGTCACCAGCGCCAACCGGATTGCGTACATCCACTTGGTGGCGGACTACAGGCTGAACAGGCAGATCCGCCAGCACTGCCTGGCTTTCCGACAGGGCCTTGCCAATGTCGTCAGCCTCGAGTGGCTCCGAATGTTTGATCAGCAAGAAATTCAGGTACCATACCTGCTGACTTTTTGGGACACGCTTGTCACAGGAAATGAAAAGGCTTTCTTAAAATGTACCTCAAATGTTGTTATTTGAACTTTTTTCCTTAGGTATTAATTTCTGGTGCACAAGTTCCCATAAGCCTAGAGGACCTAAAATCCTTTACAAACTATTCAGGTATGTTATCACTATTGGTTATTGTTTCTGAAAATGTTGCAGGTGATCATATTTCCAAAGTAATTTTTATTTTATTTTATTTTTTTCAGACAGAGTTTCACTCTTGTCTCCTAGGCTAGAGTGCAGTGGCGCAATCCCAGCTCACTGAAACCTTTGCCTCCCTGGTTCGAGCAATTCTCCTGCATCAGCCTCCCAAATAGCTGGGATTACAGGCATCTGCCACCAGGCCCAACTAATTTTTGTATTTTGAGTAGAGACAGGGTTTTGCCATGTTGGCCGGGATGGTTTCCTGGTCGCATGAGCTACCATGCCTGGCCCCAAAGTAATTTTTATTGTAATCTTTTGTATGGGTAATTTACATGGTTCAAAAACCAGATGGCTGAGTGCAGTGGCTCACGCCTGTAATCCCAGCCTTTGGGAAGCTGAGACAGGTGGATCACTTGAGCTCAGGAGTTTGAAACCACCCTGGGCAATGTGGCAAAATCCTATCTCTACAAAAAAACACAAAAATTAGCTGGGCGTGGTGGTGCATACCTGTAGTCCCAGCTACTTGGGGTGCTGAAGCAAGCAGGAGAAGCACTTGAGCTGGGATACGGAGGTCGTGGGATCTCAGTGAGCTGAGATCATGCCACTGCACTCCAGCCTGGGCGACAGGAGTGAAACCCCGTTTCTAAATAAATATACATACATACACACATGAGCAAAAACAATTAGATGTTTAACATAAGAAGATAAATGGCCAGTAAGCAAATAAGCACACGATGCGACGTGCAACACCATTAGTCATAGAAAAATGCCACTTAAATCCAAATGAGATAACCCCACATACCCACTAGTTGTCTACTGGGTGCAAGTGAGAACTTTTTGAGGAAATGGAAATATTCTAAAACTGGATTGTGCTGATGGCTGCAAAACTCTAAATTTACAAAAAAAATCATTCTTACATATACCTGTGTGTATCCATGTGTATGTATCTTTTATCTATAGTTAGTTTGTATTGCCCTAAATTTGAAGTCTAATCTTTATGTAAAAGCAGGTAATGCCTAAGGTCACATTGTCCCCATGATCAGGTCATAAGTTGAAGGAAATGAAATCAATCTGACCTTTCATTTTCCAAGAGATTGTCTTTGGTGGTTTGCATTACCCATCTGCACTGAGGGTTTGCACCTTTAATAATCTCAGCTATGCCAGTAAATAGGTTTAAAATAGTCTATTCATTGTGGTGCCAATTAATGCACTTAAGTATTTTATTGCTGTTATTTCTGTAGTATATTAACAATGAGGGAACAATATATAGCAATTATTTTAGGTTTAGGAAGCACTTTACTAGATTAAAAGCTGTAAGTGGCAGACATTACATTTTAGAATAGTGGTCTCATCATATAGTGAGATTGGTTGTTAGCCATGGTATTAATATTGGAATGATGATAAGTTATCAGAAGGAAAAATGATAAAATTAATTTAGACACCAAATCATGCTGGGAAAACACCCAGCTGTGTTAGTACTGGACACCCATTGTCTGTCGTTTTAGATCTGTGACCACATGCAAACCCGTTCTCTACAGTCTACTCAGCAGTGGCTTTGAACTGCTAGCACAGTTCTTCAAAATAAGGCTCCTTTGGAGTAGCTTTTGGTGCCTGCATTCATCTTTATAGCTACAGGGTGATCCTTATTCTAGCTTTTTATTTTATTTTTTGAGGGCAAATCTCGCCCTGTCACCAAGGCTGGAGTGCAATGATGCAATCTCAACTCACTGCATCCTCCACCTTCTGAGTTCAAGCGACTCTCCCACCTCAGCTTCCTGAGAAGCTGAGATGACAGGTGTGTCCCATGACGTCCAGCTAATTTTTGTACTTTTGGTAGAGACGGTTTCACCACGTTGGCCAGGCTGCTCTCGAGCTCCCAGCCTCAAGTGATCTGACAGCCCGGGCCTCCCACAGTGCTGGGATTACAGGTGTGAGCCACGGTGCCTGGCCCTGCTTTGACCCTCCTTAAGTTGCTCCTGTTCTTGTACTTTGCCTATCACCTCCACATAATTGGCGGTGGGTGGGGCAGAGGCAAGGGAAGGCAGAGAATTCCACTTTTGCATTTACAATTGGTCCTTCATATCTGTGCGTTCTTTCCACATCCATGGCTTCAACCAATTGCAGTTTTAAAATATTTGAGGAAAAAGCAGTGGTTGTGTCTGCACTGAATGTGTGCTAAATATAGTGTCACAGCCATTTACATAGCCTCTGCCTTAGATTAGATGATCCGAGTGCTCTAGAGATCATGGAAGTGCACAGAAGGACGTACACAGGTGATACACAGATGCCATGCCGTTTTATAGAAGGGACTTGAGGATCCGTGGACTTCAGTATCTGTGGGGGTCTGGACCAATCCCTGTGGGTCCCGAAGCGTGGGTGTGCTTTGCATTTCATAAAGTTTGTGTTCATTTTGCCATAGGAGGCTATTCTGCAGACCATCCTGTTATTAAGGTCTTCTGGAGAGTTGTGGAAGGGTTCACTGATGAAGAAAAGCGCAAACTGCTGAAGTTTGTAACAAGCTGCTCTCGACCCCCTCTCTTGGGGTTTAAGGTACACAACTTTCATGACATTTGCTTTAAAGACCACATCATCATAAGAAAGGCAGCAGAACATTCAGTAGGGTTAAATGAAGTCCTTTTATGTACACTTCAGTTTTTATCTTCAGCTAGATTTTTAATTAAGTACTCGTTATGATGTATGTATTTCAGTGCTAGTTTTATTTGGGGTTGCTTTTTTTTGTTCACAATAACCTATTCACATGATAGTTGTACATTGTGGTTATGATTGCCTGTGAACAAATCCTGCATTTGGAGGGACTGTTTGCAATATTAATAATCAGTCTCATAAATCTGTAACACATCTTGGGCTTTTTGCTACTGAACTGAAGCAGGTACAACCTAGAGATGTTGATGGAGTGTATATGCTTCCGAGCCTTATTTTACCACTTCTAGAAATTAATGTTGATCTTATGTAATTTGGCTTATTTTTTGAAATCAGGAGTTTGAGACCAGCCTGGCCAACATGATGAAACCTCGTGTCTGCTAAAATACAGAAAATGAGCCGGGCATGGTGGTGTGTGCCTGTAATCCCAGTTACTTGGGAGGCTGAGGCATGAGAATCGCTTGAACCCAGGAGGTGGAGGTTGCAGTGAGCCGAGATTGCGCCACTGCACTGCACTCCAGCCTGGGTGACAGAATGAGACCCTGTCTCCAAAAAAAAAAAAAAATTGCCTCAAGAATGTCTAATCATAATTCCTGTATTCATTGTAAATTAAAGCCATATTAACATTTAAAAATATAGTGGTATATATTATAGAATAATATATAATTAGGTAAGTACTGTATGTAGCTTGTGCTTATGAAACTTAATAGGCATTCGCTTTCTTTTTTCCTTTTGTTTTTAATTAAGATGGGCACTTGCTGTATCACCCAGGCTGGAGTGCAATGGTGTGATCACAGCTCACTGCAGCCTCAACCACCCAGACTCAAGCAATCTTCCCACCTCAGCCTCCCAAGTAGCTGGGACTACAGGCATGTACCACCGTGCCTGGCTAATATTTGGATTTTTTGTAGAGAGGGGTTTCACTGTATTCCCCAGGCTGGCCTCCAACTCCTGGGCCCAAGCAGTCCTCTCACTTCAGCCCTGCAAAGTGCTGGGATGACAGGTGTGAGCCACCACTCCATGCCCAGCTGGATTCACTTTCAAATAACCTTCAATCAGAAAGACTTCCTGCACGCTTATGTAGTCCCAGCTACTCTTTTTTTTTTTTTTTTTTTCTTTGAGACGGAGTCTCGCCCTGTCGCCCACGCTGGAGTGCGGTGGCTGGATCTCGGCTCACTGCAAGCTCTGCCTCCCGGGCTCCCGCCATTCTCCTGCCTCAGCCTCCCGAGTAGCTGGGACTACAGGCGCCGCCACCACACCCAGCTAGTGTTTTTGTATTTTTTTTAGTAGAGATGGGGTTTCACCGTGTTAGCCAGGATGGTCTCGATCTCCTGACCTCGTGATCCGCCCGTCTCGGCCTCCCAAAGTGCTGGGATTACAGGCTTGAGCCACCGCGCCCGGCCAGTCCCAGCGACTCTTAAGGCTGAGGTGGGAGGATTAGTTGAGCCCAGGAGTGTAAGACCAACCTGGGCAATGTGGTAGTGAGATCCCGTCTCAAGGGGGAAAAAGTAATGTTGTTTTTTTGCTTTTTTGTTGTTGTTTTGTTCGTTTGTTTGTTTTTGAGGCAGAGTTTTACTCTGTCGCCCAGGCTGGAGTGCAGAGGGCAATGGCACGATCTTGGCTCACCGCAACCTCTCCCTCCCTGGTTCAAGCACTTCTGCTGCCTCCACCTCCTGAGTAGCTGTGATTACAGGCGTGCGCCACCATGCCCGGCTAATTTTTGTATTTTTAGTAGAGACGGGGTTTCACCATGTTGGGTAGGCTGGTGTCAAACTCCTGACCTCAAGTGATCCACCCACCTTGGCCTTACACAGTGCTGGGAGTATAGGCGTGAGCCATCGTGCCCAGCACCCCAAGTATTTTATTATATTTCTCAGTGAAGTTATTCTTTAACTTTTTACTTTGAAACTATTTTAAATGTATAGAAAAGTTGTGAGAATTGACCAGGAACTTCTAAACCCGCACTGACCAATTGTTAACATTTTGCTACATTTACTTTATCATTCTTTTCATGCATTTCTTTACTGAGTCATTTGAGAGTAGGTTGAAGACATGAGGTCTTCCCTAAATATTTCAGCGCGTACTTCCTAAGACTAGAGACATTTTCTAAATGGCCACAATTAAATTATTACAAGTCCAGAAACTGAACTCTGACATATAGCACTTGCCGGATCCACTGGCTGCAGAGTGTGGTCCTGGGACCAGCAGTTGCAGCATCGCTTGAGCACATGTTAAAAATGAACATTTTCAGGCCGCACTCAGACCTGAGTCAGCGCTCAGTGGGGGCGGAGCGCCGCAGTCACCTTGTGACCGGCTCTTCAGGTGTTAGACCACTTGTCCCCTCACGCCCTTGGTAGTATCCGATCCAGGACCACATGTTGCATTTAATTGGTATGCTCTTCAGTTTCCTTTCTTCTGTATCCCCATTTTCAAGGGGTGCAGGCACGTTATCTTGAGAATGTTCGTCAGTGTGATGTCGCAGCCCCACTCTTGGGAGTGTACAGATGACAGCGTATGTTCACACAGTGTGTATATGAATGTTCAGAGCAAGTCTTCATAATGGTCAAAAACTGGAAATAAGTACACAAACTGCTAGTAAATTCTGTAAATTAAGAGATACTCAGAATTTAAAAGGAATAAATGATATCTACTACACTGTGTATGAATATTGAAAACACTGTGCTAAGTGAACAAAGCAGACACAGAACGATGTATTATTATACGTAATTCTGTGTGAATAAACTGTCCTTTGAAAGGCACTTTTTTTTTTTTTTGAGATGGAGTCTTGCTCTGTCGCCCAGGCTGGAGTGCAGTGGCGCGGATCTCTCTGCTCACTGCAAGCTCCACCTCCTGGGTTCACGCCATTCTCCTGCCTCAGCCTCCCCAGCAGCTGGGACTACAGGCGCCCGCCGCCGCGCCCGGCTAATTTTTTTGTATTTTTAGTAGAGACGGAGTTTCACTGTGTTAGCTAGGATGGTCTTGATCTCCTGACCTCGTGATCCGCCTGCCTCGGCCTCCCAAAGTGCTGGGATTACAGGCGTGAGCCACCGCGGCTGGCCTGAAAGGCACATTTACAGACACAGAGCGGGCCAGGGGCTGCACAGGACTGGAGGTGGCAGCAGGAGCTTCGGAGAAGTGGAGCGACCCAAAACCGGATTGTGGGGGTCGCTGTGGAACTCTGTAAATTTGCTAAAATCATTGGATTGTACATTTAAACGGCTAATCTTATAGTATGCCAAGTACACCTCAATGAAGCTGTTCTTAAAAATGGACTGTAAACTAACACAGCATCTCAGTAAGTGCCCTCAGAACTGGAGCTGGGACCCAGTAGCAAGGTGGGAAGAAGTGAAGCCTGAGTGCAGTTTGTTTCAAACAGGAGGTCAGTCATCGACACCGTTACGTTCTGGCAGTAACGGAGAATAAAGATATATAAACTTAAACGTGCTAGTAAATACCATTGCTCAGTGACGTTAGTAGAAATGGTAATCTTCCAAATTGTTGGAGAGAAAAAATAACCATGCAAAACAAGACAAACAGAACCAACAACTCTGTTGACCAGATACAGGGCGTGGGGGTGGGAAGTAACATTCAGAATCATAAAATAGAAAAATAAAATGAGAGAAGCCTGAATGTTGCAACAGTGAGTGCAGAAGACTTTGAGACAGGGCTGGGGAAACGCTGCCGCCTACAAGCGACACACCTAAACGGAGTGACCCAGAACGGTTTAGTGGCACACCCTGGCTCATGTGTAAAGAAATAGATGGGTCTCCCTCAGAGTTAGAAGCGTGACCCATGGACCAGATAACGAAAATCTCTCAAGCGCAATGAAACCTGGGCACGTCCTGTGCTGGTGGTGGAGTCTGGAGGGCTTGCTGTGCTGGGGTCTAAAGAGCAGGAGGACTGCAGGTGAGGCATGCAGATGACTTTTTATCAGTAAAGGTTTTAATACCATTTGGTAATGTTATCATTAACATTTATTATGATAGACAAGGCTTCTAGTATCTTTTTTTCAAAACTAGTTTGTTCCAAAGCTAGAGATAAGAAAATTATGCATCTCATCTAATTTCATAAAAGGAAGTTTGGAGGACCTGCTCCCATCAAAACACTGGAAGACGCAGAGATTTTTGTCAGCTCCTGGCTAATGAGATAATGCTAATCATATGAGTAGCAATAAAAATTAGAAGTCCTACCAGACGTAGGTTCTAGACATTCTGACAGCCCACTAAAGAACCAGCAATAGGGGCCGGGCGCGGTGGCTCAATCCTGTAATCCCAGCACT
Source organism: Rhinopithecus bieti (assembly GCF_001698545.2). Taxonomy (NCBI): domain Eukaryota; kingdom Metazoa; phylum Chordata; class Mammalia; order Primates; family Cercopithecidae; genus Rhinopithecus; species Rhinopithecus bieti. The sequence goes on along the minus strand of NW_016821745.1, from coordinate 301,467 downwards.
TTGGGAGGCCGAGACAGGTGGATCACGAGGTCAGGAGATCGAGACCATCCTGGCTAACATGGTGAAACCCCATCTCTACTAAAAAAATACAAAAAACTATCCGGGCAAGGTGGCGGGCACCTGTAGTCCCAGCTACTCGGGAGGCTGAGGTAGGAGAATAGCGTGAACCTGGGAGGTGGAGCTTGAAGCGAGCTGAGATCCGGCCACTGCTCTCCAGCCTGGGCGACAGAGCGAGACTCCGTCCCAAAAAAAAAAAAAAAAAAAAAAAGAAAGAGCAATAACGTGTGCCTAGAAGTGCAAGAGCCTTCTCCACCTCCGTGATACCTCCGGGTTTGTGCATGGCCACTTCAGCTGCATGAGCGTCGTAGGTTTAGGGGAACAGAAGTAGAGGGATTTACATTAGCTTTTAAAATCCCAAATAGACTGGCCCGGTACAGTGGCTCACGCCTGTAATCCCAGCACTTTGGGAGGCCAAGGCAGGTGGATCACCTGAGGTCAGGAGTTTGAGACGAGCCTGACCAACATGGTGAAACCCCGTCTCTACTAAATACAAAAAACAACTTAGCCAGGCATGGTGGTGCATGCCTGTAGTCACAGCTACTCGGGAGGCTGAGGCAGGAGAATTGCTTGAACCCGGGAGGCGGAGGTTGCGGTGAACCAAGATTGCGCCACTGCACTCCAGCCTGGGCAAGAAGAGCAAAACTCTAAAAAAAAAAAAAAAATCCCAAATAGACTAAAAGGGAAAATCCCCTACCCCAATCATGACCCTGCACAATCGTAATGGAGTTACACCATGGAAAACACTTTTTGAGCATCCATGAGACAGTCTTCCTATTTTTTTATTTTTCTCAGTGTTCTAACATATGTGAAATTTAATTGATTTTCCATGATAAGTGTTTTGAAGTTGTTATCTGTTAGACATCCAGTTTGGAAAAATCATCTTAATATTTAGGTTTTCCGGTTAGCTTAGTGTGCCTGAATTTGCCAGGGCTGCCAGAATTAATGTAGACTTAAAGGAAGAAAATGTCTTTCAGTTGAAGTACTATAAATAGCAAAGGCAGGCATAATTTTAAAGTTATGAAACTCCTTAGTGCCAGATTATTGGAGAAGAATAACATCTGCTAAAGCTAATTAAAGTTTAATATGTTTAATAAATGTGATTGTTACAGACAAAAAATCATTAAAGTGCTGTAGAAAATTGTTAAGTTACCATCAGGCCGCATAATAAATGGATGATTTTTCTCACTCTGAATTAATGCAAATTCCCGTTGTACTGTATTTAATTATGCACAAAATGGTGCCCTTGACTCAGATTTCAGTGAAGAACTTCATTTTTTTACTTTTAAGACTCCAAGCAGGAAATTCAATTAGCCTTGTGAAAGAAACACTAAATGTGGCATTTAATTGCGAAATATATTTTAAGCTTTTCATTTATCCAGTGACTTTGCCAGCAGTCACTGACCCCTTCATTCAGAGATCCTTTTCTGTTTCAAAAATGCGATGCTTCCATTTTAGTATATTCAAGCATTTGTGAAAATTATTGCCCTCACACACTCAGAATGCTGAATAATAAGTGTGATAAATGTTCTTTCTAGTTCTCCTTTGGTTCTTGTTCTAACATTTTTATGAGAGATTTAAAGTAGCAAATAAACTGTAATTAGAAAAAAAAGACAATGGATTTTAGCACATATTATATGCCACATATATATTTTTAATGAAGTTTATATTTAACAGTAGAGAGACCTACAAAGATCGGTAATAAGAATCATGTCAGTCTCTTCATAGCTTTTTTTTTTTTTGAGATAGAGTTTCGCTCTTGTTGCCCAGGCTGGAGTACAATGGCGCGATCTCGGCTCACTGCAGCCTCCACCTGGGTTCAAGCAATTCTCTTACCGCATCCTCCCGAGTAGCAGGGATTACAGGCACCTACCACCACCCCCAGCTAATTTTTTTGTGTTTTTAGTAGAGGCAGGATTTCACTATGTTGGCCAGGCTGGTCTTGAACTCCTGACCTCCGGTGATCTACCCACTTCAGCCTCCCAAAGTGCTGGGATTACAGGCATGAGCCACCGCACCCGCCCTCTTCATAGCATTTTGTGGGCTGTGCCCTTACTAGTTTTACCGTTAACATAAATTATATGCTAAACTCAACATATAATTGAAACAAAGTCCACCCGAAAGGCAGGTGTGGCCAGCTGGGCGCCTGCCATGCTTTGTGACCGCGTCAGTGCTTCCAAGGGTTCCTGCAGAATATGGGACGTTGCTCTAGTTTATTCACGTTCGACTGCAGTTGTTAGAAGGCAATTACCTTTTCTTTTTTTTAATTTATTTTTATTTTTTTATTTTTGAACATAAACTCAAGATTGTATCGTCTTCATAATAAAACAAAAGATGACACTTAGAGCTGGATCTCTTGGCCTTTCCTCCTCTTCTCTCCTCCCAGTTCAGAATGCTCCCATCTCTTGATAGCCAGCATTCTCTTAGATCTGCACCTATGCTCAGCGCACTCAAGCCTCAGCACAAGCCTCTTCATAGTTCTAGGCTTTTCCCGGAAAATCACCTTAGTCTGCCCACCGTAGCCGCTCTGCTTCCTGTCCTAGCGCCACTTTCCCCGGGCATACAGAGAATCCATGCCCTTTTGTACCGCGGCGCTTTGTGGGGTTGCCACACTTACAGAAAGTCGAACGGGGGCCGGGTATGGGAGGCTGAGGCAGGCGGATCACCTGAGATCAGGAATTCTCGACCGGCCTAGCCAACATGGCGAAACGCCATCTCTACTAAAAATACAAAAATTAGCTAGGCGTGATGATGGGCACCTATAGTCCCAGCTACTCGGGAGGTTGAGGCAAGAGATTTACTTGAACCTGGGAGGCAGAGTTTGCAGTGAGCCGAGATTGTGCCCTTGTACACCAGCTTTGTTGAGAGAGCAAGACTCCGACTAAAAGAAGAAAAAAAGTGTAGCAGGTTTCAGGAACATTCACCAGGTTTGTGGGAGCGCTGTTGGCACAGAAAGCACATTTTTTTATATTGTTGGATTTTTTTTTAACCTTCCAATAAAAGTAATGTTTTCATTATAGAAAATTGGAAATTGTGATCAAGTATAAGAAATCTATATTTTCTCCCATTCTAACCATTATTATGTTTATGTTTCCTTTTATTATGCGTTTTTATCTACATACATGAGTGTATGTTAATGTATATATGCATAATTTTTTCTGTTTTTGGTAGAGGTAGGATCTTGCTCTGTTGCCCAGGCTGTTTCAAACTCCTGGCCTTGAGTGATCTCCCACCTCAGGCTCCCAAAGCACTGGTATTGCAGTTGTGAGCCAACATGCTGGGCCTGTTAAACACACACACACCCCTCGTATTACAGGTGTGAGCCAACATACTTGGCCTTTTATACCCACACACACATATAGATATATTTTTAAGACAGAGTTCACTCTTATTGCCCAAGCTGGCTTGCAACGCGTGATCGGCTCACTGCAGCCTGCAACCTCTGCCTCCTGCCTCAGCCTCTCAAGTAACTGGGATTTTACAGGCCTGCACCACCACAGCCTGCTAATTTTGTATTTTTAGTAGAGAGGGGATTTCGCCACGTTGGTCAGGCTGGTCACGGAAATCCTGACCTCAGGTGATCCACCTGTTTCAGCCTCCCAGAGTGCTGTGATTACAGTCATGAACCACTGCTCCTGGTCATGTAATTTGTAAATGTAATTTTAGCTGTATCCTGTGTTCAGTTTTACAGGCTACCTTTTTTACTCAGCATTACATCAGGGTCATTTTTCCTCGTGTTATTCTTTGAAATATTTTTAATGGACTTTGTGGTGTCCCACCGTGGGAGTTTACCGGTTTACTTCCTGTTCTTTAGTGGTTCACAGCTCTTCTTCACTGTCATGCTGTGAACCTCTTGTGCATCGGTTATCACGTGCGTCTCTAACCACTTCTTTTTTTTTTTTTTTTTTTTTTTTGAGACAGAGTCTAGCTCTGTCGCCCAGGCTGGAGTGCAGTGGCGGGATCTCAGCTCACTGCAAGCTCCGACTCCCGGGTTCCCGCCATTCTCCTGCCTCAGCCTCCCGAGTAGCTGGGACTACAGGCACCCGCCACCTCGCCCGGCTAGTTTTTTTGTATTTTAGTAGAGACGGGGTTTCACCATGTTAGCCAGGATGGTCTCGATCTCCTGACCTCGTGATCCGCCCGTCTCGGCCTCCCAAAGTGCTGGGATTACAGGCTTGAGCCACCGCGCCCGGCCTTCTAACCACTTCTTAGAGTGCAGTCCCAGGAGTTGTGGACGTGGGTGAAGCCCCTGCTCCTGTTGCCAGGCCCACCTCTCAAGAGTCTCGTGTGCACGTGTGCAGTGAAGGGCTGACCTAGTTAGGTCTCTGAAATCCGTGCCAGAGACTAAATCTGCACAGGCTGGGACCGTGAGCAGACTGAGGGCAGCCTGTGCCTTATTGTCTTGCGGTTGGAAGAGAACACGTAAATCACATGTCTCAAATTTGAGGCAAGTAGCTAATGATGTTTGTGTATAAGAGGAAGGTGGAGTCATTGGTTCTTTGTGGCCATCAGAGGACCGACATTCCTATAGGTCTCATGCATTAAGTCTGCGTTCAGCAATCCCTAACAGAATTTTTGCCTGCAGATACATTTGCACAATTGTGCAAACTAAGTACATATTCATTGCATCATTTTTTGTAAAAAGCTGAGAAAATTGCCCACCAACACATCGTGCCACACATGTCCATGGAACACCATGCAGCCTCACCATTGATAGGGCAAGATGACCGAGACACATTATCAGATGAGAAAAGCAAGGCACGGAATAGTGTGTCTAATGTGCTCACTGCCTCAATTTTGAAACTAGAGGAGGGAGAACGTTTTCTCGTGCATGCATTAAATCTCTAGGAGCACTCAAGACGCTGAAGCGTTGGTTGCCCATGGGAATGGGAGCTGGGCGTCTGTGAGACAGGGATGAGAATTTTCACACTGTGCCTTAGACACCAGAGCGTCACGAACATCTGAAACGATGTTCAGATTTCCTGATCATCTTGCTTTTTTTGTTAACAATTATTTAAATTCTGGCACAAGCAAGCCATCATGCATTTCATCATGCATTTGGCCCACCTCCCTCAATTTTGCCTTGTAATTTAATTAATAGGGGAACTGGAACTGGGGCCTGGCGCGGTGGCTCACGCCTGTAATCCCAGCACTTTGGGAGGCCGAGGTGGTCGGATCATGAGGTCAGGAGATTGAGACAATCCTGGCTGACACGGTGAAACCCCATCTCTACCAAAAATACAAAAAATTAGCCAGGCATGGTGGCGGGCACCTGTAGTCCCAGCTATTCGGGAGGCTGAGGCAGAAGAATGGCGTGAACCCCGGAAGTGGAGCTTGCAGTGAGCTGAGATCGCACCACTGCACTCCAGCCTGGGCGACAGAGCAAGACTCCGTCTCAAAAAAATAAATAAATAAAAATAATAGGGGAACTGGGTTGCACTACGTTGCTGCTTTGTATCTCTTGAAAACCGATAGAGGTCTCATCAGATTCTAAATTTGAATTTTTCTTTTTTTGGCAATAATATCACATAGATAATGTCGTATGCTTCCCATTCCCTTAATCATCGTAGAGATCCACTTCTCGTGAGTCATCTCCCCACAAAGCTGGAATCAATCTCCGTATCAAAATTCCTCTTGATTTTAGTGGTCACTTATCATTACTGCCTAGATCCATTGTTTAATGTGCTTCTAAAACAGCCGTGTTCTAATTACATAATTGTATCATGTATTAGCTGGAATTTTCTATTTAAAAACAGCTTTGTTTCTTCTCACCAGTTATTTGGTTAACCTGAGGAATAGCTTGTACAGGAAAGGTAGAATAAATCTTGATCCTTTTATAGACAGGGTCTCGCTGTGCATTGCCCAGGCTGGAGTGCCATGGTGTGATCATACCTCAGTAATCTCGACCTCCTGGACTCGAGAGATCTTTCCACCTCAGCCTCCCAAGTAGCTGGGAATGTAGGGGCACACCACCCACCACACCTGGCTAATTGTTTTGATTTTTTGTTTTTAGTGGAAATGGGGTCTTGTTATGTTGCCCAGGCTGGTCTCGAACTCCTAAGCTCAAGCCATCCCCCAGCTAGGCCTCCCACAGTGCTGGGACTGCAGGTGTGAGCTATGCGCCTGGCCTGGACTGTTATGTATCCCTTTTTATGCCTGAAGCACAGTGCACAATTTTTTATATAATTTAGAATTAAGCCATCAACGTAATTTTTTAAAAAAGCAAATGTGGGCCGGGCACGGTGGCTCCCGCTTGTAATCCCAACACTTTGGGAGGCCGAGGTAGGCGGATCATGAGGTCAGGAGTTCGAGACCAACCTGGCCAATGTGATGAAACCCCATGTCTACTAAAAATACAAAAATTAGCCAGGCATGGTGGCGGGCGCCTCTAATCCCAGCTACTCGAGAGGCTGAGGCAGGAGAAGGGCTTGAACCAGGGAGGCAGAGGTTGCTGTGAGCCGAGATGGCACCACTGCACTCCAGCCTGGGCGACAGAGCAAGACTCAGTCTCAAAAACAACAACAACAAAGCAAATGTGGTTTCAGGAAAATGTGACTGCAGTGGCCACTTTTTACTGATTGGAGCTGGCACATTTTGTGTGCTTTGTATTAAAACCCATGTAATACCGTGCTTGTTACAGCGCCATCTTGTACACCTGCTGTTTTTCAGGAGTTGTATCCCGCATTTTGTATTCACAATGGAGGCTCTGACCTTGAGCGGCTGCCCACAGCCAGCACCTGCATGAACCTGCTGAAGCTCCCTGAGTTCTATGACGAGACACTTCTGCGAAGTAAACTTCTCTATGCTATTGAATGTGCTGCTGGCTTTGAGCTGAGCTGAAGCTGATGCTAGGATCCGACCCCTGCAGAGAACCAGTGCTTCCTACATCAGCAGCGCCTCCCCAGACCCACGAGGATACTCAGACTGCACGCCTGAGGCTCTCCCAAGCTCCTCCTTTCATTCTGCCATTCCTCCCTCTCTTCCTTTTTTAAATGATTTTTATTACGGTGTGGTCACTTATTTAGAGGGACATTGCTTTTCAAATAACTTAAAATAACACGTTATGTGCCATGTGGCTACTTTAGTAACATTGCCAAGAAGAGCACAGTTTTTAGACTAGTGGCATCTCAGCGAAATTAACCAAAGATGAAGCTTTGGCTTTGCTGATGAGATCAGAGCCCTCCTGAGCAGGCAGCGCTGCTCCAGGGTTCAGACAAGGCTGCGCGGGCGGCAGAGATACAGGGTCTGAGGCTGAGACGCCACGGGGTCGCTGCTGCTCATGTTGGATTGTTTACAAGCCTCATTATTAAAACTGAAGGCATTTTTTTCTGCTGCCTTTCCCAGAGTGGTTAGGTTTGGAAAAGAGATGACGATGGTAATATTTTATTTGTGCTTTTTAAGCCATTTCCCCAAATGGGACTAGCATGCTTGTTTTCAGTATACCATGGCCTGCCTCATGATGGTTTGGAGATACTGTCTGTGGATGTGAGGTGGGGACTTCATTCATTGTCCTATTTCTATCTCCACTTTGTGCCTGGAGAGCTTTCAGGGGAGGTGGAAGAGGAGGGTCTGCCCAGCTCCTGCAACGTCTGTCACCCACTATACCCAGTTACTTGGGGGAGGACAGACCCTGGGGTGTCATTAGAGTCGTTTGAACCAAAGTGGCAGCTGCATCTTTGTCCCGATGCTAGCCGTGCCGGTCTCTCCATCATCCGCTCGCCCTCCTTGCCCCTGGGCTGCGCCCACTTGTCTTCCTGGATATTTGGGGGTGACTGGCCGTGCTCAGCACCCTCTGCTTCCTGGTGCTGCTCTGACTCGAAGACAGGACAGTCTCTGGTGCAAATCCAGGGAAGAGGAGTGTCAGTAGTTCTTGCAGTAGGCACTTTATCAGGACCTGACTTGTTGCTGGGTGGTTTTAGTCTCTACAAACAGAAAGTGTTTCAAAGCGTCAGCTGTGGGAGCAGAGTGACCCTTTGCTGATGCTGGGGGGAGGGGATCTAAATCCTCATTTATCTCTTCTGTCTAGTATTTTACTGTCACTGGAGGCTCTGTGGGCTGTCATAGTTAATTGACCATAATTAGCAATATACTTTTAAATGTGGGAAAGCTGAATGACACTTTTAAGACAATGAACATGATCAAAACAAAATGTGTAATTTCTTAATTTGAATAATAAATTAAGCGTTTAAATGCTATTCGTAGTCTTGATATACAGAAATAAAATAATTAGGGTTGGTCTTTTTTATGTTAGGTTGTTTTATGTTGAATGTTCTATATCTTAGTAGTTAATTTGTATATTTTATTATCAGTATTTTGGAAATAGCATATCTGAGACTGAAGAGAAATTGACAATTATTTGTGGTTTTTTTCCTCAGCTATTCTGAGCTTATTTATTTATTTGTATGTTCTAATGGCTAAACATTTACATTAAATGTTTTTTTTTCCCAAGACTGTGTTGGAGTCCTACCCCAGATCGTTGTGATTAGTGCCACTCTGCTTTTGTAAAGCCACAGTTTCTGAATGGTACTAGTTTTATCACAGGTGTTTGCATGTCTCCAGCTAATGGAGTATAGTGAGATGGCCGACACTCCCTGAGAACCAGAGGTCCTCGGGAGGAGTGCCTGTCATCGAGGGTGGGCTGAGCGTGGCTCCCAGGCCGGCAGCCGGTGTCCTCATATCCAACCAGCCACGGGTGTTGCCTTCCCGAGTCTCCCATTGGGTCTGGCATTAGTTCTTGAAAAATTTCTGGAGGAAGTTTGTTTGTTTTTTGTTTTGTTTGCACTTTTCTAGGTTCTGTCCTACTTTCTGCTTTCTGGTAATTTTGTACACAAACCTAAATGTTGACTTGGGATTATTGCAGATATTTCTCATGAGGTAGTATCTGCAGAGAAATCTTTGTTTTGGTATCTTGAGCTCGTTAAGGCAGCTTTATCAATTGCAGTGGTTTGCACGATGGTGTGTGCTTTTGCGGAGTGTGTGAAACCAGGTACTGTGTCCCACCCCATCGTGAGCCTGCAGTCTACACTCTATGCATCCATGCCGTTGACAGGCAGGCCTCCAATTGTGGAACTGGGAGCACGGGAAAGGCTGTGGTAGGGTTAATGACTCCTTCCAGGAACTTCCTGAGGAGGTGAGTGGTGAACCTGAAATAATTGAATACATAAGCTTTCTCATACTTCAAAGAAAAATAAACAGCTAAAGGCATACGGTAACTCAAATAGAAAATCAGGGCATGCTCAGCTTGTTCAGATTCGCCTGCTCCGGGGCCGCAGGCATCACAGCTAGCAAGATAGTCTAGGAAGTGTCGCAGCCACCCTGTGCATCCCTCACAGAACAGCAGGTTCACCTGGAGGGTTTTCTAATGAGAGATGACCTAGACTTCCCAAACACGGGCTGCGAGTGCTGGGCTGCGAGTGCTACACTGCGGCATGCTGGGATCAACCCAGGGGGGTTTCCTGGTGCTTGGATGGTGGCCAAAGTTGGTGACCTGAAGAGACTGGTGACCAGCATGTCCAGGTGGGAAAAGGCACTGACGACACAGAGGTCTCTGCTTGCAGAAAATCCTGAGGGTAAGTTCTTGAGCCTAAGTGCTTTGTGCCTCGGCTGATCTGTGGAACAGGGACAGTCTAGAGGCTTAGGTTTCACGGGAGCATTCTGGATGCAGTGGGCATTGCAGACAGGCTTTTGACTTTAACATACTGTGAACACAATAGAACCATGTTTGAATTTGCCTCCCTAGGTGACTGGCATCATAAGTTGCAAACATCACATCTTCAGAAGCTCTAACAGCCTACAAGGTTACAATAGTTTTGACCAAGGTTTTAATGATGAAAATGTTGCTGTATAAAGGCAACGTTTCTACATTACTACTCCTTTTTCTTCTGCAGAGGTAGGCAGAAAACAGTAATCTCTTTAAATACTGATCTCTCTTTATGTGCTTTTTTTTTTTTTTTTTTTTTTTTTTTTTTTTTTTTTTTTTTTGAGAGACAGAGTCTTGCTTGTTTGCCCTGGCTGGAGTGCAGTAGCACTATCTAGACTCACTGCAAGCTCCGCCTCCGGGGTTCGAGTGATTCTCCTGCCTCAGCCTCCCGAGTAGCTGGGATTACAGGCGTGAGACACTGCGCCCAGCCCCACTTTTGCGTTAAAAGGATGGCTCACGTTCTGATTACCGAGATGGACTGCTGTGGTTTGGATTCATCGATTGCCCACTTCTAAATGTTGACAGGAGGCAGTGTCCGTTGTTAGCTTATAACTGAAGGCCTTATTTATGTTCAAAATACTGAGCTGAAAATCTCTTGACACCAATTATCCGGTTCAGATAGGAACTCCCACCACCAGCCTGGTCTTCCCTGACCCAGGAGTGGGCAAAAGCAAGGGTAGAGGCTCGAAGGGTGTCACAGGAGGGAACCATAGCCAGCCAACTGGTGCTGCCTAGAGAGGCAAACACAGCAGAAGTCATTGGGTTTTTCTTTCTGCACGATCCAGAATGAAGGCACATCTGTTGTGCTCATTAAGGCAATTTTATGTCGTGGGAAACAGCCTATTTTCAGTCTTGAATCTGTTGTGGAGGGTGTTCACATATTGAGTCACCCAAAGAATTCAGTTGCTGGGAACGTTTCTTGGATTTGTGGATAGCACAAGGTCCAGGCGTCTCCTTGAACTGCCAGGATTGCAGACAGAAGTCTACCTCCATGATGGGCGCTCCACGCATTCACAGCTCAGGACCCGCGTGTGAATTGGCCAGCATCACTCCACATACGCGCTGTGCTAGGTAATGGGATGGTGCTGATGGACTGATGAGTTTGAGGTGATGACTGAATGGATGCTGTCGTGCTCGCATCCACAGAACCACAGACTTGACAGGACCAGAGCTGTTAGAGCTCATTCAAGTATGCGGGGGGTGGTCGTTCTTAAAATGGCATCGTGTTCATGGTCATCAGCTCCCTGTGGCTGCCATAGCAAATTACCACAAATCAGGTGGCTTAAAGCAGCAGCATTTCTCCTCTCCAGGGATCAGGAGGCCTCACTGCCTCGGGGAGGAACCCTTTGTCTCCTCCAACTTCTGGTATCTGGGGTCTTCTCCCCCTGTCCCCAGTGTCCTGCCTTTTTCCTATAAAGACACCCCAGTAATCCAGGATGATCTCATCTCAAGATCCTCAATTACATCTGCAAAGACTTTTTCCAAATAAGGCCATGTACACATGCTGGGGCTCAGGACGTGGGCCTGTTTCTTCGGGCAGCACCGTTCAGCTGGCTGTGTTGATTTTGTGTGGCAGGTAGACCCCTGGGGATTTGGAAACGTGTTCTGGTTGCACTTGGCTGTTGCCCACACAGATCTGGACAAGCCTTTCCTTTGACTCAGTAACACGAGGGATGCACCAGGTGAGTGTTCCTAGCCCTTCCTGAAGGTGATTGTGTCTCTAGGGGTGGGGGCCTAGCAGTCTGTGTTTTTGGAAGTGTCTTGGATAATCCTTCCCAAGTGATTTCTGGAAAACAATTAGACATTCTCAGAAAATCCTTTTCGGTGTGAAAAACTTCTGGGGTGGGAGTTGCACGGCATTCCAGCTGATTTGCCTGGAGTTCATGTCTGGTGCTCTGGGGAATCTTGATGCCTGCAGCACCTGGGCCGGTACCTCCAGCTGTACGTGCCATCCAGGTTCCATGGGGGATGGGTCCTGGGCACAGCTGCCCTTCGAGCCTCTGCTTTTGCTTTTGCTCACTCGGGGGTCAGGGAAGATGAGGCTGGTGGTAGGAGCTCCTATCTGAAACGTAAAATTGGTGTCAAGAGATCTTCAGCTTAGAATTTTGAACATAAAAGAAGGCCCTCGGCCAGGCACGGTGGCTCACACCTGTAATCCCAGCACTTTGGGAGGCCGAGGCGGGCAGATCACGAGGTCAGGAGATAAAGACCATCCTGGCTAACATGGTGAAACCCTGTCTCTACTAAAAATACAAAGAAATTAGCTGGGCATGGTAGCAGGCGCCTATAGTCCCAGCTGCTCAGGAGGCTGAGGCAGGAGAATGGCATGAATCCAGGAGGTGGAGGTTGCAGTGAGCCGAGATAGAGCCACTGCACTCCAGCCTGGGTGACAGAGCAAGACTCCGTCTAAAAATTAAAAAAAAAGGGGGGCCCTCAGTTATAAGCCAATGACGGGTTCTGGAGGCTAATGGCAGCCCAGAGCCAGACGCAGCCCGGACTGCGTCCTATGTTCCTGACACGTAGGCTGTCCCTAGGCACCTGGCCCTCCTCGGGTCAGCCTTGCCTTCTCCCACTCAACACCTACCACTGCATCACAGACCCAACAACACCTGAGGCCTTCCTGCCACTTTCTCTGCCACTCCCTGTCCCAAGCCATTGGCTTATATTCGCAGCAAAGTGTCCTCCATCCTCAGTCCCTGCCCACTGCCAAAGTGACCCTGATCTCAAGGCAGTCCATGACACTCCTCTGGGCAAGACCTTCCAGTGTGTCCCCAGCTGTGGGGAGAGCTGAGACCCTGTGATTCGCCCCTGGTGCCATCAGACCACACCCCTCCCCAGCTTGGGGCCCTGGGATGTGTGCTGTGCTGTGGGGCGTGGCTGATCTCGTGTTCTGCGGCAGTTTTGCCCAGTGCCACCTCTCCCCTCCTCCCTGCCAACAGTCTATTTAAAACGCAGCCCCCCCTCACCCGACCTCAGCACATCCATCCTCTCTTGTTGGTCTCTTTCTCTAGAGTGCTGGTTTTGGTCTAATACACCATGTACTTCACTCATTTCTCCCCCACCATGTAAGTTTCATGGAGGGTGGGAGTTTAGTAAATTGCTGTTTACCAAGCACATAGAGTAACGCCTTGCACACAGTAGGTGCTCAGTAAATACTTGTTGAGTGCATGGATTTGCTGCATCTGTGGAGAACGGTCTTGTTAATAACTACAATAAATTTCAAGTTACCCCTGTATGGTTTCCACCCTCAATTCTTGGACCCTCATTTTTCTCACGAGAGCCTCCCTGCGGCTGCCAGCCGGCCCCAGCTCAGGGTAGTAGTGGGCACCTCACTGGTGGTCGCACTATGGGCGGCTGCCCATGTGTCCAGCAAGTGCCTGCCTTGCCTGCTCCAGACCCCGGGTGGGCTGCGTGGTCCTGGGCAGTGCGTGGGCTCCATCTGGTGGTCAGGAGTGGGCACTGCGAGTGGAAGGGCCTGTGGTCTGGAAGGTGATCTTCACCCAGGTGCCTCCTGCACCCACAGCCGGAGTCAGCAGGCTTGCACTGCTTGTGTCTCCTCATCAGGAGGTGGCTATTAAAACAGCAATATAAAGCTAACCTTTTAAGAGAAACGTTGAAGTTTTTGAGATGGGGTTTCCCTCTTGTTGCCCAGGCTGGAGTGCAATGGTGCAATCTCGGCTCACTGCAACCTCTGCCTCCTGGGTTCAAGCGATTCTCCTGCCTCAGCCTCCCACCTGGCTGGGATTACAGGTGCCCGCCACCACACCCAGCTAATTTGTGTATTTTTAATAGAGAGGATTTTGCCATGTCCAGGCTGGTCTCGAACTCCTGACGTCAGGTGATCCTCCCACCTTGGTCTCCCAGAGTGCTGGGATTACAGGCATGAGCCACCGCGCCCAGCAGAAATGTTGAAGTTTAAAATCCCATTGCCTTGGTTCCTCAAAGGTTACACACAGAGTTAGCAGCAAGTCAGCAGTTTCTACTAGGTTTACAGTAAAGAAGGGAAACCTGGCCGGGCACCCGGGCTCATGCCTATAATCCTGGCACTTTGGGAGGCCAAGGCGGGTGGATCGATTGAAGCCAGGAGTTTGAGACCAGCCTGGGCAAGATGGCAAAACCCCATCTCTACAAAAAACGGAAAGATTAGCAGGGCATGGTGGTGCACGCCTGTGGTCCCAGCTGCTCTGGAGGCAGAGGTAGGAGGATCACGTGAACCCGGGAGGTCGAGGCTGCAGTGAGCTGTGAGTGGCACCACTGCACTCCAACCAGCCACAGTGTGAAACCTGGTCTCAAAGAAAAGTGAGAACCCGTGTCCACACGCAGACTTGTGCACAGATGTTCATAGCTGCATTACTCAACGATAGTCGAAGGATGGAAACACAGAAGTGTTCATCAGCTGAGGACGGAATCGACATTTTGTGGCCCCTCCATGCAGTGGAATAGGACTTGGTTGTAAAAGGAAGTGCTGGCCGGGCGCAGTGGCTCACGCCTGTAATCCCAGCACTTTGGGAGGCCAAGGCGGGCGGATCATGAGGTCAGGAGATCGAGACCATCCTGGCTAACACGGTGAAACCCCGTCTCTACTAAAAAATACAAAAAAATTAGCCGGGCGAGGTGGCGGCGCCTGTAGTCCCAGCTACTCGGGAGGCTGAGGCAGAAGAATGGCGTGAACCCGGGAGGCGGGGCTTGCAGTGAGCTGAGATCCGGCCACTGCACTCCAGCCTGGGCGACAGAGCAAGACTCCGAATCAAAAAAAAAAAAAAAGAATAACAATAGTAAAGTAAAAGTGTGATAACACACCGCAGCACGCAGCACGGGTGCGCCTCAGTGACTTCAGATACAAAAGGACACCTGCCGGGTGACCCCCTGACCTGGTGACTCCCTGACCTGAAGTGTCCGGCACAGGAACGTCTGCAGAGGCGGGGACCAGACTGGTGCTTGTTAGGGCTTAGCGGGGAAGAGACAGGCACTGACAGCTGATGGGTACAGGGCTTCTTTGGAGGCTGATGAGAATGTTCCGGAGTTGGTGGTGGTGGCTGCACAATCTTGTGAATATACTTAGAAATAAGAAACTGTATACAGCTGACCCTTGCATAACACGGTCTGAGCCGTGCAGGTCCACTGAAGCATGGGTGGTTTTCCATGAAAGTTGCCTTCTATTGAGTGTGCCAGCCTCTCACCTCGCCTTCCGCCTGCCCCTCCTCCTCTAGCCCACTTTATTGTAAGAATACAGCATATGACACATAGCATAGGAACCATGTGCTAACCACTGCTGGTGTCACCGGTTAGTTAGGCTTCTGGTCACCAGCAGGCTGAGTTCCATTTTTGAGGAACACTGCCTCGTTCAGAGGAAAGACTGGAGTTGGAAATTCTGTCAAACCCACTTGAAGAAGCTTGGAACTTTCTAATTTGGGGGCATATTTATCTTACTTCATTCTTATCTTTGCTGAGGCTTCCAGTTCAGAAAGAATGGGCCTGGGGCGGTCTTTCTCTTCTCCCAGGACCCCCAGTAGAAGGATCCCTTCCTCTGAGGTGGGGCCCACTTGGATCTGCAGGGGCCTCCCCTCCCTGCAGCACCCTTGCCCCCCTCCCCTACTCAGGGGCCCCTGGGACCAGAGACCCCAGCCCCAGGGACACCCTGCTGGGCCTGTGCTGCCACCAGGGCCCCTCTCCTCTCCTCCGGGGTGACCGCGGTGGCAGTAAGGACCTTGCCAGGGTCTGCTCTGGGCGATTTTCCTCCTTGGGAACCTGGGCTGGGATCCTCCCAGGGCCTGACCCCGCGGACACACGGACTTTATGCGGGGGCTGAACCCAGCATGAGGCCCACTCCATTTCCGTATTCATACATTCGCCCTGTAAACACCGAGAACGCGCAAATCCCTGCGGGGCCCGGGCTTCCGGGAGGAGCTGAACGCGCGGGGGGCGCGGGGGGGGCG